>NC_135655.1:56738471-57068471 GCF_964188315.1 Podarcis muralis
CTCTTGACTAAGCCAGTTCAATCCAGACAGATTCTGACTGGTACACACCTTTTAGGAGGCCTTTTCGTTATACTTGAGATAAAAAATGGTATCACCATCATCATCATCATCATGCACCTACTTACCACTTCAAAGTGATCCAGTCTTCAAAGACTGGACATCGTAAGAATTTGCGGTTCTTTGAGCCAGGTCTCATTAAACAAGCAACATCATTTCCCTCATGCAAGAGAGGATCCAGGATGTTCAATGTTTTAGTGGTGATTAAATGACTACTGGCATTAATGATGGCATCTACAAGGTAGAGAGCTAACTGATACATCAATGGTCTCATTGGTTGGAAAGAGGCCTGGAAAAGGGGAGACAGAAGCTTCATAAACCCCTCCTCTACTCAGCTCCTCTGTTGCCTTAGCCGTACCTTCAAATTGTGCCTATTAGACCACTTGCCCTCTGTACTCATCGGGCTGATACACATGAATTTTCCTGAGCCAAACTCTGGTACTTGGTCCACATGTACCATCTGTGGTCAGAAGTCCCAGCTTTCTTAGTGCATCAGCTGCAGACCGTCTTAAATAATAATGACTTATTATTATTTATTAATGCCTGGAAACGATGCCTTATGAGGAACGGCTAAGGGAGCTGGGCATGTTTAGCCTGGAGAAGAGGAGGTTAACGGGTGATATGATAGCCATGTTCAAATATATAAAAGGATGTCACATAGAGGAGGGAGAAAGGTTGTTTTCTGCTGCTCCAGAGAAGCGGACACGGAGCAATGGATCCAAACTACAAGAAAGAAGATTCCACCTAAACATTAGGAAGAACTTCCTGACAGTAAGAGCTGTTCGACAGTGGAATTTGCTGCCAAGGAGTGTGGTGGAGTCTCCTTCTGTGGAGGTCTTTAAGCAGAGGCTTGACAACCATATGTCAGGAGTGCTCTGATGGTGTTTCCTGCTTGGCAGGGGGTTGGACTCGATGGCCCTTGTGGTCTCTTCCAACTCTATGATTCTATGATTCTATGACTTGAGTACTGGGCCATGCTCTGATAACTTCAACATTGGGTTTCCGTAACATACTGTCAGGGACTCACTGCTGCAACTCAAACCAAAAGAAGTGAGCCACTCCACATAGTTGTTGAAGAAGACCCATGTCCCACCCAGCAGCAAGCAAAGTCTTGTTGCCCCAGCATTTGGGACAACATGAGAACACAACAAGGGAGCAAATATGGCTGTGAGGTGCTGCCTCTTATGGTCAAAGGCCCAGATGTCACACTAGACAGGGATGAGGTTCCTGCCAAGACTTCAGGAATAGGGAGACAATGATGACATTCCCAGAGTTCCTTCGGAAGTCCTGAGAGCTATAAAAAGAAAGGATGGGTAAGCAAAGGATACAAGGTGACTATGTCTCCCAAGGAGGAACTGGCAGCATGTCACACAAACACACATTTCATATTGTGTTTGAATAGTTTTCAGAAACTGAAGCTGGTTCAGAACACAGCAACCAGGTTTCAGCTGGTGTCAGCCAAAACATGGATCATGAAAGCAAGCTTTCCCATCATCCATCACAGCATCCAGAGGGTATTAAGTTGGGAAGGGCTATCTTAGAGCACAAACTATTAACTGTCCAATGATCTGGGCCAGGGGTCAGCAACCTGCGGCTCCGGAGCCGCATGTGGCTCTTTTACACCTTTGCCGCGGCTCCGGGGCGGATACTAGCGAGGGGAGGAGGCGCATTGTGTGCCCCGACACTCCCCACTGTTTTAAATGTCGCAATGGTTTTGCGGCTCCCAGTTTTTTTTCTTCAGTCCAAGTGGCTCTTTTTGTCTTAAAGGTTGCAGACCCCTGATCTGGGCCATGAAAATGTTAAGGACTCACTCTTCCCACAGGTCTTCTGCAGGGTGCTCTCGCCCTGTTCTGGTGATAGCAATAGAATGCTATTACTGCAGTGAAGACGTTGGAATTATTTACAAAAGGAAGAGCAGCAGCTTTTACCACGGAGGTCCATCAATATTAGTCACATTGGGAACCTGCAGGAAGGTTCCTGTGATATTTTCATCACAGCTGGATTAATCATTATGCAAAATAGAGCAGAGCCCAAACTGAGCTGTGGCTCTGCTGTTGTATAATATTATGAGAACGGTTCCCTCAGGTTTGCTGCTGGAGATGCTTCTGAAACCAGCTCTGTTACATCATGCTCAGATATAGGGATATGTCAGTTTTGGTTTCTCTCAATTTCCTAATTCTTCCAACCTTTAGGTCTCTAAATTTCCACCGTAGTTTGGAAGAATGGGGGGGGGGGGAGAGTCCTCATGAAAAGTCATCAGCATTGTAGTGCAAACCACTCCTAAAATACGCATTTTTGCCTAATACACACATTTTTGCAAAAACATTTACCCTGATAGCTGTTGCTATTTCAACATATATTTTCAAATATGCGTTTGTACACCACACACCAAGAGGCAACAAGCTTTATTTAATAACCTCGTGAACAAAGCTTGAAGCCTAGATTGTAAATAGAGATTGTGCTGCCTTGTGACTTCCTTCTGAGTAGACCACATGAAAGTGCCTTCTTGGTAGTTTGTAGTGTAATGGCGTATGACAGTTAGATGAGGATGACACACAGCAAAAGGAAGAGCGCAAGAGGAAATGCAGTTTTCTTTAGTGCTGAAAGGGTCTTCTTTTTATTAAATGTTTAGTATTAAAGGCTTCGTTGTTTTCCATCAAGTCAGGCTGAATAACTCCTGGCTGACATCCCAGACACAAGTTTTTCTGGGTTGGATACATGAATGATGCCAGCCCTGGCACAAGAATCATTTATCTCCACCCCTGCTGAGCAAGGATGCAGTCAATAGAGCCCATCTAAGAGATCCAAAGCCCTCATTGTGTTCCAAACCAACTGGAGTTGGAGAATTAAGGTTACTGTGAGAACTCTAACCTTTAGAGAAATGACACAGGCTTCCAGAGGTCCTTGATCTCAAAGCTTGCTTACATTGAGAAGCAACAGAGATCAAGGTCAACCTTTCAAATGATGACATGCTGCTAACTCTACCATCATGGACCCATGTCAAATTAGTTAAGTTCACAGTTGTGTGGTGTGCTCTTCGAGGTGATCACTGGAAGGATGCAGATAAGCATAGCAGTTGTTTTCCAGTGGCATTTTAATGCCCTTTGTGTACTTGCATTGAGAGGGAGGGTCCAGAAACTTCACTTGCTGAACAGAACAGTGCAGGGTTAGGTTAGCGGTGGAGTAGAAATCATTCAAATCCCAGTGGAAACTCTACTGTGAAGAAAAGGGTCACTTTTCCATGAGTCCAGATGGTGCAGATCTCATCTGTGTATCCCAAGTACAAGAGAGGTATCTGGGAATAGTATTTGAGGAAGTCAGCCATAAAATAAGTTGGCACTGTGTGAAAACTGGGAATGTTAAATTCCCCCACGCCACCCCCTGACAAAGGGGCTGTACTTTAGCAATTGTAGGGTAAGCCAAAGAACCCAATCAATTTCAATTCAGCTTTGGTTGTGATTTCACAGGCAATCAGATTTCTGGCTGTCACACAGCTGTTAAATGTGGAGAGCCTTTAATGAAAACTGAATTTGTTTCTTTGATTTATATTATTTATTAAGCTTATTAGTCACTTGTCACCTAGAAGGACTCCAAGTTACATACACAGAAAAACTTACACAAATACATTATACCATAGAAAAAGGGGGTGGGGAGAATCATATTAAGCATTAACATTAAAAAAACCAGCGCCCCATTTTAAGCAATAGAAAACATTGGCAGTATGCTAATAAAACAAAAATATACTTCTACCCATTAACCAGCTGATTAAAAAAACAAAAAACACCAGCCCAGAAATTTGCCTTGTCATCCTGGATATTTTTTTCCTATGCCGCAGAGTTGAAGGCATCACTGTACAGTACTGTTCTCTTGCAAAAAGAAAAAAAAGCGTTAAACATGTACAAGCATATCTTATTTTTCTTAATCATTTCTATCTGGGGTGGGGCTATTTGTTATGGAGATCAGTTTTGCTATTCTTGCTAAACATTTGTTTCTTTCTGGGTGAGGATTAGACCTACAGCAGTTTGGTAGGTTTATAATCCTCATAGGTCTTGAGACTTGAACAGCTAATGATTCCAGTATGGAACTCTGGTATGCTGCCTGCTTTTATTAGTAACAGTGCGATAGGCTGAACACTTTTTTTGGAATGTGTATAGGAAAGGATAATGTTTATTAGAAATAAGGCAACAAACAACATGTTTTTTATTAACATTTTTCTGTTTTATTAATGAGATCTGTCACTGCAGGTCCTTCTGATTTATGGTAGAGCTAAGAATAATATAAGCTGGCACAGCGGGTAGGCAGTTTTCTCAACTCACATTGCAGCAATCGCGCTGCTATGCTGTGGCAGAGGCAGTTGCTGAGACACCTTCCTTTGCTGCCATGCACTGATGGAGCTATTGGGGGCGAATAAAATGGACAGGAGAACCATGGCAGTCTGTATCTAGAAGTGGAATCATCGGACATTCAGCAATGGTTTGGCACCTGCTTTGCAGGGAGCAGGAATCACTTGCGTTGGGCTCATCTTGGAATGACCAGATTTGGAATCAAACTGGGAACTGTTTTGTATTTGCTTGTTCAGTCATACACATCAGCTTTCTCCAACCCATGGCCATCCAGATGTTTTGGACTATAATTCCCATCAGCCCCAGTGAGCATGGCTAAATGTTCAGGGCTGATGGGAGCTGCAGTCCACAGCATCTGGAGGGTGCCTCATTGTCTACCCCTGCTCTAGGCCCTCTCTTTCCCATGTTTACTTCCTCAAATTTACGAGGTGAGCACATTGGACAATGGCAGCTTTTGCAGCAAGACACAGAAGATTTAGAGACAAGTATACAGTACTAAAACAGCCCTAAACAACTCAGTGCATGCTGTTCTTCTGTTCTACCACACAAGATTGTCCATCAAGATTGCCATCTTGTACAGGAAATTTATATTAAAATGAATATAAAAATAGCATGAAGATGACCTAATACAGTGCTACCTCGGGATGTGAACGGGATCCGTTCCGGAGCCCCGTTCGCATCCCAAACGGACCGTAAGACATGTCGGCGTATTTGCGCATGCGTGGGTCGCATTTTGCCGCTTCTGCGCATGTGCGTGACGTAATTTTGAGCGTCTGTGCATGTGCGAGCGGCGAAACCCAGAAGTAACATGCTCCGTTACTTCCAGGTTGCCGCGGAGCGCAACTCAAATGCGCTCAACCTGAAGCACATTCAACTCGAGGTATGACTGTAGCCTATTTGGCTTTATGTATTTACGTATTCTGAAACCAATACAGTGGTGCCCCGCAAGACGAATACCTCGCAAGACGAAAAACTCGCTAGACGAAAGGGTTTTTCGTTTTTTGAGGTGCTTCGCAAGATGAATTTCCCTATGGGCTTGCTTCGCAAGACGAAAACGTCTTGCGAGTTCTTGCGAGTTTGTTTCCTTTTTCTTAAAGCCACTAAGAATAATAATAATAATAATAATAATTTATTATTTATACCCCGCCCATCTGGCTGAGTTTCCCCAGCCACTCTGGGCGGCTCCCAATCAGTGTTAAAAACAGTACAGCATTACATATTAAAAACTTCCCTGAACAGGGCTGCCTTAAGATGTCTTCTGAATATCAGGTAATTATTTATCTCTTTGACATCTAATGGGAGGGCGTTCCACAGGGCGGGCGCCACTACCGAGAAGGCCCTCTGTCTGGTTCCCTGTAGCCTCACTTCTCGCAATGAGGGAACCGCCAGAAGGCCCTCGGCGCTGGATCTCAGTGTCCGGGCTGAATGATGGGGGTGGAGACGCTCCTTCAGGTATACAGGACCGAGGCCGTTTAGGGCTTTAAAGGTCAGCACCAACACTTTGAATCGTGCTCGGAAACGTACTGGGAGCCAATGCAGGTCTCTCAGAACCAGTGTTATATGGTCCCGGCGGCCACTCCCAGTCACCAGTCTAGCTGCCGCATTCTGGATTAATTGCAGTTTCCGGGTCACCTTCAAAGGTAGCCCCACGTAGAGCGCGTTGCAGTAGTCCAAGCGTGAGATAACTAGAGCATGCACCACTCTGGCAAGACAGTTCGCGGGCAGGTAGGGTCTTAGCCTGCGTACCAGGTGGAGCTGGTAGACAGCTGCCCTGGACACAGAGTTAACCTGCGCCTCCATGGACAGCTGTGAGTCCAAAATGACTCCCAGGCTACGCACCTGGTCCTTTAGGGGCACAGTTACCCCATTCAAGAACAGGGAATCCCCCACACCAACCCGCTCCCTGTCCCCCAAAAACAGTACTTCTGTCTTGTCAGGATTCAACCTCAGTCTGTTAGCCGCCATCCATCCTCCAACCGCCTCCAGGCACTCACACAGGACCTTCACCGCCTTCACTGGTTCTGATTTAAAGGAGAGGTAGAGCTGGGTGTCATCTGCGTACTGATGAACACCCAGTCCAAACCCCCTGATGATCTCTCCCAGCGGCTTCATATAGATATTAAAAAGCATGGGGGAGAGGACAGAACCCTGAGGCACCCCACAAGTGAGAGCCCAGGGGTCTGAGCACTCATCCCCCACCACCACTTTCTGGACACGGCCCAGGAGGAAGGAGCGGAACCACTGTATGACAGTGCCCCCAGCTCCCAGCCCCTCTAGACGGTCCAGAAGGATGTTATGGTCGATGGTGTCAAAGGCCGCTGAGAGATCCAGCAGAACTAGGAAACAGCTCTCACCTTTGTCCCTAGCCCGCCGGAGATCATCAACCAGCGCGACCAAGGCAGTTTCAGTCCCATGGTGAGACCTGAATCCCGATTGGAAGGGATCCAAATGGTCCGTTTCCTCCAGGCGTGCTTGGAGTTGTTCAGCAACCACCCGCTCAATCACCTTGCCCAAGAATGGCAGATTTGAGACTGGGCGATAGTTGGCCAAATTGGCCGGGTCTAAAGATGTTTTTTTAAGAAGCGGTTTAATGACCGCCTCTTTCAGCGGGTCTGGGAAGGCTCCCTCACAGAGGGAAGCATTCACCACCCCGCAGAGCCCATCGCCCAGCCCTTCCCGGCTCGCTTTTATCAGCCAGGATGGGCAAGGATCAAGGAGACAGGTGGTCGGTTTCACTTTTCCAAGCAGCCTGTCCACATCCTCGGAGGTAACAGATTGGAACTGATCCCATGTAACAGGACCAGACAGAACTCTAGCACTCTCCCGCCCTGGCCCTGCTCCCATGGTGGAGTCTACCTCCTTCTGAATCTGAGTGATTTTATCTGCAAAAAACTTTGCAAAAGCATTGCAGGAGATCTTGGGGTCCCTACCAGGCCCCGGTGGTACAGGTGGTTCCGATAGATTGCGAACCACCTGAAAAAGTCTCCTGCTGCTGTTTTCTGCAGATGCTATGGAGGCGACGAAGAAGGCGAAGAAGAAGAAGAAGAAGAAGAAGAAGAAGAAGAAGAAGAAGAGGAGGAGGAGGAGTTTGGATTTGATATCCCGCCTTTCACTCCCTTTCAGGAGTCTCAAAGCGGCTAACATTCTCCTTTCCCTTCCTCCCCCACAACAAACACTCTGTGAGGTGAGTGGGGCTGAGAGACTTCAGAGAAGTGTGACTGGCCCAAGGTCACCCAGCAGCTGCATGTGGAGGAGCGGAGACGCGAACCCGGTTCCCCAGATTACGAGACTACTGCTCTTTAACCACTACACCACACTGGCTCCCTAAGCCGCTAATAGCCGCTAAGCCGCTAATAGCCGTGCTTCACAAGATGAAAAAACCGCAAGACGAAGAGACTCGCGGAACAGATTAATTTCGTCTTGCGAGGCACCACTCTACTTTTTTTTTTAGTGCATCATTGAGTCTAATTTAGTGTATCATGTCCACTTACTCTAACAATCACATTTTTTTTCTAGTTAAGACAAGCATGTGCTTATTGTAACCATCTGCCTGGATGACTCACTCTTACAGTAACCTGGCATTTCTGCTAGGGCTTGCACCAGCAACTGGAAGTTCCCGGTTTAAAATTGCAGTTGATAATATTTTTCTGCAACTACTTGGGAGAATCCTTCTAGCTCTTATGTATAGAATTACTAGTCAGCATTTTCTCCATCTCCGAATCTCATTTTTAAAACCTTTGGAACCATAGTGACTAGTACCAGGGGTGGAATCAAATTTAATGCAAAGTGCAGATTAAAAGAAGCTTGCTTCCCTGGTGTTTCTACTTTGTGAAAACCAGGTTTGCTGCCTCAAACCCATTTTAAACCTAATCAAAGAATGAATCCCAGCCCACAGCCTTTGCTTTCTCATACTGGGTTCAAGGGTTTTCATTAGCGGGAGCAAAACAATTTGAATGGATTAACCAAGGCGCATACAAGAGGCATGTTTCACATTAAAAAGGTAATACCTCTATTTTCCTATAGGACGTTACTCTTGAATGCAGTCAGTGTGCCTTCTGGATCTTTTCAAATGTAATTCCATGCTGTTTATCTGTCTTTGAGCTTTAATTACAGAAATAAAAAAGAGGCAAGAAATCTCTTTCACAGCTAGGTGACAGAAATCCTAAAACACTCTTGCATACAAGAGCTCTCATACAATACATATGGATGGCTTAAATCAGGCTAACCAAAGTACTGACTGAGAAAACAAAAGGGGCTTAGACATGCTTAACTTTGGCTGGATCATGCCTAGCTTTAGTAAGCATTATGGCTATCTATATATATATTTTACAGTTCAGGAAGTTCTCTGCCTGCTGTGTGAGAGGATTATTAGTAGGGGTGGGAGGAGGAGACCTGCTTCACTACCTGCACGCAGGAAACTGCTTTTAAGAGATGGAAGCCAAAAAAAAACCGATGTGGACTGCAGAAGCAGGACCTAGTCATGCACTGTGCTCTGCTGGTAGTCCTACCAGGGGCAATGCCAGGGGTGATGTGACAAGAAGTTATAATGAAGAAGGGGATTGGCATCCCTCTTTAACTCTCACCTCCCCACCAAAGCCGATCAATTGTGTGTGTATATATACAGTGGTACCTTGGTTCTCAAACTTAATCCGTTCCGGAAGTCTGTTCCAAAACCAAAGTGTTCCAAAACCAAGGCACGCTTTCCCATAGAAAGTAATGCAAAATGGATTAATCCGTTCCAGACTTTTAAAAACAACCCCTAAAACAGCAATTTAACATGAATTATACTATCTAACGAGACCATTGATCCATAAAATGAAAGCAATAAACAATGTACTGCGGACACACAATCAATCAGTAGCTGAACTGAGTTCCACACAGTCACACACAAAAAAGAGCCACAAAAACAAAAACACAAAATAAATAGCAAAAACAGACAGACAGCGTAACACTCAAAAAGGAAGTGTGGTACTCAAATCGGAAGCATAACACCCAAAATGGAGCATGTTCGGCTTCTGAAAAATGTTCACAAACCAGAACATTTACTTCCAGGTTTGCAGTGTTTGAGTTCCAAGTTGTTCGAGTACTAAGGTGTTTGAGAACCAAGGTACAACAATATATATAAAATCCTGAACTTTCAAGTGTCAAATACTCAGTCGCCCCTACAGAATTAAACAATACGAATCAGCTTCACAAAACTTTCACAGCTTGCAAAACTTGCTATCATCTCCTCCCCTACAAAATGGTAACGCAACATTTCTTTACATAGTTGTTTGTGTCTGAAGAGTTTTTGCAAGTCTCTCTTACAATTCTGTGGAGCAGCTGGACCTTCGTTTCTCTTGACACTATTAAGTAGTGCAAATAACACATAACTTTTTAAAAAATAATAATTCAGAAAAGGATTTTGGTTTGGGTGTGTGTATCCATTACAGGACACATTATCCTCTGATCTCCCACATTCCCCTTCCTTCTCTCACTTACATATGTAGCATTCCCTCCTCTCGTGTTGTGTCATGCTACTCATCATTCCTGCAAGAGCTTTCCACTGAAGAGGACTGTCAGATCAAAACCAAGTTAATACCTGTCGGATGAACAAGTCAGTATTTGTCATAGTAACCTTCTCCACAGGGTTGTTGCAAGGATAAAATGGGGGGAAACCATACCTGGAATAAAAATACGATCTAAAAGATAAATGTTATTGCAATATACACTATAGTAATTCCATACTATTATTGTACATTGAACTTTTGTGGCCTTCTACCTTCTGCAAGAAGACAGGAGTACCTGGCGTGCTCTGGTCCATGGGGTCACGAAGAGTCGGACATGACTAAACGACTAAACAACAACAACCTTCTGCAAATTTAAGAAGCCTGAAATCAAGGGCTTTTTCAATCAGCTGAAATAAAGCTTGTGGAATTCAGTTTCTACTCCTCTGTACTTCTGCTTTGGGGCCCTTGTCACAGGTTTAGCCACAACAGGACAGCAACAATAGAATTTGTCTTATAGCTCTCAAAGAAATAGATTTTTTAGGATCTATACCAGCCTTTTCCAATCTGGTGACTCTAGATGTTTTGACTACACCTCCCATCAGCCTTAGCCAGCATGTAGAATGTTCAGGGATAAGGGGAGCTATAGCTGAGATAGTAGGGGGGCACCAGATTGAGTATGGTTGGTCTAGACCAGGGGTAGCCAACTCCCGAGAGACTGTGATCTACTTTCAGGTCAAAGTTGTTGAGATTTTTTAAGGGAGGGGAAATGCCCCGATTTTTATGGGGTTCAGGTGAAATTTTTTTACCTTTTTTTAGAGGTGAGTAAAGGTAAAGGGACCCCTGACCATTAGGTCCAGTCGTGACCGACTCTGGGGTTGCGGCGCTCATCTCGCTTTATTGGCCGAGGGAGCTTCCGGGTCATGCGGCCAGCATGACTAAGCCGCTTCTGGTAAACCAGAGCAGTGCACGGAAACGCCGTTTACCTTCCCGCCAGAGTGGTACCTATTTATCTACTTGCACTTTGACGTGCTTTCAAACTGCTAGGTTGGCAGGAGCAGGGACCGAGCAACGGGAGCTCAACCACAGACCTTCTGATCAGCAAGTCCTAGGCTCAGTAGTTTAACCCACAGCGCCACCTGCGTCCCCTTAGAGGTGAGTACTACCCCATTTTATGCTCATTTGGGGGGGTCTGGAAGAAAACTTCCATGGGGGGGGGCAAGTTTTAAGGGGGAAGGGGATTAGTCGCTCACCAAAACAGCACTGTGGAAGAATTTTGCCTCACAGCAAAAACTCCGTCTTCCGTTACAGAGATCAGGAGAAGGAAGAGGGGCTGGGGCTGGGTGCTCTTAGGCAAAAGCAAAGGAAAATGAACCCACGATTGACAACAATCTCCCGGGGATCAACCAGTCGATCCCGATCGACCTGTTGGACATCCCTGGTCTAGACCATAAGACCTGGTAACCTGCTTTGTTTGGCTCCCTGGTCTGCATTCTGCAGCCTTCCAGCCTTCCTTTCATCATGCAAGTGACCCCCAGGGCAGGGTGCATCAAACATAAAATCTGAAACAAACACTGCAAAACACTAAAATGGTTGAAAAGAGCACCCCTTTCCCTGCTGACTTCCTTCTTGCCAACAACGAAGAACCCCTCCTGTTCCTAGGACCCTGGGTAACGCTTTCCCTCTACTCTCACCATGGTTTCCTCAGCTCTCTGAACGTTCAGACCATTTCATGTGACCCACTTCTGCCAACTTGTCTCTTGGCCAGATTCCCTAGAACTTCTGTCTTCCCACGCACATCAAGAGTGTACAGGCCGTCCTGGCCTGAAGCACTTTGAGGTTTCTTTAAAGCCTGTTCCTCCTCTGAATATTCCAACAGCTTTAAGTGCCTGGACAGCTGGAATGTTGTCACCTGCTCAAGCTAATAACCCCTGTCAGAAGCTTCATTGCCACAAGCGCAATGCAATTTAGCTACGCTTATTGCTTACTTCTGGTGTTCCGCTCTCGGTTTGCAAAGCTGTCTTGTGTTTTTCTGCTTGTGTCAGGAGCCTTAACCGGTTTGAATTTTGCAGTTGGGAGATGTGCAGAGTGTATAGTCATCTCCACAACTATTGCCTTTGTATGTCAACTGCAGCGAACATTCGCACTTGCCTGAAGCATTTATTTCTGTAATGCTTCCTTGTGGGCAAAGCTTCAGACTTCTGACAGTGTGTCCGTGTGTATAAGATACACAGAATGGATGCCACCCTCCTCCTTATCTTCCCCTGTTATGTCTGCTATTGGGCTAAATGTGTTGCTGAAACAGGAAGCATGGTGGAGTGGAAAATCTGAACACATGTCAGACTGTTTAGGCTGACTCACAAACTGAGCAGGGAAGAGTAACCAAATACCCCAAAACAGTGTGGTGAAAATGTACTAGAAAAAGACCAAGCAGAGAAAATGGCAAAGAAGCAAACTCATCTTTTCCTTAAAAACAACAACATGAAAGTAAACAAACAAACAAACATCACAGCACCTTATTGACTAACAAAATTATTATGGCATAAGCTTTCATGGACTCAAGTCCATGGCATCAGAAGCATGAAGTAGGCTGAAGGTCAAGAAAGCTTATGCCATAATGTACTTAGTACACTTACATGTTAGTTTTTGCACCATTTCATACAGTACTGCCATGCACTGGCTGTTGGTGATATTATTGGTGACAACATGCAGTTGCACTGGAATGTTTATCATAGGTCTTTAATTGCTATGTTGTAACAAGTGGTTTTTTATGGCGGCTTTAAAATGTTATTGTGTTCATATAATCATGTCGAATTATTTGTTGCACTGTTGCGTTTTGATTTGGTATTTGTAATGCTGTATTGATTTGCAATTTTGTTCCATTGTGAGCTGCTTTGAGCATATTTATATGGGGAAATGGCATGCAAATTTATTTAAAAGAATAAATAAATGTGTTGATCTTTAAGGTGCCATAAGACGTTTCGTTGTTTTTTGCTGCAACAGATTAACATGTTAAACCTGATTAACAGATTAATTCTGGAAACTTAGAATAGTAAAGGCTTGGTCCACTCATTCATAACATAGATCTTTCTGGGAGAGTTAAGCACATGTTTAGATTTCCCCCAATAGCTCAGGGGTAAAGAGAATTGCTTTGTAGGCAAAGGTTTCAATTCATGGTGTCTTCAGGTATGGCTGTGAACTAGGTAGACAGCAGTGAACTAGGTGGACTAATGGTCTAATTTGATTTAAGGCTGCTTTCCAAGTTCCCCTTGCGACTGAACCCACAGCACAACCCTATGTTGATTCAGAAGTACCACTGAGTTCAGTTGAGCTTATTCTCAAGTAAGTGTGCAAAGGATTCATAGCCTTTAAAAAGTGTTTACACCTGTGTGCCCTAGTAATATATTTGGTTACAGAGAGGAGCAACCATTCTGTGTTCCTGCATTTGCTAATGAATTACAAAGATATGCCACGGGAGCGCAACAAAAATAAGCTACTTATTTTACTTTAGGACTGAAAAATTAATTTAATACAAATTAGACGCACACTGAAGGATGAAGCTAAACCAGCCTAGTGACACTCAGTAAATGATACTGTACAGCTAAAATAATCCCCCCCTTCTCCACCAGACAGGAACCTAGCCTTTAGACAAGAAGGTGCCAGTGATAATTCTATTTATATTGTTAAGTTTGCTGATACACCCCAGATACACGCTGCAATCTAATTAAAGATGATTTACGTGCAAGATAACAAAGGTTGAGCAGCTGCAGATGAAAATAAACAGCATGATAGTGGAGACCAAATGGGAAACACATGCAAAATCATGCAATATGGCTTGACTGTGCTTTTTTGATACAAGGAAGGATGGGATGATTCAAAAACACAGCTGTAAAAAATGTGACGAGTTCAGTAATTATGTATCATACGTACTATTATAGTTGTTCATTTCTATAGCACCAAATGCACACAACATTTTCCAGGGGTTCAATTACCTGTACCATTGGGCTTGCAATCTAAAAGTGGACACGGAGAAACAATAAAGGAAGGGGAGGGCTATGGAAGCTAGGCTGAAGATGGGAAAGATACACAATTATTACAATTATGCCTACAGTAGGTATTGGGACTAGAGGGTTGTCCAAAGGCTTCCTGGGGAAAAGCAAAAGTACAGATATGCACAAGTGTGTCACAAGACCATGCTCATTTTTTATTTCTATGCTGCTTGATTGTTGTAAAACCTCTAAGTGGTTTACAAGAACGAATTTCCTTCTATTATTCTATCTCCTTCCATTAATGCATTGTTAGTATCCTTGAGTCTTTGGGTAAAGGAATGCTAGATCATTCAACCAAATATATACACAGGTTTGAGAACAACTCAGTGGCGTAGCGTGGGGGGTGCAGGGGGGGCCGGCCGCACCGGGCGCAACATCTGGGTTAGGGCAAATCCACAGGTTAGGGGGCGCAAATCCACGGGTTAGGGGGCGCAAATCCACGGGTTAGGGGGCGCAAATTACTTGCCTTGCCCCGGGTGCTGACAACCCACGCTACGCCACTGGAACAACTGCGAGGCCTTTAGAGACCTGCACCCCATTTATGCAGATTGGCAAAACATTGTACTGCAACTTGAAAAATATTACCAATATTGCCAGAAGGAAAGTAGTTGGGACAGGAAAAAGCGGGTGACAAATCAGAACCATCAAAGATTAAATGATAAAAGTAGTATGTGTTTGAGAGCCATAAGCCAAGTAAGAGGGACAAGGAAAAGCAAAATGGACGTAACGGTCTTTCAATAAAAGTTTATTGAAAGAGCATGCCGAGGATCAAATACGTGCGGTGACTTGATATTTCAACTGACTTTTCTTTCCAAAAACCTGCTACGGTCTCTTGACTCTTGATGGTGTCTCTGTTCTTCTGGCACTCTTTAACGAGAGCCTTCATGTCAGTGTTACATTGAAGAGTGTGACTGGAGGGGCAAATTTGTTCAGCTCCACCCGCAAGACGCTTCAAGCCTAACACACAATAGGTAGTTATATCTGCCTTATTAACCATGTCTCCGCAGTCTCCTTTCATGAGAGCTTTTTACCCTAGCCCCACCCACCCAGGTGTGGTTACTAATATATTTAGCTCACCAGCAATGAGACTGCCCTCCTTTTCTGTCGCAATTAAAATAATCTGATTAGTCACGGTCAATTTTATAGACTTGAAATGAAGAACTTGGAAAAGATGACTCAGAATTGTCAGACAAAAGTTTTTTCCAGTTGAACTCAGACCTAAATCAGCTCCGGTCTGCTCAAAGTTTTAGGAAAGTGGGATGGTGCTTGTTCAGGACACCTGATCCCTCCTAGTCACTTGATTCTATAGACAACCTACATTTATTATTTATTTTATTTAACAAAACTTTCAAACTGCTTTATTGGATGTAGACTTCTAAGTGGTTTACATAGATCCCACATGTGTCCAAAACAGATCCCAAAATTTTAAGCAATGTGAACTAAAGTGATTTCTGGGACCCCTCTGGGATGAGGGGCCCTGAAGCTTAAGATTCATTAGTTTCATAGTAGACACAATCCCTGATCTGGACTGTGACTAAAGCAGTACAGGCTTTTAGAACTCAGGACTCCTAAAGAGCTTAGTGCCCTGCAGGTGACAGATCTCTTGGTTCTCTTTCCCTGCCCCTCACTTTGATTAAAGGTACTTTCTTCTCTATTTCTTCCAACAGTAGGAACCACAAGTAACTGGAACAGGTGTGCTCAATTAAGGCAGCGCCTTAAGTTTTTGTCTTGTTATTTTCTACAATGCCAAATGAACCTTGAATTTATTTTTTTTATAAAGTTATGAGTGTTTTCCAATAGGGCATTTTCTTGCAAAACTCAAGGCAAAAGTAGAGCACTGCAACCCCAGAGTTGTTTGCAACTGGACTTAACTGTCAGGGGTCCCTTTACCTTTAGATGTCCTTCTAATAGTGAGTGACAGCTGAGTGATAACCGACATCTTCTTACACCAATGATCCTATCCTTTTACAGTCATATCTTAGTTGTCAAATGCCTTGGTACTCATACGTTTTGGCTCCTGAACGATCGAAACCCGGAAGTGAGTGTTCTGGTTTTTGAACATTCTTTTGGAAGCTGATCGTTCGATGTGGCTTCCACTATTCTTTCCGGCACGCCTGCGCAATCAGGAGCCAATCGGAAGCCACGCCTTGGTTTCCAAACGTTTCGGAAGTTGGATGGATTTCCGGAACGCATTCTGTTTGAAAACCAAGGTACAACTGTACATTCTTTCAAAGTAGCAACTACAGTGTGGTTTTGTAGCATACATATTTAGCTGGTTAAAAGCCAATCAACAACATGGAACATTTCAAATAGAATTTGTCTTCAATACTAGTGATCTGCTCTTTACAGAGGATGTAGCAATGCACTGTCCTGTTAGCTGGAACCGGTGCCTTCTTTGTTGATGAATGCCCAATCCTAGAATTTGTATTAATTAGCAAAAATGTGGAAATCTATTCAGAAATTCAGAAAAAGACTTAAGCAACAACCACAAAAATACATTTTTTTGTATATTTTTCTCCCAGCAGCTCCCTCCCCACCCATGAATCATGGATAACATCATTTCCGGAACTTATCTTTATGTGCTGAACATTTGCATTTATCTACACAGCTCACATTCATCTTACAATGATCTCATTACAGCAACTTGTCCAAAGCTACCTGGTGAGATTCATCGCTTAATCAGCTTTCTTCAAGAACTGTAGTCATTGTGACGGCACATCCTCTGATTAACACAGTAATGCATATATTTGATTGCAACTCAGGGCTGGTCTACACAATCAACAGAATGAGGTGGGAGAATGGACTGCACTGCTTAAGACTTCACTTGCGAGATAAATTTTCTGTGTTTACTTGTGAGAGAAATAATGTTAACACAGCAGGAAGAAAGGTTCTATCTCAATCCACACCCCACTGTGATAATTTACTGAATGCAGAGCATTTTTATTTTGCACCTTAAAACATTTCAAAATGTGACAATTAGATGGATTAACTTCACGTAAGGCATGTTCGTAAGATATATTCAAAGCCAGGCACTGTGCACAAACATGAGAGTCCTCATTTGATATGACGTCCAGCTGCACTCTGGGTACTGTGTGCTATCCTAATTTCCTGGGCACACTATTCTCCACCTTCCTTCCCTCATGCACAACTAACTGAAGCACAATGATACAAGTTTTACAAGCTTCTAATGACATTGTGAGTGAAAACTTCTTAAAAAGTCTTTTTTGTTTGTTTAAAAATATGTCTCGCCTTTAATGAAACAACACGAAAGGAGGTCGACAGATCAAGGTACACTTTCACAGAAAATTAGACAAAAATAGCTAGCTCTGTTTGTGCATTTTATGTGTTGGAGGGATTCCACAAAACAACAAAAAAGTATTATCTTTGATGGGACCAACCAACATGTCACAAAGTTATGAGCAAACTTTTGACTTCTCCACAATTTTTCATCAGACTCAAATCTTCAGCAAATATGAAGATGGAAACTAGAAACTAGGACAGGCATAGGCAAACTCGGCCCTCCAGATGTTTTGGGACTACAACTCCCACCATCCCTAGCTAACAGGACCAGTGGTCAGGGATGATGGGAATTGTAGTCTCAAAACATCTGGAGGGCTGAGTTTGCCTATGCCTGCTCTAGAAGCCCACTTACTAACACCATTTATCCATTACTCCCAACAGCCAACTGTCCCTTCTCCATTGTGCTTCTGAAGAGTGAGAGATGCAAGAATCAAGCCTGTTATGCGATAATGAAAAAAGAGCATCCATTTCCTAGCCCTGTGTTGCTCTTGAAACATGCACTTAAGTTGAGTCCATGTCCAACAAATTTATGTGTGTGTGTAAATAAAAAGGACAGAAGATGGAAACACAATTAGGGACTAATTAGGTTAGGAAGGGTGCATTATGTTTCTTAAAACAATGCCAAGCACAATATAAATTTCAAACATGAAAGCATTTGTTTAGAGTTCCTAACAAGCACCCTGAAATCCACTTTCAGATATTGTTTTTATTAGGCCAACCAAAATGTCTTGCAATAGTGTGCAAGCCTTTGATTTCTCCGGAAATGTTCATCAGGCAAGGTGGTAAAGAAAAAGCAAGGGTGAGGAGGAAAAACCGCACACATCTTGTCTGGTGTTCAAGCCAGCTGTGTTTGCCTCTGGTAAGAGTCTTAAGGTAGACTGTGGGAAGAGGTAGCAGACCTTCTAAAGTGGCTGTGCTATGCAGGTATCAGGAAGGTTTCTGGGAAAAAGGAACACGTAATGGCAGATTCTTCACCTCTAGAAGTAAAACCATCAGCTGTTACTCAGTTCTTTCTCCATCCTTAGGCAAAACACACAGGTTCCTTGGTAGGCGGAGAACAGGAACAAAGGAAAACTGGGTAGTCATATTAACAGGGTTAGAAATTAATTTTAGATGGTGTGCTGGAAAAAAAAAGGTAACAGAAGCCTAACTAGGGAGCTTTACCTAGTAAGCATATTATTCTTCCTTGAAAGTATTCTCCTATTATCAAACTTTGTTGAAATATGTTTCAGTGTTCCATGCAAAAAAACCAAACTCTGCTTTTCTCCTCCACCAGTTTTGTTGTGGCTTCTGTCAATAGTAGTGCCACTGGAATTTTTTTTGCAAAGAACTAATGAAGCAGACATTGGTTTAGAACTCATTTTATTTAAGATATGAAGTTGGATGCAACTTTACTCATAAAAAAGATACGTGCAGTGTTTCATACCTTAATATTTTAAGTGAGGAAATATTTGTTCTGAATTCAAACCAAATGGAGCCAGTAGATTCTTCCTGGAGTCCATTAATTCCTGCTTGGAGGCATGGAAAAGGTAGCCCTGCAAAAGTTTGTGGGCCAAAGGTTTTAGGGACCTTCATCTATGAGTTGTGCTTTTGGAAGAAAGCTTTGTCCTACAGCAAGGCAATGCCTGTATTTTTCTGAATAGTTCATCTTTGCATTCTGAGCTGGTGGAACTCTTTCAAAATTTCTCCAGTCAAACTTGGAGATCTTCTTAATTCAACTCATCTATTGAAGATAGAAGAGTTCCAGTTTCCAAGGAATCGTCTTCTGTTTGGCCAGCTTAGAGGCACAGTTTGATCAAAGTCCAGATGAAAAGGAACTCCCTTTCTATCATTTTCTTGGTGGGGGGTGGAATTGCCACTAGTCTGAAGCACACAGAAAAGCTGGACTGGAATTCCCATTTGTTCAATGCCATGGATAACAATGAAACTTATACCAAGTTGCACCTACAATATCATGCCATTTATAAGAACCGTTAAACTTGATGGTGCAGTGGCCAATTTAATTACACATAACGTATATCTGATGGGAAAACAGCACACAGCTCAAATCACCAAGAACATCAAGTAAGTAGATATTCAGTCCAAGAATGCTGGTCAGCATATTATGTATATCTTTGTTTTGAAAAAGTGGCTATTTTAAGCTGTGTGTGTGTGTTCCAAGTCCCTAATTTGCAATGTAGGACTGAGCACTTGCATTTAGAAGATGCCCTCTTGATTCCAAGTGAATGTAGTTTCAATTAATAGTTTAGGATGTGAGGACTTATTATTTTGAACTTCAACATATCTAATGTTGTGCTTGAATGGTCTAATATCCTATACTGATGCGGTGGCCACATGTACAATAGGGCTGTAATTCAGGAACAGGCCTCAGAGGCATGGTAATGGTGCCTTAATCATATGGACAAACCCATCCTGTTTAAGTTAATTTTGAGCTAAAGGTCAGCAAGAAGCTGTAATTCACACTGTTACATACTATTTAATATGAAGATAAAGGCTGGTATCCATAATATGAAGATAAAGGCTGACAGAAAGTATTATCTCTCCATATATAGGCATAGAGTCTTCATGGTTATGTCAGAAGACTCTTAAGTTTGCTAATTTTCCATAAACAGATTGCTAGTGAGAAGGGGAATGATGTGGCCTATGATCCGAAACAATGGTTCTCAGACTGGGAGGGGCTACTAGTGGGCTTGCAGCTTGACTTATTCCAACACCTTTTTTTCTAGAAAAAAATATACTGGTGGGCAGGATTTTAGTCAGTGACTGGAATTATAAAGCTGATCAAGAAACTACAGGTAGACAACACAGAGAACTCAACAGGAAAAGGAGCACTTAATATCTGTTGTGTTTTTAATGCAATTTGTTCTTCTGACGTCAGTACTGGGCATTACATTGTTATAAATATTTATACACATTTCCCCCATTTACATCAATTTTACACTTTAGACTTGACTCACTATTACTCTTAACTTCTCAAAACTATCATACCATTACATATACAGTAAGCAGAGAACCAATGCAAAGAATTCCCACCAAAAAGTCCAGGTTCACATGGATGAATCCTAGTTTTAACGGGAACACTCTCTTTCTCTATTAAGCAGCTGCATAACTGACACAGACAATCTGCTAGACTGAAAATGGTATTTGAAAATGCTTTCAACTTTTTTCAGTCTGAAAAAAATGAAAGAAAGGATGGATTTGTTCTCTTTTACTACTTCTCACCCAGATCTATGCATTCAGGCATATTGAAGATATCCACATCTGATATAGCCACCCTGTTGTGCAATTGCTTAAACAGTTTGATATATTCAGCATGTTCAATAACAGTATTTAGCGTATAAAAACCAAGATCTGGAAATCTTTGAAAGTGTTTCAAGTCAGTTCAAATAAATAAGCTGTTTAATTGTCCATGTCTCACTAAGCATTTATCTTCCTATCTTTTGTACCTGGTTTACTTTCATCTCCTTTTGCAGTTCAATCCCCTATATTGCCAAGCAGAGGACCAAATCTTGACCATTTTAGCTCAAGGCAAGGCGAACTGGATTCTCCAAATTGCTTTTAAGTCTCTCCAAAAATTGTGAAGCTAGTTCATCGTCTACTACCCGGCCATCACTTGATAGCGTTACTGTCATCAACTGATGCTGCTGAAGCTTCTCATTCCCTTCGTCATCCACCGCAACTGCGAGTTCAGTTCGAGTTCGTCCCACAGCTAAGATACAGGCTTGTGGAGGGTTTATGACAGCAATGAAGCTACTGATGCCAAACATGCCTAGATTTGAAATGCTATTGGTGGAAGGGAAAAAGAAGGCAGACAAACAAATTTTGGGGGGAAGGATAAGTATGAAGAAGGCACTTTGAAAACATATTTAGGAAATTACTAAGGATTCATTTAGACACAGAAAAAAGTATATGTACTGCCATAAACATATGGAGTTAGAAATTTAACTTAATGAATTAAAACCAAAGGTTTAGAATAAAGAATAAGGATGAATAAAAACCACACACAAAGAAATACACCATTTCCCTATATTAATATAACTTTAGTATTAGTATCAGTTTGATTTTGTTAGTATGTGATGAACTAAAAGGAGACTAGTTGGGGTTGTTTTTGTCAGTCTGCATTTCTTAGTGCGGAAAGTATTGATCTGATGTGTAGAGATCTTTCCTATTCTACTTAATTCAAGAGGGTTCTGGAAGCCTCTCTGTGTGAAAGAAGGTTCATGATGTTTGGGTTATACCTTCAGAGAAGCTGAGTAGAGCTGTCTTAAACTGGTTGTCTTATCTCTTCAGTCAAGGTCATGCTGACTATAAAAGTAAGGCCAGAAGGAGCCTGAGCTTCACTTTCTCTTTCTATCTCTTTTCCTTCTGGTGTAGTGTTCTGTACTATGCTTAGTGTTAAAGTTTTTAGACTGATTATAAGTTATTGTAAGTTTAAATCTGCTGCAACTGGGTTTCTTATGGACATTACCAATCCTGAATGTATTGGATTTGTGACCATTATGCTTATTTGCCTTTAGTGGCAGCAAAGCTCTGCTGGATGAAATACAATTGCCTTTGGTCTATTTTTTGGGAATCCTGCAACATGTTTAAGTTGTTACTTTGCTAACTATACATTGGAATCTACTCTGGATCAACACTGAGTCAAATTTAAATGACAGTTTTTTCGTGTTTTTTGTTGTTGACTTCAGCCTGAAAACTATATACAGAGAGTCATACCCCCTCAAGTTTTTTCCCATCTCATCATTTGCCACCAGGCACCTCTCTCTCTCTCTCTCTCGCTCTCATTTGTCACCACTGGCTGAGACGGTAGCAGTGTGCTGGGGCTGGTTTAAATTCAGCTAACGCAGTGGGGCGTACTTTGGAGCAGAAATGTGTAGGGTTGCACTGTTTGCTGAAAATAGGCCATGGAGTCTATTTTAGATAGTGGACTTTTGGAGGAAAGCTTTGTCCTACGGCATGGAGTCTCTTAAATAGATTCTGGAATAGGCATGGATGCAGAAAATAATACAACCAACCAATTTCCAACCAGACTTTGAACGCGTTCATCACTATTAACTACTGCAAATTCATAATATTTAAGACTCTAGGATGTAATTACCTTCTTTGGCATACTAGCGTTATGAGAAACATAGCAATAGATTCTTAAAAATACATTGGCTACAGTGTGATTTATCCTGTCTCTTCAGCTGAGGTAATGTCAGAATGAATCCAAGAGTAGAGAAAGCAACCTTGGCTGCTACACAGCAGTGGAAGTAATGCTAGGAACATCTGGTAAAGTGAGAAAAAGGTTTCCTGGCTGCCTATGCAGGTATTCAGTAACTCTGATTTAACAACAACTTCTCCCTGCTAAATAAGAAGACTCTTCCCTGCCATAAATTGAACATGACAATTCTAGTGGGGGGCAGGGGCGGGAAACGCTGTCACTGCCATTTCCTTTCACAATTTTGTAGAACATGGGATGGTCCTGGAAATTATAATAAAGTGTATCCTTTGTACCAAGCAGCTGTAATGGGGTTTCCATGAACCCAATATTCCTACCGTCTAGGATTTCTCACAAAGATCTTCAGAACAGAAAACAAGAAAGGGGAATGGAAGCCAACAGGAAATCAGCATTTACCCCTGAAGGCCCATCTAAACAGAAGGCTCTTTTTAGGTTATCATCTTTGCTCAGCATCATATACACAACTTCATTTTGGCCAATCTTAGCTTCTGGAAGTACAGAAGTCTGCTGTTGCTAGGCAAGACTGTTACAGAACAGGTCTCAGCCTTGCAGAATTCAAAGTGCAGATAGGCCAAGAGATTGGAAGCTGGGGTAACGTCAAGCATCCAAGGTGAAATTAATCACAGCATAGGATACCATGGTGTATCAATATTGCCTCAATAATGCATCAGTTAAGGCTGTGGCCTCAACAGTTGTAATTTCCTGGCGTTCTGAAACCCTTTACGCAGCATGCTACAGCAACCCCCACCCCACAATTTTTTAAAAATTAAATATTAAACTCACTCTATTGCACTATTCAACATGGGAATAAGCTAACAATGGACATTCCTCCTGGCCAACTCTAGGACACTGATTTAGATATGATAAAATTCTTAAATTTATGTGAAACATCTCTCAAGATTGAAGCTTTCCCTGCCAACAAGGGTCTATATTCTTGCTCTGCTATGTCCCCATTAGCCTTTAAACAGTTTTAATGAAATACCTGTTTACGTTCAAGGATGAATTTTCTAATCTGAAAACCCCCTCATAAGAAAAAAAAAGGTGCTGTGTTTTACAGAACCACATCCCAATTAAACAAGGTATATTAGCTGGTACCTTTATTACTAGTGCATCCTAAACATTATTGGGAGTCACCAGTTGTTCATAATAAAGCTAGTGGTTTGCATTCAAGAAATAATTCTATAGAGATTACTCCTCCGACATGCTATGTATGAATTTTGAAGACATCCATGGGAACCATTATGCAGAGTCTAGGAAAAACAACAGATTTATAGTGCAATACTGTCCATGACCAGCCACATGACCAGAGATTGGATTGTACAGTGGTGCCTCGCAAGACGAAAATAATCCGTTCCGCAAGTCTCTTCGTCTAGCGGTTTTTTCGTCTTGCGAAGCAACCCTATTAGCGGCTTAGCGCTATTAGCGGTTTAGCGGCTATTAAAGGCTTAGCGGCTAAAAGGCTATTAGCGGCTTAGCGGCTATTAAAGGCTTAGCGGCTTAAAGGCTATTAGCGGCTTAGCGGCTATTAAAGGCTTAGCGGCTAAAAGGCTATTAGCAGCTTAGCGGCTTAGAAAAGGGGGGGGGGAGCGAAAAAAATTGCAAGACTCACAAGACGTTTCCGTCTTGCAAAGCAAGCCCATAGGGAAAATCGTCTTGCGAAGCGCATCGAAAAACGGAAAACCCTTTCATCTAGCGGGTTTTTCGTCTTGCGAGGCATTCGTCTTGCGGGGCACCACTGTACTTAATATTTTTGAGTCAGTGGAATTGCACTGCTCTATCTGTATACTCTATGCTGCTAAGGGGAAGGGATGCAGCTCAGTGGCAGAATATCTGCTTTGAATTCAGGAAATCCCAGTTTCAAATCTCAGCATCTCCAGGTAGGCCTGGGAGTGTCCCCCGTGTGAAACTTGGAAGAGCTGCTGACAGTCATGCTTCCCACAGCAAGGAGTGAGGGTGAAATGGAAATCAGCATTGCATTCTGAACAAATATGAATGTTATGAGAGGAGTTAAGCTGGATGGAAGCTAAGCTCATGCAGTACGCCAGATGTGCTATTTGTAGGTACATCTGAACACAGTCTAAGATTACAAAAAGCTAGATAAACCAAGTTTAGTGCTTCACTTACAGACTAACAATATTCTGGAGCACAAGTATTCAAGAGTACAACTTCATTCCACACTACTAAATTTTTAGCAATTAAAATACATTTGAAATACCTAAAAGATCCTCCTTGGTATTCTTCTGGTAGCAATTTTCCATCTCTTGCTTTCTTTGCTAGAGCCTATGGAAATCAAATCCAAACATATGTTAGTAATTTAAGAATATCTTTTAGCAAAGTTAATTGTATTTGTGAAATAAATATGCTCTTAAACGTATTTTGCTTGTATAAATAGTTCAGTTTAATTAATATCAATAAATTCAAGCAGATGCTGTAATTTGTGTTAGCAAAACTCTTAAATTTGTATCTTCTGGGAATAGGCCTCCAAAGTAGGAATACACAGGGGATAGCAGAGAAATTTCTGTGATGATCCCTCAATTAGCTTTAGAATAGTCTCAGACAACATTTTCTGTTATGTGTAGCTTGTGTTAGTTATTCAACTATCAGCACTGCCTTGCCTACAACCTATAGATGAAATAGTCTGATCTCACTGTAAGTAGCCATTAATTCTAATGCTGACAGGAAATTTCACCCAACTGTTTTCCAACCAAAAATGAGAGGAAAATGTAAGTCCTGTTATATGATTCACAGCTGATGGGCGGAGCTAACAAAGTGTCAAATCATTCCTTCTAGGAGGCAACAAGACTCATGAAAAATTACCATTTCCTATGATTTCATATGACATATTTGGATGCATCACATCTACACATGACATCACTGTCTGAAAGTGCATTTTTCAGAAACAAGATACAGACAATATACAATTGGAACGGAAATTTCAATTTTTCAGATTTATAGCAGTTAAAAAGTAATGGTGCATTTGAGAGACATGTGTCACTGAAAATTTCCCACAATTATGGGAAATATTTGTTTTTACTGTCTTGCCACCATGGCCACGGCAATTTCAATATAAAACATCAATGCACGCAGAGATTCAAAGATCACTTAGACCACTTACATAATCTATCTCAGTTTACTAAAGCAGAATGAAATAAAAGGTATCCAAGAGGTTGTCAGAGAGACAGGAAGAAATTATAGAAAATTAAAATTGAGGAATATTCAGCTCAGCTGTGATAAAGATAACACTGTAAACTCAATTCACAGTGATATATGTAAGTCCTTACAGTCCAATACTGTGCTCAGCTATGCCAAAGCAATGTTACATCTGTTATAAGAATCCCAGTGCATTAGGGGACACTTCTATTGACCAGACCTAGCCCTTCAATATATTCAGGTCATGACAATACTGAGAGGGATAATACATGCTTATGTTCAAAGCAAAAATATTAATCTTGGCAAGCGTTTATAACTACAGTGCTGGTAATGCACCTTTTATGTGAAAATATCTGGCAGTAAAGAATGCCCCAGTAGTCTTAAGATGGGATTGGAATTCTGCTAAAGATATTAACAGCAAAGCTTATTGTTATAGATGGAAGTCTCAGATTTCCGAAATCCATCCATTATCTTTATGGAAATATATTGGCCTAGTAGATACTTGTAGATTAATACCTCTTACTATGGATGCCTACTTCCTGCTGCACATTAGAGTTAAGATAGACAAGTTGTTAGGTTTTACATAAACACAGGAGAAGAAATCTGCAATAGTTTCATTTAAGATTATGCTCCAGTGGCTCTTTGTAGAACTAGAATATTCTTTGTGAATTAAGATGACATGCAAACAGTTTTACAGATGAGTACAACACTAGCAAACATTTATCAAAGAAATAACAAAGTAAAATCGCACAACCCTGTGGCAGTAAGCTAAGGAGTAAAGATAAACAAAATGAAATGGTCTACATTCCTTTCAGCAAAAACACAAAAACAAAAGGAACACCACAGATATGCATAGGTTTCTCTGGGTCTGTTCTTCCACTTCTTAAATTCTACTGGACTTCCAGTGGGGTTAGGATTGCAGTCTTGGTTACTGAATTGAGATATGGATGACTATACTTGGCCTATATTGCATTGCCTAGTTGCTTATTGCTGGAGATAAAAATATATGTTTCCATTGAAATTTAAATGCATCTCTGATGAAATTGCCTTCATTGATTATCCTTTCAGAATTACTATAACAGTTACTACAACTGGCAAGCAGGAAGATAAAGAAAAGCACACTCTTCTTTCTAATTGATTTTTGAATTATTACTTACAACCCCATGGTGATTACTGGCAAAATAAAATCTTACAAATCATTCCATTGTTGTGGTTTATAAAGTTCAATAAGCAAAGAGTTGAGGACAGGCCTAAATGTGGGCAAGGATCAAGGATATTTTGCCTATTCCCCCCCCCCCCTAAAATGCACAAACATCTAAACCTCTCTCTCAAAGGGTAATGAAAACTTATTTGTGGAATGGTGTTGGAGGAGCCCAGAACAATAGTTCTGGGTGATTTCAACATCCATACTGAGGTGGACTCTAGTGCACTAGCTAGGGTTTTAATGGCCTCCATGGCGATTCTAACTAATCTTAAGAAATCCTCCATTTTCCATGCTGCCAGCTTTTGTGAAGCTGGTGCAGCACAGTGGCTAAAAGACTGAAAGGCAAATCATAAAGAGTCCGATACAAATTTCACTATTCTGATGAACTCACTAGGATGGCCTAGGCGAGACTAGATCTCAGAGCATCAGGCTCCTGTATGCAGAATGGGATTAATAATGATGCCCTACAGCAAGAAGAAAGGAACAGTATGTGCAGTCCCCAACTTCCACAAAAGAACTCAAAATTAGCCTCCCTCTGGGGAACTTTAAATAAATGTGGGCCAGAAACAAAATGTATTTGTTGATTTTAATTTCACTTAAAATCCCTGAATGCCTGCCAAAAGCAAAACACAGTAATTCCTGTGGAATGGGACATCATCACAGATGTCTCATATCCAACAGAGAAGCGGCATTAAAGCAGTGTGTTTTTTCCGAGGTACACCATGTCTTTGGTCGCACATCTAAATGCCATTATGCTCCGAAAGATTACCGCCATGTATGTGGAATACCTACCTTTGCAGAAGCTGCAATTTCCTGAACTCCCTTGGCTGCAGCATCTTTTATGATTGGTGTGATGAGACCTCGGTCTGTTGCCACAGCGATAGAGATGTCTATAGATTGCTGCTGCCGGGGGCCCTCTCCATCCCAGGTCACATTCACATCTGGCATTTGCTGGAAGAAGGAAACAGAGGGAGGCGCAGCTGTTAAAAGAATAATAGCATAACCAATTACCAAGGAAAAGGAAAATCCTTTAGAATGTGTGGTGATGGAGGAATTCACATATGTGGAAAGGTTTGCCTTAAGCAAGACAAGGTTAATAATAACAAAAGATCTGCCATGTGAGTCTAAAAATAGACCTATCTTATTAGCTAGCATCCATGTATACCTACTTTGTCACAAGGCATGAATGTACAGTATACTGGAAATTGCACAGCTGCAGGCAGCCAAGAAATACACGGTTTCTGAACTGCTAGTGAATTATTAACAGATTCCAATCCCATCGGATATCAACCCTCAACTTGCAGATGCCTTGGAAACAAGAATTGTGGCTGCTGCCCTAATCATAAGGAAGTACATATGGATTTTCTGTTGCCACTTGATTCATAGGAGAAAATACAAGTTCAATGTTAAAAAGAAGAAAAACTCACATCGACATATCCTTGTTAGCAGTATCTGCTCTAAATGTAAAACAAAATTTGACTAATTTGAAACTTGTTAATGTCAGAATTAAAATCACATTTTAAAATTAGATTGAGGTTTTTTTGCATACAAATGGATATTTTGTATGAGAATGTTCTCATTTTTTCCCTACTCATGTTCCCATATTCATGGCTTCCATCAAGCTAATGTAACTAATTTATTTAAAACCTGTACATGATGAATTCTACTTGTAAAATTTTCCCAATGCTGATCACACAAATGGACTGAGCAAGACATATGTGTGCCTAAAGCAGTGGCATATGTGTGCCTAAAGCAGTAAATTAGAAAGGATTTCTACTTCCTAATTGTTTAACAATAGCAAATCAAAAATATTTTTCCCACCAGCAGTGGATATTATGTATGTGGAAGGACTATGAGCTCCATTCAATTCTGATATTCAAATGCCTGAACTCCGAATAATTCAATTCTAGGCTCTGGTTGAAGGATCTGGGGCTTCTAGTAAAACACAAGGTAGATTCCCCAAGCCTAAAGCCTGTTCATTCCTGGCTCATGTAATGTTTATATGTATCCCCAGTAGCTGCCATTTGCAAGTTTCCCTTTTCAGACACAAGTCACCACACATATAGAAACTCGTTTGAAAGAAGTGGAACACGACCCTTTGAAAAGTTTCCTAGGATTGAAGTTGGAACAGTTAATAAAATAATAATAATAATAATAATAATAATAATAATAATAATAATAATAATAATAATAATAATAAATTTCTACTCTGCCCATCTGGCTAGGTTTCTCTAGCCACTCTGGGCGGCTTCCAACTGAAGGTTAAAAAGACATTAAAACATCAGTCATTAAAAAATTTCCAATGTCTTCTAAATGTTATATAGTTGTTTATTTCCTTGACATCTGATGGGAGGGCGTTCCACAGGGTGGGTGCCACTACCTAAAAGGCCCTCTGCCTCGTTCCCTGTAACCTCACTTCTTGCAGGGAGGGAACTGTCAAAAGGCCCTTGGTGCTGGACCTCAGTGTCCGAGCTGAACGATGGGGGTGGAGACGCTCCTTCAGGTATACAGGACCGAGGCCGTTTAGGGCTTTAAAGGTCAGCACCATCATCAACACATTAGCTTATTTTCTACTTCCCTGGATGAAAGGAAGACTCAGTTAATGACAAAAAGATCTCTCAATGTCATGGGCTAAGTAACTGAAACTAAATTCGGATAAAGCAGGGTAGATGTCTTGCCTGGCGCCAGGTCTGAGGGGGATCCAGGCAAGGATGTTGATAATTGGTTCAACTGGAAGACAGGTGTTTGGCTGTTCTAGACAGCGCCGATGGATAAAGTTTCCAGTTGAGGAATGTTTTTGATCTAGTTTAACACCTGGATAAAAAAGGAAGCCAGTAATGCTTTCTACCATGAGCTGTTCTGTCTCAGAGGATCTGGACTTGGCTAGCACACTGCAGCCCTCAGCAAAGTCTCATTTGGATTACTGCAGGGCATCCTCTGTAGGGCTGCTGTTGGAGAGTTTAAAAGGCTGCAACTAGTACAGCATGGGAGACCTGCTTTTTGACAGATGCTAATTGGTCATAGCTAATACGTATGTGATCTTTTAAGGATAGAAAAGTTTACTGAAGTATAAAATACCATAAGCCTGCATATTAACCTCTTCACCTATACCAGCAGTACTCAAGCTAGAGAAAAATAATACCAAATAAACAAACCAACAAGCCGGTATTAGTGCTGGGCCAAAAAGGAGTATCAGGCAAGGGCTTATTTTCAGTTAAAAGACAAAAAAGTAAAAGAAGATCAAGCTCAATGTTCAGTTTTCTTTCCATATTAAACCTAGGAAAAAAGTGTTGGCATATGTGAAACTGAAACTAGTAGTCATTCCTTATCTGAACAGTGTAATGTAAACAATCTAGAAGAAGGTGGCTTCAAGGTCAGAAGCATGAGCAATGTGCCTTTGGGCCTAGATAAGAGACAGGGAGAAAGAGCTGTGTTCTTCTCCCTGCAGGGAGGGAGAAAACCATCTCCAGATGCGAACCGCACTAGCATCATGCTAGTGACTGATTTATGGGCTAATGATGTAAAAAAGGTAAAAAGGTAAAGGACTCCTGGACGGTTAAGTCCTGTCAAAGGTGACTATGGGGTGTGGCATTCATCTCACTTCAGGCCGAGGGAGCCGGCGTTTGTCCACAGACAGCTTTCTGGGACATGTGGCCAGCATGACTAAACCGCCTCTGGCGCAATGGAACACTGTGACGGAAACCAGAGAGCACGGAAACATTGTTTACCTTCCCGCCACAGCAGTACCTATTTATCTACTTGCACTGGTGTGCTTTCGAACTGCTAGGTTGGCAGAAGCTGGGACAGAGCAATGGGAGCTCACCCCGTCATGGGGATTCGAACCGCCAATCTTCCAATCGGCAAGCCCAAGAGGCTCAGTGGTTTAGACCACAGAACCACCTGCTCCCCTACTGATGTACTGAGCCATTAAGCTGTAAACCAGCACTACAACTTACTTCCTGAATCGTGGGTGTGAAGTGAGTTTATTGCATCAGTGATTGTCTCCTCAAAAGGCTTAACAACGCTGCGCAGAGTGGAGCATGCAGAGGAGTGTGCTGGACAGCTTGTGAGTTGGAAAAGATACTCACAAATATTCAACAGAAAGGCGCCTTCACTGACAATGCTTTCTGCATGAAGGCCAAATAAAACTAGCACATCTTTCTTACAAATTCAGTGAGCTGATACAGATCAAGTGAACTGGAAATCCCAGAATAATGGGGAAATATTTTAGCTTCCTCTTAAAGAAGAAGATGCCCACATATGAGGAACATAATTTTAATTGAAGATGACACTCTCAAATCCTATCCAAGATAGCAGCCCACACAGGATTTGCTTTGCATAGTGCTAGAACTGAAAAACAGGGCAGTCAGAAAAATTTGCATTTTATGCTGCTATGTAAACATAAACCCATGTTCAAACATATGGTACTTTTTTTGGCAGTTGCAGGGGGTGGGGGTGCATTTATTCATTCACAACCAGATACAATGATGAATTGGACGTGAGCTAAGATAATGAGGGTTAATCCAGATCAGACAGAGGTGCTGTTGGTCAGAAGAAGATCTGAATGGGGACTGGGAATCTGTCCCATTTTGTTATTAATGGTATTGCAGGCACCTGTACTGGTTGGCATACCAAACCATATTCAAGGCAAGATGTGCTTAAATTCCACCAGTTTGCTCCCAGTAGTGCTGTCTAATTGGTAACAAAGGTTTAAAGATGATTTTAATCCGAAGACTGGATAACCTTGAAAGAACAGTAGTCCACGTGTGTAGAAGAATTTAGATCAGCCTTCCCCCACCTGGAAGCAAGGCCGCTAGCCAAATTGGCTGGGACAGATAGGAGCTGCAGTCTAAAACATATGAAAGGTACCAGCTCTAGATGGTCACTGGTATGGCACAGAAGCTGTAATCTCACCATTAAGAGAATGTCTATCTGAATGTTTACTTCTGAAACTACTTCTGAGGCTAGCAAATATTCCAAAAGAACAGAGAAAGGGGGAACTGATTTTGAGCTGACTTCCAAGGCACCAAACCTTCAGTTAAGCCTAACTCAACACAGCACTTACCATTATTGAACACAGAAAATCTACAACTATCATTAAAGAATGGTTACTTACTTTCAGGGTAACTGCTGTTGCTTTGATAATAAAGTCATTCACTGACACTTTAATATCATCTGTATAAAAGAGAGCAAGAAATTAAGATACATAGTTTCAAGATAAACAGTCCACCTGCCCCAATTTGTATAATTAATATACGAGTCATTAGCAGAAGAACAGAATGACCTCTTAGAAAATCATGTAGTCAAAACCTACTTATCTTCATAGTAGGGGTGTTTTTATAGTACCATAAACTCAAAACATATTTCTGCTGTTGCTATAGGAAAACAACGATTTAGAAATGATATGCTATTAACTGAGAGCATATAAAGCAGAATACTTGCATCCTCTAGAGTCTACCAGAATAGAAAGTCTTTTTTTTTTAATGCATTCCACAATAATAATGATTTATTTTTCCCCATTCTTTTGCAGATAACAGCAAGGAACAAACAAGACCAACCCAGAAACCTGGATGCCTTTTTAAGAGGAGATGTAAATACAAAGGGAAAATGGAGAACAAGACAGGAGATGGAAAACCATTAGTCACCAAAACACCTCTACTTTGGTCCACCTATGAAGGAGAAAGAAGGAAGGCTTATTCAAGACAAAATATGTAGAGATTTGCAATGATGGCCAAGATGCCTTTGCAGAAGTACAGCTGGGATTTCCTCATCTCCACTCTACTATCATCTCTTCATCCTCATCCCTGAGCTATGCAGCATCTTTACTTGGGAGCATATCTATTGAGAGTATTAGCATTTAAATCTCAAACTGCTCACAATGCCAAAGTCAGTGTCAAGATAGGTGATGTTATTATCTTTTCACACAAGAATTACAGCTCTTTTTTCCACACAGGGAAGCTTGCAAGAATACCGCAGCCACATAAGTTGGGTCAGTTGAAGGGGCATTTTGCACTCAATCAGTATTCCGCCAGGGCAGCATGAGGTGCAAAAGACCCAGAGGTTCGGTCCTGCCCATGTTGTTTTGGTATTCACACATGGTCTCCAGCGGCAGCAAGCAATATCATGGGAAAAGGTGTTTCCACGTAGCTGGGTATATGTGAAGGAGCCCTTATTCAGTGCAGTGGGTTATACAATCAAAAAGATGGTAACTAGAGCTGTACATCCAAGTCGAGCAGGCAAGGTTTCCAACTGACTCATTGCAATGAAATGTTCATTGACCACGTAACTTGGAATACAAGTGTAGTGCTGAACTCAAAAATGGGGGAAAGATGTCAGTCATTCAGAATAAATACTGCTGTTATATCAAGCTTTCAGGATCATTTACTGTAATCAAGTTAAAAATAAACATGATACTAAACCAGTAAGCTAAAGGCTTAAAGGTTACTTCATAAATGCAGATAGTTCTGGAAAGCATTTTTAAATCTTAAGGGTTGTACCCAACACTGTGTATGTGGAGCTCTATTTACACAATGGGACTACCTTCATTTCCTCATGTGTCCCCCAAATATGTCTCTAGAGCAGATGTTGAGGGAGGGTGAAGGGCTACAAGGGAGAAGAAAGGAGTAGGAGAAAGGTCAGTTGCCCAAGTGGAAGTCTGTTGTGCAAATGGGATGGCACAGCAGTGGATAGAACCCAAAGTGATATATTCATTATATGTTTTAGTCAAAAAATATAGCTCTTAAGGTATAACAACATTCTTGATTAAAGTGGTAAGGGTTCTATACAACATAAGGGTTGTATATGATGTAGAGCTAAGGCTAAGGTTCCATTAAGGGCAAGGATTTTTCTTGTGTGATGGAACCTTCTCCTGGTCTCGTCCCCCCCACCCACCATGTGTTCCTTAAATCTGTTCTGGGGTTTGAGCATGGAGAAGATTTGAGCATGATGTAGAATGCATTTGGGGTGAGGAGACTGAGGCAAGTCCTGTTGTACTAGCAGGAATCCTTTTGCTGGCATTTGCTAGTGCAACAATTTAGCTGAATACAGCTCATAGCACATAAATGATTTCATATACCTACCTACCAACCAAAACGCAGTTGGCGCGCAACTATTTTTTGGAAAGGCATAAAAGAACGAAACAGGTTAATAATTATATTTAATTGAAGGAATAATGTCATACACAGGAATAATGTCATGCGCAGATTTGCTAACCTGAAGTCAAACATTTGTGGTAACAACACCAGCACAAAATATTATCCATAATTTTATCACACATACACACAGACCAGTGAATGACAGCAATGTGTAAGTACAGTGGTACCTCAGGTTAAGTACTTAATTCGTTCCGGAGGTCCGTTCTTAACCTGAAACTGCTCTTAACCTGAAGCACCACTTTAGCTAATGGGGCCTCCTGCTGCCGCCACGCTGCCGGAGCACGATTTCTGTTCTCATCCTGAAGCAAAGTTCTTTGCCCGAGGTACTATTTCTGGGTTAGTGGAGTCTGTAACCTGAAGCGTATGTAACCTGAAGCATATGTAACCCGAGGTACCACTGTATTACACACTGGTTTACTGTGATGTAAATATCTACTGTATGTCTAAAAATACAACGAAATGAGAAAAACACAGAAAATAGAAATCTCATTGTTCAGTCTGATATTCTATGATGCATGAAATGGAATAATCAAAAGAAATATCTTGCATATCTGTTCAACTGTAAAAGCAAAACATGTCATTGTGTGATGTCCCTTGGGGACTTGTCCTGTTCAGATTACTGAGATGAAGGCACTGGCAAATCATGAAAATTGCTTTAAAAATAGAAGTAAAGCAGGTAGGAACTCTGTTGCATAGTTGAAAATTCTAACACATTTGAAAAAGGTAAAAACAAACAAATTGTCCCCGATAACCCGCCCTTGTCCTTTCTGGGTTGGATACCACAGGGCAGTTCCTTCATTGGTTCAGGTTCTATTTAGGTCTGTTGAGAAAGTTTAATAAAAATGGGTACCTGAAGCCTATTAGATCTGCACAAAATCAGGATTAATATTCAAAATTCCACACACACACACACACGAGAATGCAGACTGCAGTTAGAACCACAACACTATTACAGTATATATAATATAAGCAGCCAACAGAACTGTGGTGGAAAAATCCTTCATTAGGTTACAGTGAACTTTATTATGTATTATGTTGCAATCCTATATACACACTAACCTTGCTTGGAGTTAAGTCCTATTGAACTCAAAACAAGCTACTCCTGAGCAGACGTGCACAGGGTTAGATTGTTAAAACGTGTTTCAAAATGTATCTGGCCTTCTTTGTTTTGAGATGAGCAGTTTGTTTAAATCAATAATGTGGAGCAAAAAATGTATTTTTCTGAGAGTAGTGTAGAAAATAAGTAGGAAGGTAGCCTTTAAACAAACAACAGAAAAGGGACACACAGTTTTTCTACAAAAATATAGCTGAGGAAGCTTCAAACCAGACAAAATTACCATGAACTTAACCCCCTATATATTTGGGGGTGGAGGGAGAGAATTTGCAGAACCATAGAAGAATGTTACCACCAATTCATTGACCTTAGTTTTTCCACTGACCCCATGCCTGTCCCAAGCTGCATAATCATTTTCCCTATTTGTCCTAACAAAGTACACTAGCAGTAAGAAAAAATAATATAAATACAATGCAATGTTCATATTTAAGCCACAGAAATCTCTTGTTGGAGACCTGAAAGCTGGAAATCTCTTTTTCCCCTTCCCCCAATTGTAATGCTGTCAAGCATCTAATTATGGGAGCTCAAAAACAAAACACAAACTTCAATAGAGTTAGTTTTATATTGGAAAACCAGAATCACCATATGAATAAACCGTACCTGTTTAGAATTCTAATGGAAGACTTTTGGCCTTCACATCGTCCAAGGCTGCTAATTAAAAAGGTAACCTTGAAATGCTTCAGCCAAAAGGCAAAGCCATTCATGTGAGGAAGCTTACAGTGGAACTTGTGGATTCTTGTTGCAGTTGGGAATATGGCCGTATCAAAGCAGTTTAACTCTTTGCAGAAGCAAAGCTTCCATTAAATCAAAATCCTTTGCCTGTGGCATGACATCCAGGTGACCCTGTCGGTCATCAAAACCAATTTACAAATGATCAGTGCTAAATGCTAGATTGCAACACACACACACACACACACACACACACACACACGAGAAAGAGAAGCCGATTACCAAACTACAGCTAAGGTTCAGAAGACTGTAAAGTGGTGCAACGACAAATTTTGTTCCATTAAAATGCACCAGGTTTTGGAGCACAAATGGACTGTCATCAGAGGGACTGCATATCTTGAACACATACCGTAATTTTGAATTAGGAGAGTCAAGGAATTCTGCCCCCCCCCAAGTATAGTCACTGCTGAAGAGACATTCATTATATGAAAGACATCAGACTGCTTCTGAATACCTTTTATCTCCTTTATGCTAGGCTCACTTTGGAAGTTTCCTTTTGCTACACTTTCTACTAGGCTGTCTTCTCTCCCACCACCCAAGCTGTCTACATTTATGAAACTGAGCTAATTATTAGACACAGATATAGCCTTTGCTTTCATGTGCTATCATGTGTACTATTTAGCACTTCTGGTTTAAAGTCTTTTGTACAATAGTGTCAGCAGCACTGATCTAAATTATCCGTTTCCTTTTTTAAGGGAGACGGAATGCCTAGCAAAAATCTGCTGCCTTCCAGCAGCCTAATGCAATATCTGTAGACTCTGGAGAATAAATTTTTTTTTTGATTTTCCTGGTCTCAGCCCTCCTCCTCCTCAGCCACCAGGGTTCCTCTTGTCTGCTTTCCCTCCCCAACTAATCTGTTCCCTGCCTGAAAGGGGCATGTCCCCCCAGGGAAGGACCAACGGAGGGCAGTTGCCTCTCTCTCCACCTACACAAAATTCATTGTTTCTGTGCTGGACTTCTCCTTGGAGATGGCAGGCAGAGAAACTCACTTTTTAGGATGTTCCCCCTCCCAGGCTCAGAGGTACTTGCTGGGTCTCTGAACACAACCAGTTGAGCCTCGGGAGATCTAAGAGAAGCTTTAGGCAAGTCATCAGTCAGTCCCAAGAGTCAGCTCAATGAAAACCATCCACAGAGAGACTCTGCTGGCAGAGGGATGAAGGAATAGGGGAGAGCCTCTTTCCTCTCAAGTTTCATGCTAGGTCTCTGAAATGCAGAGGTCAAGGGAAAATGTCCTGCTGTGTTATTTACATCAATATCATCATTTAACATATTAATCGCTGAACATAATGAAGTCTCCTTCATGTAAAATTGTTAAAAAGAACGGCCCCCCAAAATTTAACAGATCAAATTCACTCTAATTTTTGAAGCAGAGAAAGAGGGTTTTTTTTTGGGGGGGGGGCAAATCCCAACTCACAACTGTTCAGCTGAAGGGAGAGGAAGAGCTGGCTCTGTTTCTAAACCTGCCAGCTGCTCCAAGCTGAGGGAACCCCCATGTCTTGCCTTCTGTTCTGAACTGAGAGGCAGAACCTTGCTATGCTTGTGCAGCCTCCTGCCAAGCTTTGTGTATGGAGCAAGAGTGGGTTTCTCCAGGGCTTTTTTCCCCAGCTGGAACTCAATTCTTGAACCTCTCAGGTGGGCGCCATTGCCATTATGAAAAAACAAGGGGAGGCATTCATGGTGAGTTCCAGCACCTCTTTTTCTAGAAAAATAGCACTATCTGCACTGTAGCTCCAGATCTGGAGGAAATCTCAGGAGCATCTCACTCACCAGAGCCTGGCTCCTCCACCTGATCATGAGGACTGGTGAAATTCATGAAGTCATGCCCCCTAAGACACAGCATCTTCATGGGAACTAACCTTGTGAAAGATTCACAGATCTTCCTCAAGAAACTAATCCTTTATCTCCCTCAGATTTTACATATTCTTCCCAATCTGGACTCCTATTCAGTGGCGTGGCGTGGGTTGTCAGCACCCGGGGCAAGACAAGAAATTTGTGCCCCCTAACCCGTGGATTTGCGCCCCCTAACCTGTGGATTTGCCCTAACCCCAGATGTTGCGCCCGGTGCGGCCGGCCCCCCCTGCACCCCCCACGCTACGCCACTGCTCCTATTAAGTGGGCACGAAGATTGCTTAGTTCAACGATATTTTTCTGTCTTGACCCCCCCTCTCTCTCACACACACACAAAAACACACCCCATCTTCAGCAGTTGTACTCATCATCTGTTATACTTTATCGAATGAGACCCATTCAGCTTCAGACAGTTGTTCACGTGCACATATTTGTCTAACAAGAGGTGTTTTAGTCTATCTGAATCCTTAGAGAAAAAAATTAAATACAGCCCCCCCCCCCCCAAAAAAAAACACCCTACTGCTGTCGCCCAGATAATTCTGGCTTTTCACCTTTTATAAGAATCGCATTTTCTCATGGCCGGTGGTGGGCAGGGCGAAATCAAAAGTGGGCATGGTCAAAGTGGGCATGGCTAGAGCTGAGAGTAGATGGGCTGCTCCAAACACTCACAGCTCATGCTCTCAGTCTCTCATTCTAGTCTCTCCCCTCCAGCACATCAATTAGGCTTCAAAAAAGCATTGCATTGGAGAGGTGTGTGGGTTTATGGGTGAGCAAGCCTGGGGGCCAGAGCACTGTGAACCCCATCCAGTCCACAGAGCAGCAATTTCCCCATCCCTGTTCCACAGCATGTACTCATTTTGTAAATGTTTTAATTTATGTATAAAAAGCGAACCAGCAATTTTGAAGCGCCAATACCTTTTTAAACAGGGCATTTTAAATTATACCCCCAATCAGGGAAGCAATTTCATTCTCTGTGTTTAAAGCATTAAGTAATAGAGAGGAAGCACTCTCAATTTCAACGGAAAATCGTTACAGCCGAAACAGAATTAAGAAATCAAGGCAGCTTAAATGGAAATATGGTGAAAGCAAAATTGCTTAAATCAATTTGGTGATTTGCAGTGTGATGGCACGGGCTAAAGCCTGGACCGTGAGAAGGAGAGGAGGCAAGCAAACCTGCCAAACCAACCATTCTTTTTTGTTAGCTTCATCACTGCCCCCAAGTGGATATATCTTTTTTCTTCTGGCTGTCTCCACTCAACAGCCTTTTGGACTTTTAACCCGCCCAACCTACTCCCTGGACTGAGGAGAGTGGTGTGACATTTAGGTGTGAGGTGAATAAACAAGGCCTCAGAACATTTTTTCCCCAAAACATGTCATGGTTTTACTTAAGGTTTTAGTGAGACAACAAGTTAACAGTTTTTGTTTATTTTAGGGGGGAAACCCTAGGTTTACAGAGTGAGTAGTTACTCATAAGAGCAAATCAATAGAGAAATATGTACCTAGTTAGACCATTTCCCGAACCAAGTCAATAAGTCAACATTTCAACCTCTCAGTTCAGCTTCTCTCTGATGCAACGCCCAACTGTGCTTTTTCCACAGCCCTCTCTTCTCCCTCTCTTCAATTGTCATGGCTCTGACGCAACAAGTCAACTACCTTATTTTCTCGCTTGACTCCAAAGCTAATTAGAAAGAGTGTGTTTCCCCTTCATTGCTAGGCTTGTTTGTTTACTTAAAACACTTCTTACCCACTTTTAATTACTGTATAATCCCAAAGAACGGTAAAGTGGAAAGCAACAACACATAACACATCACAGTAACAACCCTAATTAAATTTCCTGTGCAGGAGAACCTCAGCAAAAAGTAACAATTTTACAAGAGGCAAACAAAACATGAAGGAGTGAAGAGTTTCGTTCCTTCACGTGCAGGATAGTTTAATTTATTACCAGCAATGCTTAGCTGGGTCGCTGAATATATAAATACTAACCATCCATGACAAAGTATGCAGAATTGCTGACCAAATAGTAGATCAGGATAGATCAGCAAATGGAGCATATTATACGAAACAAAAATTTATAAATAGTAATAGTTCACCTTTTGCCAGCTCTTGCCTTAGTTTCATAACAGCACCAAGGTCACAATCAGCAGTTGCATATGCATGAGGTATGGTGGTTTTAGATTCTGTTAGCCTCTGAGCAATAACTCTTCTAATATTGCTAGCAGGGACTTCAGTGAATGTGCCCTGTAATAAAAAAAACACACATTGCACATACTACATTAAAGGAAGACAAGTTCAATGCAATATGCTAATAGCAATAAATAACAAAGTTTGAATTTCAAAACAACATTGATGGCGAAAGCTGGAATGATGTGATCCACCCAGAGCCATCTCTGCCATAAGGAAACTTTTCAAATGACCTCTCATCTTTTTGAACTCATTACACACTTTTTTATTTTTATACTGTTGACACAAGTGATAGATGCATTTTACTTGAAGGTGTGCTCCTGGCCAGTTCATTTGTCCCCTACAAAAATGAGGAAAAAGCCTCAACAAGTTTGTGTATCTCCCACAAGTCTTTTTGTGTGTGTGTGTGCAATTAAAAAAGAGCACCTGTGTCTTCTCAGATAGCCCTGTATATTTTCTGGAGTTTCCATGATAGGGAAGCGATGGAGAGCCGGGGATGCCTTTTTTAACTGCAGAAAAAGAAAAGGACTAGGTGCGGCTGAGGGCCGTGAGGCGCTTTTTAAATTCCCATCAAACCAAGAAAAGGAGGGGAAGGAAGGGAAAAAACGCAGCAGGACCATAGAACTGTAGAGTTGGAAGGGATCCTGAGGGTCACCTAGTCCAACCCAACGAAATGCAGAAAACTCAATCTAAGTAGATCCTAAGAACTGCATTTAAAAATGAGGGTGGGGTGGGGACCTTGCCCACCTTATAAGCTTAACTAATGTAATTTCAACAGTGCTATGTGACCCCTGTTCACTTGGGGACACTTGCGCATGCTTATCCATGTCCCTGTGGTGGACATATGCAAAAAGTTCTGTCTTCTTTCAACTGGGATGTGACAGATTCTAGAATTCGCTCCCTTCTTCTTCCTTGGCATCTCTTGAGTCCAATCTGTATGTGACTATGACAGAGATAGCCCTGTATCTATCTATTCCCCCGACCAGCTATTTGAAAGAGATACTGTGATCTGAATATGAAGATCCCTCTTGTTTACTACAAAGCTTCCTCTTATTTTAACCCACATTACTGTGTTTTGTTTTGACCTGTCTGAAAATTCAAGGGGGGAAGGCAATTCTGCCATAGTTATTACCACGGAAGCAGGTCGACCTGGCACAGAAACAGGTGGAGCCGGAGGACGAGAAGGAGGAAGAGGTGTTGTTGCTGAAGGCACTCCAGGTTGTTGTGCAGGGAGTGAAGAAACCACTGGCTTTGCTGCTACAGGTTTCCCTTTCTGCTTCTGCTCTAAAAGCTTGAGGGCATCCCTGTTGTTTAAACGAAAAATGCAAACACACTTTAGAATACAGTAAAAGCAGAAATGCAAAACAACCCACACCCCCGAATTAAAAACTAAATCTCTAATGCTAATGAGGATTGCTGTGAACCCCAACAACTGTTTGAAATATTTGTAAAGTTATTTTCTTCTTCTTCTTCAAACCAGAGCCACTTCCTGCTCCAAGTAATCCTCAACAATTATGGGAACAGTGGTTCACTAATATGCCAAGTTGTGGAGTGGGGGGAAAGAGCTTTTATCATCTTTCTTCCGCTAAGGCTACCTTTCAATTTTCTTTTTGCCCTCGAGATATATATTTCGGACAAACCACATCCCTTAGTGGGATGGGAATTTAATCCACGACAACTTCATCACCTTTGAAATCAAATGTGTAACTTGGGTTGGGAGTGAGGGGTTGGCAACACAAAAGCTGAAAACGTGACAAGGCTGTGAGTTAGTACTGCAACAACACCTTAAAATTGTAGCTGGCAGCTGATCTGCTTTTTATATCACAAGACTAAAACTAAAATTAAAAACCCTGGGTGAGAAGACTGTGTGGAAAGTGTTTAATCCAAGATTAGAATTTATGAAATAGGAAGCAAACACATTTTTCATTTTGATTTCCTGCGCACGCAAAGTCTCCCTGCCCTGCCAACACCTTTTCTAGACACTGCTATTATTCTGTCCAGGGATCATGATGCAATATATACAGAACGTAATCTTCCCACAAGTTTGGTACATGAAATGCTCAGTACAAGGTACAGGTGAAGTTCCATCAGCAAACAACAAATTCTCCAGGGATGTATATGCTTCCAGCCAATGTACTATTGTCATTTTCATGGTTACAGAAGCAGAATTACTTTTTGATTTTTAAAAATCTTACTCCAGGTATTTAAAAAGTCTTCAGACATGAAGAATTTAAATAAGTATCCCAAGAAGTTAAAATATTCAAATATGAGTAATTTGATTTCTAACAGATTTTATTAATCCAGTGTACCAAACAGATCTTTCAAATGGTGCCATTTCCATAAGCATCCATGAGGTGGGCAGACTGTAGACTGGTGAGATCTCTTTTTATTTACTGAAACACAAAGGTTCAATTGGTTCCTGGTTCAAAACAGTGGCTCAGGAAGGCAGAATTGAGGAATAGGGTTCTTTTTACATGGCTCAGACTAACAATTGGTTTACTGTAACAAATTGAATTTTGAATCCTTTAACACACAAAAATCATTTCCCACAAATCTGTTGCAAATCATTCAGAGATGAATAAGTAAAAGTTGATCTACCTTACGCTCATCACTGCTGTAGTTCTCATGTATCATGAGAGATTTCTCATCTAGTCAGTCCATACAGTCTGTCCCCCCCCCCCCCCACACACACACTTTACAATTATGGCTGCACATACAGCTACAGTTATTACTGTCAGCCTAGTACATTAAATGGAACAGTACCAACTAAACATTATTTTTCCTCTCAGCCATTTCTCAGACTGGGTAATATGCAGCTCAAATATCCACTGTACTTTACAAGACACAAGACAATAAGTTACTGGCGTATTTAAGGCTTCTAAAAATATGGATTGGATGCAGAATAAGTTGAACGTTGGTCTGCTTCTGGATGAGTCATGTGACCCATGCTGCACTCTCAGTGTGGAAGAAGCACTTTTTCTGGGGCGAGAGCATAGAGCAAGAGTGCAGCATCCAAAATGGCCACTGCGATCTCACCTGAAGAAACAGGATACCCCATTTGTTTCCAGGGCACTTGGGCGGTATGTGCTGGTTTCCTCACCAAAAAATAGGGAGCCATCTTGAGGGATATGCAGTCCCTTTCCCCACACCCTTAGGGTGAATTCTCGCTATAGCTAAGGAAATGTCTACATTAATGGTGGCTGACAAAGCTTCCCATTTTAATCGGGTCCAAAACCATGTTATATGTTGACATTTCCTTTAAATGTGGTTACAGCAGAAGGGAAAGAACTTGCTTCAGAGAGAGGGAGAGTGAACTCACATTCCCGAGGCTGGTTCCTGAATTCTTAACCATGATTTAGAACAGGCACCCCCAAATTCGGCCCTCCAGATGTTTTGAGACTACAACTCCCACCATCCCTAGCTAACAGGACCAGTGGTCAGGGATGATGGGAATTGTAGTCCCATCTGGAGGGCCGAGTTTGGGGATGCCTGATTTAGAGGAAGTTTACATCCATACTGGCAAGATTATAACAAAAGTATCATTATTTACCTTTTTGTTTTGTCCTCCTTTTCTCTTTAATTGGTGATTTAAAAAGAATACCTAGAAGGAATTCACTGCCTCAGGCTGTGATGATGACTACTAGCTTAGATGACTCTTAAAGATTGGCTTTTTTGCACACCACAGTAAACCACCATAAACTGCTTGCCATGATTGCAACTGCTGTGCTAGCATATGGAAGAACAAACCAGGCTTAGTATTATATACAGGCACCAAATGGTTACACGGAGTAAGCCTAAAATAAGTCTAGGCTACATATCATGGCTTGTTGGGAGTAAAACAAAAGCCGTGATCCCTGGTTTGGGAGTAACATTAAAGCTAGAATTGAAGTTTGTTTCCTCCACACACCAGCCCCCAAAGGCATATTGATGGCAAACTATTAACTATGGTTTCCTGTGACATGTGAAGTGGGTCAATGTATCTAACAGATGCTATCAGCAATGGGATTCAATGGAACCTCAATGTTCAGAGGTAATAGCAGATACTGGAAGCAAACAGCAGAACTGATGTGCTACTGACTGCAAATAGTAATAGACTAGTTAGGATTTTCTGTCATTCATTCTCGTTCTTAAGGCAACTGTACTATTTTCTTATTTTGCACTACAAGACATCATTGGAAATCAAAGCCAGCATACAACTGTATGTGTGAAACCTGTCAGTGGGGAAAAAATAACCTTGTTCCAAGTTACATAGATGCATTTTGGTAGGTAAAGAACAAAAAGAAGCCTGGGGAATTATATTACAGTGTTCATATAATGGAACATTGACTATTTTTAAAGACTGATATAATAAAGCCATAAAATTTTACAGTCTTCAAATTCTTAATTCAAAAAGCCATAACTAGCTTGTGCAGGAAGACTGGACAGCTTAAAATAGCTATTAGGAAATTTATACTGCTAGCTGCATTATTAATAGATTTTTTCCTAATTCACAGAGATTTGAAAGTTGTGGTTGAAAGAAGTTTTCACCCTCATTCTCATACGATAAAATACCATTATCAACTCTTTCATACCATTACCAGCTTCAGTGACTTTGGAATAATTAACATATTCAAAGCACTATAGAAAATCTTGGTAACAGTAATAAATAATTATAGGGTTCAACAGGACAGGCCATTTATCAGCCAGAAAGATGCTTAAATGTACTGAAAATTACATATATATCATACATACATCTTCTTTTAGATGCCACAGTACCCCCATAAAATTTAATTGCTTCCCCTGCGACTTGCATAGATAATATATTGCTGCTAGTTATGAATTAATTTATTTGTGACATGCAGCGCTTTAGTTAATAATTATGGGAGCTGATCTGGCTCATTAAAATCAATAGGGGTTTTGCCACTGATTTCAATGAAGTATGAACTTCAGCCATAAACATCTGACCTGGTGAGTGAGCTTCCTTTTCACTTTTGTTTAATTTACACAAACAAGTGTCACTTTGCCTTTTATTAGATGTTCTCAAAGTATGCTGTATATAGTTATTTGATCTTTTTTAAAAATAATAATAATGCTATAATAGGTTGTGGATAGATCTTTATCACTGGAGGAAATGTGGTTATAGCCCAACACTTGGTGTATAAAAAAATACAATTCATATTCCAATTTTGCATATAAGCTGGTTTCCACGATTTCTTGGTTTGTGATACAAAAAGAGCAAAGGTATGTTTTAACAGGACAGAAACTGCTTCCGCTAAACTGTATAGAGGTTAGAACAAACAGACAATGTATATATTTCCAAATAAAGGTAAAAGCCAGTATTATTAAAACCAAATACAGGTTCGTGCTGGTAAAGATTTTGTGGTAATTGACCAATGAATCCTTTATATGGAATCCAGATCCATTTCCACAATTAATTTGCAAGATAGAATGCAAGGGATTTAGCTACTTTAACTGGTTAAGATGTCATGGCCTATAAAAATTGTGTCTTACTGCCACCTGCAGTTCTGAAAAGAACCAGGCTGGGAATTATCGAGCCAAATACTGTCAGTAAGATTAGCAGAATAGCGTGAACAGAACAACTAAGAGGGTTCTTTGTAGCTAGTGCTTTTTTCTAGGGGCAAGCAGTTCTGGCACCTTATTTTCTAGAAGAAAAGCACTGCTTGTAGGGCCACGGCTTCAACTGGACTCTGAATTTCTTCTCAAAGCTACATAAGCAGGTTTCAGTTTGGATGCCAGGCTAGCACTGGTCCTGAAATTTCTGCACTGGCTGCCAGTGAACTACCGAGCCCAATTTAAAATGTTAGCTAGTGTACCAAGTGTTAACAGTTTTGGGACTCAAGCAGCTAAGAAAGCATCTCCCCCATGTCAACCATCTTGGGCCCCACATTCGGTAGGAGCACCCTATTGGTGGTGCTCTAGCAGCCGTGATGTTGGCAATGACCTATAGCAGTGCCTTCTTGGTGGTAGTTCCCCGTTCGTGGAGTGCCCTGCCTGGTGAGGTGTATCTCTCTCCCTCATTATTGACTTTCAGGAGAAAATTTAAAGATATCTGTTTACCCAGGTATTTGATGGCTGATAAGATACTGGCCACGGCAATTCTGAAATTAGTAACTGTGAGGGGATGCAATGGCTTTGAAGTATTCTAAATTGCTTTAAAATATGTTTTTTAAAATAAAATTTATTTAACATTGTATTTTTTTAATGTTTTAATGTCTGCCGCCCTGGGCCCCTTTGGGAGGAAGGACATTATACAAATTCAATAATAAATAAAAGATAGATTTCCCAAGCCGTAGTTAAGTCACCTTCAAGACAGAAAACTGCTGAGGTGATATCTCCCACATGGCAAGTCCATCTTTACACAATTCACTAGTTTCCCCTCTGGCTTCCACACAAGTAGTCATTTTACTGACTAACTACAGCTGCCATGGAATATTCAGTCTCCTTGGCAGCTACGGCCAATAACATTCAGCAATCCAACTACCGGCATAAAGACCATGAACTGCAATCTGTAAATAACATCCAGGCAGCAGGCAGTTGTCATGTGCACACTGAATGTTACTTCTATGCACAGAACTGCTGATTCATGCATGTTTAGGGACTCACTTCCAAGTAGGCAACTTTGCCCATAGTTCACTTATTTTAGGATTTATTTATTTTTCCTACTGAAAAGGGTTTACCGAAAGCATAAGGGTTGCCTAACCCATCCAAGTAAGTTTTTTTTATCGCTCTCTCACATACAAGAGATCCATGTTTACCTGTTCCTTGCAATACAACTCAAAGCAGATGTGAGAGCAAAGTTGGAAGAATGAACAGCCCTTCTGAATTTGGCAGGTTTCCAAACAGCATGGTACATACATATTATGTAGAAACACACCTGCCCCTATTTTTAATATTCAAATATACACAACTATCACCTGCATTCATATTAAGACTATGGCCAGACTCCAAAGAACTGTGCAACTAATTCCACACACACAAGGGACTTTTGGCTTGTGTCTTTCAAGCCGCAGATCCATTTGCCATGACTCCAAATCTAGGAAACTCTGAATTTGTGATACAGCTGGCATGGGGAGGCTATTAAAAGTGTAAAAAGCAAACTAACTAGCCAAGCTCAAAACCTTGGCTGCACCTATAGTAGCTTTCTAAGATCCTAGTCCATATTTTTTCCTTTAATATAGGAATTGGGGTTTTTAAATTATGTAAACACTAGATAGTTAATCAAATAGAATGAAAAGTGCCAAAATTACTAAATAAAGTAATGCTGCCTAATCAAACAGAGGAAACTACTGACATACCGTATTTTTCCATCTCCAGTTCAAGAAAATGGGGGGAGATGGCCCTCGTGTATAAGACGCCCCCAAATTTTGGACATTAGGGGGAAAACCACTAGTCCTATACACGGAAAAATACGGTAATAATCCAGCTAAAACACTTCAAGGTATTCCAAGTCACAAATGAATGCATATATGGGAAAAGTTCAATTCCCATACACTCCCAAGGAAATGGCTCAAATACGCAGGATATATGTATTGCCATTCCTTTGAGTTTTGAAAAGAGTAGCCAAGGCAAAAAATAATTGCCTTGAACGTATCATCTACAGAATTTGAGTCTTTTGTTTGTCAGTAATGCCCACATGCTATACTGATAGTAACCACCATTATGAAAATAATTGCAGACAGCTTAAGCAATTACACAGCTTTGTATACTACATAAAACACTTGACTGTCCAGTAAACATAAAAGTTAATTGGGTAACAACATGCTAATAGGGAAACCTGAAAGAGGAACAAGAACAATATTTGATGGCAGCAATGATTAATCAAGGTTTATGGTAAGTGCCAATGTGAATATAGATTTGTAAGCATTGCAGTACTTTCCAGGACAATGATACAACCCACCACATTATGTGTGATGAATTGCACTTAATACTGAAACTGGATGGCACTGGATATATATTTCAATCTTTTAAATTTCTTGCATTCAAGAGATCTATAGAATAATAAATAAACAAGTTATACTGCAAACAGACACTTTCCTTGCTGCCTTCAACTAGTAAGCCTGACCAGCCAGACAAAGCAGTAATAATTTCATTTAAAAAATGTCTGAGAACCCCTGTTCTGTGATAGTTTCACACCAGAAGTATCAGGGCTGGCCCAATACAATTTGTAGCCTGAGGTGAAGTAGCCAATGACATTTCCCACCTGTCTGCAAGTCAAGAACTGAAGGTCAGCCAGGTTATTTTGGCATCTGAGCTAGCAAACGTCATGAACACCTTTTCTCTCATCCTGGCATTAAAAATACAATAATAAAAAAATTAACAACTTGTTGCCCTTTCATGACACCTGAAATGTGTTGCCCAAGATAGCTGCCTCACTATACCTATTAGTAGCGCCAGCCTTGAGAAACATTTACTCTGAATCAGTAAAGAACCATGCATTTAGATACTGTACAGAAATAGCATCAGTTGCATTTCACTGTACAGTAGCTCCTTGGGTAACGTAAACTTCAGGTTGCAAAAGCAGCAACGCTGGAAGTGTTTCGCCACGCGCATGCACAGAACCGGTCTACCGCCACGCGTGCATGTGCAGAAGCAGCCTATCACCGTGCGCACATGCGCAGAAACAGTCTACCACCACGCACATGCGTATAACAGTGATTCTCAGGTTGCAAAAACCTCGGCATCCGGTCGGACCTCCAGAACAGATCCTGTTTGCAACCGGAGGTACCACTGTATCTCCATGGAAAGGAACCCTAGAGCATTTATTGGTAATTCAGTTCTAAGGGCAATATCCAATGCCCTTGTTCCATTAGCCCAGGCATAGGCAAACTCGGCCCTCCAGATGTTTTGGGACTACAACTCCCATCATCCCTAGCTAACAGGACCAGTGGTCAGAGATGATGGGAGTTGTAGTCCCAAAACATCTGGAGGGCCGAGTTTGCCTATGCCTGGATTAGCACAACGATTGATGCTTGCGCAATATAACATTCCCCTCTCCCCTCCCTGCATGTGCTCCCTACATCTGCTGGGATTTGGGAAGAGTGCAGGGCACATGCCCAGCGAAGTTTCGTTGCCCAAGCATAAATCCTTGAACTTATGGGACATGAGACTTCACAGTACTTTGGATGCAAGCCTTAGCTGCACGGCATATATTTTCCCAACCAACATGCATTCAAATCTGTTTATCCAAACATTAAAAAAAAAATCCATACAGAGTTTTGTTTTGTTTTTAAAAAAATAACTATGAGTGAATGTGTCCCTCTTTTTTACCACGATTTAGAAATTTTACAGTGATGATTTAAGCAGCAAACTCCTCTTTTAAATGGGCTATTCCAAGACAATTTATTCTGTTAAAAGAAATAATAAAGGTAGGTGTTGGCATGTGTGTGTTTTAAAGGCATTTCTCTAGCTGCAAACATCCCCTCTACTCCTCTAGCAAAATCTGTGGTACATCTCCATGGCTACCAGGAAAAGTTAATTAGATATCTTTGTGACCTAGAGGGCTCCCACCTGCCACGAACTACTTGCATACCATAATTTACAGTTACACTTACATAATGACTAAGCTTCCTGATAATGAGCTGCTATTACAAATGATATAACATCCACACAGCTCACTGTTCTGTCTAAATCAGGTCACAATGTGAACGAAGCACAAGCTGTGCTGCTTCTCATTGTTGTTTGTTTTAATATATAATTTCCTAAACCATTTAAATCTAGGTCTTGACTTGGTATAGGTCTATAACAGTATAGGCAGACAATTTTTTCTAAGGAAGGGGGAAAGCAGCCTTCAAGCAGAGGTTGGATGGCTACCCATCAGGGATTCTATAGCAAAAGGTATCTACAGTGGTACCTCTGGTTCGTTTCGGAGGTCCATTCTTAACCTGAAACCGTTCTTAACCTGAGGTATCACTTTAGCTAATGGGGCCTCTTGCTGCCGCCATGCTGCCGCCGCACAATTTCTGTTCTCATCCTGAGGTAAAGTTCTGAACCCGAAGTACTACTTCTGGGTTAGCGGAGTCTGTAACCCGAAGTCTTTGTAACCCGAGGTACCACTGTATATCAGCAGTGGGTTGGACAAGAAGGCCTTCGAGAAACTGTTCCAACGCCATGGTTCAACCAAGTTATGTAATTTCTGTCTACTTGAAAAATCTCAATAAATTCAAAACCAAAACCAAAGCACTATACAGTGGTACCTTGGGTTACAGATGCTTCAGGTTACAGACGCTTCAGGTTACAGACTCCACTAACCCAGAAATAGTACCTCGGGTTAAGAACTTTGCTTCAGGATGAGAACAGAAATCGTGCAGCGGCAGCAGGAGGCCCCATTAGCTAAAGTGGTACCTCAGGTTAAGAACAGTTTCAGGTTAAGAACAGACCTCCAGAACGAATGAAGTTCTTAACCTGAGGTACCACTGTACCTCTTCTGCCAATTGATCACACAGGTTTCAATATCAGAAACTGCTTAATCGGGACATCAGAAACTTTTGTGGCTGTGGAATGTGTGATGCATAAGCTAGTGGCCAAAATTGTGTGAAACCTTTTGGGAAAAGTGTGTTTCTGAGGTTTGATGGCTCATAACACCACTATTTTTTTTAGTAATGTCATAAAATTATTTATCAATGGGAAGACAATTTAATGAAGAATGTAATGCAATAAAGTTTGTTCAATTATCTGTACTCTATCAAAAGTTATAGCCAAATAACCAGAAAAAGGAAGCACAACTTGCTTAGGTTGATATGCAGTAGCTTTCCTTCACTTGAATGTAGCCAATGTGCACGAGTGTTTAGAGAGCCAATCAGGTGTTAAAAAGATAAAGGGTAAAGGTTTTGCTGCAGTCTTGCTTTTCTCTTTCATCCTTCCTTTCTTCTACCACACATATATACCAATATATTTCAGAGTTCAAATATGCCACAATCTAATAACAATTAGAAAATCTTCCTAAGATAGCTTCCAATACCTGTTTCACTGGACATCAAATTAGTCTCAACATCTACCTAGCACTGATCCTTCCTACAAAAAAAAATAAAAAAAAAATGAGGAAGAAATATAGAAATAAAGGAAGAAAGGAGTGAACAGATGCCGTACTCTTTAGTGAAGATGCTTCGAGGACCTGAAGGTGTGCAACCACTTGCATCAAGTCCATGTGTCTCCAGAATGTTGCGAGCAGCAGGACTTAACCGAAACCTACAGACAAAGCAAAAACTGCATTAAAAAGGCACATATTTAAAAACCTGTCAATTTTGGTAAAGGAGTTTATACGGCACCATCCTATATTCTAATTCTGAGCCAAGCCTTTGTATGCTCTCACTTTTGTAGTCAAAATGACAACAGGCCACACACAGTATCAGCAGACTTGTGGTAACCCTGAAGTTAGTAGAAGTAAAAAAATAAAATAAAATAAAAATACAGGACAGCCAGAATATTAAACAACATATTTAAGAATGTAGCATCTAAAAAGAAGCACATTTGATCATCCTGTTGCATACATATAAAGGAACTTTAGAAATCCACCAATACCTGGATGATCTATGTATCTGTGGACCCTATTTCCAGACTAATGGCTCTTTCTCTTATTGCCAGGAAACTATCAAGTTGTACAACTCTAGCTATGCATAATTTTGAATGCTTAGAAGTTGATTGTTTTCACATACACAATTGAAGATTATACCAACAACAAAATAATGACCAAAACACTCTACACATGAAAAATAAGTTGGCAGGTATATCTCCCATCACAACCATAACTGAGATTCTGAAATTTGTTTAATGGAAGAAAAAATAATCACGGGGAACACTCTTTCCTAGAGTGTCACTGACAATCAGACCAGACAATACTCGGCTAAATGGACCAACGGTCTGATTCAATATACAGCCCTACAAAAAAGTTAAATCCTTTCATCTCCAAGCAAATCCAAAAAGACATGGGGCCCTTTACCTCAAGGACCTCCTTGACATTAAAGGATTCCCCATCATGCAGAACGTCACAAGCTCAACTACAGTATAATTGGTCACTTATTTCAATGCTTTATTTCAGCACTGCTCATTACATTCTGAAGTGAAGGATGTCTATTAAGTCTTCCAACGTTATGACACAAGTACTGGAAGGTCTACAACCGCAGCACAGTTTTCCTCATTTCTTCTGCTTTGTGTAATATCTTGCCTGATGAAGAGTTCTGAAATCATGTCACTATTTTGTGACATTTTGTTTGGTCCTAATAAAGATATTACCTAACTCTGGCTTTCGGAGAGTTTTTTTTAATTCTTATGGACCGACATGGTTCCCCTTGCTTTTTATATTACTTTACTACAGCCAGTGCTGCTAATACCATTGCTATCACTGAAAGTTCACAGGGGTATTAAAACTGGTCTCTTACCTCCATGCTTTAACCAAGGTTTGTTGGTTAAAGATTCCTGCATCTTCATCCAAAAGCACTACAGTGGTACCTCCAGTTACGTAACCCTCTGGTTACGTAAACTTCGGGATGCGAAAGCGGCAAACCCAGAAGTATTTTACCGGGTTTTGCCATGTGTGCATGTACAGAAGTGGTCCTCAGGTTGCGGAAACCTCGGGATCCGACTGGACCTCTGGAACAGATCCCGTTCACAACCAGAGGTACCACTGTACAATTTTTCTCTTTTGTACAGCATGCAAATCTACAGGCATAATCCCTCTTTTTGCCATAGCTTTGCAGCAGTATTAAGGGCACTGAATTTGGTTGTCCTCAAATGCTAAATTTCTGTGGGGCATGATCAAAAAGTGAAAGCCTTGGCTCAAAAAGTGTGCAGAAACTCACTGTAGCTTTCCAGGATGGTGTTCCACTTTATGGGCCAATGTTACTGAAGGAGTGGGAGGTGGGGCTGCTGCTGCTGGCACAGCAATGCTCGTTTCAGCTGGTATTTCAACTTGCTTCCAGTCTTGTCCTTCGTCCACTAGCAAGGCGATTAGTTGACCCAAACGCACATTTCTGCTTCCTTCTTCCTTCTGAAAATAGATGGGGGGGGGTAGAGAAATCAGGTTGATGTCTACATACACACACCTGTACCTAATGTAAATGTTTTATAGTTGGGAAAGAAAAATATGCTCCCCTGCACCCACTCAGCAGCTTCACCAGCCCAACCACTTCTTCTAAGGGGCTAGGACTGCCTAGTCCTGCAGGATATATAGCAGAAGGTTTAACGCTAAAAGTTAAATACAAGCCCATGAAAGAACCAGAGTATTTTTTAGCAGCCAACCCCGCAACAGAGTCTCATATTGTAGTTAGTTTAACTATGCCATGCTCCTGAAGTTAGTTGCAGAAGCTGTAGCATAGACACAAAGCAGACTATTTCACACTGCAATTCTAAGTAGTCAAACTTATCTCAAGTCTCCTACTGATTACAGTGAGACATGTTCCCAATAGGATTGCACGGTCAGAAACATGCTGTATTGAGGTAAATATGCTCAGTAAATAGTAAATATGCTTACTGACATTGTCCCCAGAAACAGATAAGGTGACAAACCTTTGTCTGGGCTATACCATTTCAAAATGATGATGGAGATTCACATGAGTGAATGCTCAGAATTCTTAGTGTTCAGAATGACTGTAATTATAAGCTGTATTAATTAAACCACAAAAAGAAGAGGAGGAAAAGGAAAGGGGGAGGGAACAGATGCCAGGATGTTCCATACTTTCCCATTTAATAGGATTTGCTTTCTAACCAGGTGATAGGGGGTGCGCAGGGGATTTTTTTGTGAACAGAAGTCCACATATTTGATTATCACAAACAAACACTGTACTGTTTGCATAAGAAGCAACTAAAAAGAGCACATCTTACATCATGCTTCAAGCAGGCATTTTCTTGCTTGGTTTCTTCCTTAACTAGCCGGGCTGCTATTTCATATCCTTTTCACACATTGGGCTTTGAAACTCATTTGCAAAACACGCTTAAGCAAACAATTTCAGCTCACTACAAGTTCAGTATCAGGACCAGTGATGTGATAAGAATTTACACAAGGGACTGCACATCATAACACTGCTTTAATGGGATTTTAATGTGCAACATTAGTAGACTTTATAATAGTGTTTTAAATGAAGCCTCAGTGTAAGATATGCTGACAGAAGGGCTTCTGCATATGACTTTGCTTGGTTAAGACTGTTCTCCACTCTGCTACACCCCTTTTCCTCCCCCAATGTATTTACCAATAGCGGGAAAGAAAAATGGAAAAACAAGAAATACCCTTCATTTCAATGAACACATTTCTCAACTCGTTCAATCTGTACTGCATTATAACAACCCATCCTACTGACAATACAAAAGGTCTCCTCCTCATTACCAGCTGCAATGATGTGGTGTGAAAAAAGTATTACTACCAGACACAGAGCAGCTTCTGTTAAAATAAAATTCTTCTGTCAAAAAGCATTACAAAAGCATTTAAAAAACAAATGCTTGGTGGACTAGCAAATCAATCACATTCTGATGCCAACAGCCCTAACAAGCACATTTGGATACAAATAAGTTATCCTCATAAGCGTATTTCATGTACATGCATATGAGTACAGTGGTACCTCGGGTTACAAACGCTTTGGGTTACAAACCCTTCAGGTTACAAACTCTGCTAACCCGGAAGTAGGTGCTCCGGGTTGTGAACTTTGCCCCAGGATGAGAACAGAAATCATGTGCCGGTGGCGCGGTGGCAAAGGGAGGCCCCATTAGCGAAAGTGCACCTCAAGTTAAGAACAGTTTTGCGTTAAGAGCAGACCTCCGGAACGAATTAAGTTCATAACCCGAGATACCACTGTACACATATTGTGGGCTCAATTGATTTTTAAATCCATTTCAACAATAAGAGCATAAAAAGAGCCTGATGGATCAGGCAAACAGCCCATTAACTCAGCATACTGTTCTTGCAATGGTCACACAGATGCTTTTGGAAAACCAACAAGAAGGATCAAAGCACAAGAGCACTCTTCCCCTCCTGTGGTTCCCAGCAGCTGGTATTCAGAAGCATACTGCCTCCAACAGCGGAGGCAGACAACAGCCATTATGGCTAGAAGTCGCTGATAGCCTTATCCCCCATTAATTTGTCCAATCCTTTCCAAGATGGTGGCCACCAATGCCACCTGTGGAAGCGAGTGCCACAGTTCAACTATGAGTTGCATGAAAGTGTACAGCTAAAACTTTTCACCATAGAGGAGTCCCCTTAATCATTTCAGTGACTCTTTTCTGAAGCTTTTCCAATAACCTTTTAGAGGGAAAGCGAACAGAATTGTACGCAATATTCCAAACACGGTTGCACCTCAGATTTGTATAATGGCACTGCGATACTGACTGTTTTATTTTCAATTCCTTTCCTAACGATCGCTAGTGTGGAATTTGTCCATTTCCCAGCTGCTGCACTCTGGGTCAACATATTCATTAAGCTATCCACTGCAATCAAGGTATTGTTTCCAGTTAATCACTGCCAGTTTCGACCCCTTGAAGGTATATGTGAAATTGAGATTTTTCTGCGTCAACATGCATCATTTGATGTTTCCTTACACTGATGTCTCTCAGAGGCAGTCAGCTGATGGACCCTAAGAAACATTGCCTTTACAAACCACCTGCAAATGAACTAAACCTCCTGCAAACAGACTTAAAGGTGAGCCCCTTTCACATTGTTGCTTGACAACGTAACAATATCAAGTGATTGACAAGTGAGTGGCTCCACCCATTTTTCAAAGTTGGCCTGTGGAGTGGTGGGGAGAAGGAAGATCAGTAAGATTCAATTCCACATCCCTGAAATAAAGGAAAGTCTTAGCAAAGAGCCTACTGATTGCTGAGCTCATATACCAAAGGCCGTAATATAGAATAAAAAAGTTCTCCCTACCATTATTTTAGCCAATATGCCATCATCACTTGACTCCATGGTAACCACTGCTTTATCTGTTTCAATTTCACACAATGCATCTCCAACAGTCACTGTTTCTCCTGTAAAAATCAAAAGATAATTCAACGTTTTAAATCAATTCGTTTCAGAGCACTGAGAGAAAACAGTATTTTAGAACCATATAGTGTAACATGTTTAGAAACAAAGTCAAGACACAATAGTGAAAACTGATATTGGAACAGAGAGGGACTACACTTAGCAACTCACAATAGCATTACGAAATGATTCTACAGTTCAAGGAATCTCAGTAATATAAAGTGAGGAATAAAGGCATTTGCAGAACCTTATTACCACTTTTTAATCAAAACCACCCTAAATCCCATCATCATATAATTTGGCATATTGGGTTGGGGTGGAGGTTATAGCCTGTCATGTGGGTGCACTAAATATCAAGAAGCCAAGTACAGTCATAGCTTGGTTCTCGAATGCCTTGGTACTCATACATTTTTGCTCCCAAACACCGAAAACCCGGAAGGAAGTGTTCTGGGTTTCGAACATTTTTCGGAAGCTGAATGTCCGACACGGCTTCCGCTTGAGTGCAGGAAGCTCCTACAGCCGATCGGAAGCCACGCCTTGGTTTTTGAATGTTTCGGAAGTCGAACAGACTTCCGGAGCGGTTTCCGTTCGAGAATCAAGGTACGACTGTACTCTCTTTGCCACTGCTAACTGCAGCTTTAGTCTTCACCAGCTCTATCATTTTGCTACCTCCAAGGGAAAAGGGTGTCAAGTTGGGGGCAGCAAACCTATATGGGAAATGGATGGCAGCAAGCTGGACAGTAACAACTGTTAAAGCAAGGACAGTGTGAACTGGGGCAATTGGGAGAGAGATTAGGGTGGCAATGAGGGAAAGGCAGCACTGGAAAATCTAAATAAAAACATTAAAAAGCTGTAAGGGATATGAACCAATGGCTGATTCAGTATCAGTCACAAGGGCTGCTCCCAAGCTAGGACAATCCAGAGAGGGGTTTTTTTATTTTAAAAAAATATCAATGGCACCATCTGAATCAGCAACAAAAATTGTAGATAAAGAAGTCCAGTCTTGATAAGCAATATATTATTTAAAAGATAAAATGTTTTGAGCTTCTAAGCAGAGATTTCAAACAAATGATATTTCAATTCATACTATCATTTGCAGATAAGCAATGCTCCTCTGCCTTCTCCACCCTACCAAAAAGAGAAGAAAATTGGGAAGCAACTCTGCAAGCTCAGTTTCTTTCAACATAAAACAGTCCTTTTAGAAATGCATTTTCATTTTTTAAATGAAATGGAATCGTTTCAAGCCAGTATTTTCTTCTCAATTCAAGAAGATCGCCATCTGCTGCCTTGTGATAGCAGACCTGTGAACTCAGACGCCTTTGTCTACTGAAAGACCTGCTGGATGGCTGCCATTAAAGCTGGATTACAGTGGGAAGTGGGAGAGGCTTCTGAATGGTTCTGGGGTCAAAGCCATCCAACACACACCTTCTCTAGAGCACTGAAGTAACAAAGGCTTGCTTATGTACCAACTTTGCATGCAGTACAGTTTTCATCAAAATATGAAAAAAAGGCTTTTAACAGTCTTGCCTAAAGGAAATGGAGTGACTTGCCTAAGCCCTAAATTGGATTTGATTGGATTTGTCTTTGGTTTCTTTATGAAACACTTTAAACATTGAGCAATTACGGTGGCAATGTGTAATAGCTGTGTCAATGAAATGACACACACGTCTTTGTCTTTTCCTTCCTCCATTACATTCATGGAAAACAAAAGAGAGAATATTGAAAGAGTGTGATGTTTATAACTCAGGTGCCTTTGGTAACAGTAAGCAGCTGCCAAATGCAAACTTCTTTCAAAACTGTATTTGGTCTCTTCAAACATTTCACTTCAAGAAAAGGAATAATGGTCTAATTATCTGTCCAATAAACACTTGTATAGAAATTACTGGATCTTTCCTCCCATTATTTGCTTTCCATGGGTTTACCTATTAAATCCTGAAGAATTAGTAAGAATTCTCAAGATGCCTTAAGATTTTGCCAGTATTTTAATACATTAGCCTCGTGAATGAACGTTATTGATTTGGATTGTCCTTTTGACATATGGAATAGATGTGGAACTATTTAGATGGATAGCAAGCATCTGCATGAGAGAGTGCTAAATTTTAGAGAGAAGAATAAGAAAATCCCATGTGCTAAATTTTAGAGAGAAGAATAAGAAAATCCCATGTGCTAAATTTTAGAGAGAAGAATAAGAAAATTCCATGTTCAGAAGAGAAACTGGGGCCAAAAATGAGTCATTTTTGATGCTATGAGAGATTCAAACTCCTGTGCTGCTTTATTTAAGATAGCAACAAAGGTAGCTAGCCACCTTTATTTTTAAACAAACATATTAATGCAAATTTTCAGAGGCCCAGAGTTCAGACTATATTTGGGTCCCCCCAGCCACTCAAATCCTCTTTAAAATATGTGATTAAACCGTACTGATTTAAAACCTTCCAAATGCCTTTATAAAGAGCAGCTATTTTAAGTGACAAGAATCTAGAAGAGCAGTGGTAATGAATGACCCAAAATATCATTTTGTTAAGAAGTTAGTCTTAAAATTAAAAAAGCTTTTCCTAATTTAGAGATGGCACCTGCAAACTGATAGAATGTTTTAAAAACTCATTAACACTACAGATAGGCTGATTTATTAATAGCATATGCCTGAAATATTTTATAGACTAGTAGGAGCCCAAATAATTCATGCTACAGAACTCTCAAAAGCCAAGTCAGATTTTATTGTTTCCTTCATTTAAGAGGTGCCTCTTCCTACCAACGGAGACCTGATCTACATATGGAGCACACCATGAAGAACTAAAGTTGTAAAGTCCTGTGGTGGAATGGACTAAACCAACTCAGAATACACATGGGGGGGTGAAACACATTTTTTAATTATTCTCTATCTGGAAAATGCCCTGCACGTTTGAAAAACAACAACAAACCCAACCTAGCAAAGCTGGCTGGACTACAACCTCTCCCCATATTGTGTTAAGTGTTTGATTTGCAGGGAGGATGGTATCTCAAGCTTCTGTCATCTGCCCTGCATGTGGGCTGGAGACCAAGGTTCAGTCAGTCCACCTTCCAAATTGCAAATACTGCTGTTGAAGTCCAGAGCCTTAGGCCAGAAAATGCCTGAAGGGAAAGAAGTGCAAAATGTGCAGCAAATTTGGTGGCTTCAGGCTTTGTGCGGCTTATGGCCGAAGTAAGCTCTGTTTAGCTACAAATCAGCAGGTTTTAAAGTTATATCAAGTGATGCATACATTTTTGCCTTAGTAAACATCAGAAGCCCAAAACTGAATTAAATGAGTCTCTCTTTTGCACAATTTTTATCATCTTAATTCGTATCGCAACCACAGCAGTCACTGGAAACATTCCAGAGAATTTATATATCTTGCAATTTTTTTAAAAAATAATCTTGTATTTTTATGTAGTGAACTGCCCTGAGATCTATCGGTGAAAGGCAGTATACAAATTAAATAAATAAATGATACTAACTTCTCTGATGCTTTGTGATTCAGCGGTATACAAATACATTAATAAATAAATAATGGTTTAGAAGTAGTGCAGAGTCACTGTAGTGTAGTGGTTAGTGCGAACTAGGACTGCGAAGACCTAGGCTCAAATCTCCACTTGGCCACACAAAGCTCACACTAGGATACAGTTGTGGGGCAGGAGGAGGAGATAACCACATATGCCACCATAAGCTTCTGAGAGGAGAAGCAGGATATCAATGTGCAAATATAATGTACTGCATTACACTGTGGTAATTCTTTTTGATGGAATTAAGATGTGGCAAGTGACTAGGCTGAAGTGGAAAAAAGACACAGTTCACAGTGCTCCAAAACGGCATTTAGGTTAACTCAGATTCACCTTCCTTTTTCAGCCATTTCACTATGTTTCCTTCTTCCATTGTAGGTGATAGCGCAGGCATGAGGATTTTAACTGCAGGGGTACCTTGGAAAGAAAGAAAGAAAAGGAATATCAAGTCTCTCGATAAGTATATGATTTCATTTTATCAGCGTAAGAGGTGTAATAAATCCTATGTAACCCTATGCACACTTACTCCTTTGTAAATCCCACGGAAGTCCATCAGAATTGCTACAAAGCAGCCATACAGGAGGGGTCTGGCAGCTGCACTGTAATTTGTGTAGCCAGAATGTGAGCTGAATTATGCCCATGGTGAAGTTGTTGCGTAAAGAGTTTGTCACAAGCACAATTTGTAATTTGTACTACAACACTGCCATAGAGAGTTGAGTGGTGGCAATTTAAGTAAAAGTGGATCAAGGTGAAAGATGTCCTCATGGCTGTGTCATAAGCTCAGCTCAGTCTACATACAAATTTGCCCACACCAGTTTTAGTCTAAATAATTGGATCTCAGTATATCCTTAACTTAACAACGCCTACAGGGGCAACCAAAGAGATAAACTTGATGCAGTCTAAAAAATACATGCCCAAGAATAGTATTTTATTATTATTATTATTTTTAATATTTTATTAAATTTTCAAATACAAAATAAACAGTATACATACAAAATCCCTTCACCAAAATGAATACTTCAAAAAAGAAAAAAGAGACAAGAAAAATACATCAAATAAAGAAAAGAAAAAGTTCAGAAAAAAATAAAGTACAAAGATATATGACTTACTGGACTTCCTCACATCTCCTTTACTCTGCATTATTTATAATAAAATATCAACAAATTACCTTATTTCAAATCTTAATTCTTGCTTTTGACATATTTTACTCCTTAACTTGAAATAACTTTTATCATACCTTAAATTTAAACATAATATCACCTTAGTTTCAACCTTTTCTTACTTATATCTTAAATCTCTATTTTGCAAAATCTATTTGCTGGAGCCAAAATTTCCTGAATCACGCAAGTTCTTAACATTCATACAGCTTATATTGTTTTACTAAATAGTCCTTAAACTTCTTCCAATCCTCTTCCATTGTTTCTTCTCCCAAGTCTCAGATTCTGCCGGTCATTTCCGCCAGTTCCATATAGTCCATCAATTGCGTCTGCCACTCTTCCAGTGTGGGCAAGTCTTGTGTTTTCCAATACTTTGCAATAAGTATTCTTGCTGCTGTTGTCGCATACATAAAGAAACTTCTACCTTTCTTTAACACTTTCTGGCCGACAATGCCCAGGAGGAAGGCCTCCGGTTTCTTAACAAAGGTATATTTAAATACCTTTTTTAACTCATTATATATCATTTCCCAGAAGGCCTTCACTTTTGGGCATGTCCACCAGAGGTGAAAAAATGTCCCCTCAGCCTCCTTGCATTTCCAACATTTATTTTCGGGCAGGTGGTATATTTTTGCGAGCTTGACTGGGGTCATGTACCACCTATATATCATTTTCATAATATTCTCCTTCAAGGCATTACAAGCTGTAAAGTTTATTCCAGTGGTCCATAACCTTTCCCAGTCCTCAAACATAATGTTATGCCCAATATCCTGAGCCCATTTTACCATGGCTGATTTAACAGTCTCGTCCTGCGTGTTCCATTTAAGCAGCAAATTGTACATTCTCGAAAGTTCCTTAGTCTTTGGTTCCAACAGTTCTGTCTCTAATTTCGACTTTTCCACCTGGAAACCTAACTTTTTGTCCAATTTAAACACCTCTTGAATTTGAGCGTAGTGTAGCCAATCTTGCACCTTATTCTTTAGTTTCTCCAAGCTCAGCAACCTCCAATTATCTCCAAATTTTTCTATTATTTCCCAATATTTCGGCCATCCGGCCTCCATATTAAGTCTCTTCCGGGCCTTAGCCTCCAATGGTGATAGCCATCTCGGGGTAATAGTATTTTTTTAAATAAACATGTTTAAGTTTACAAATAAAATTTCCATCAAAACACATGATTCAGCATTGCACATAGTATTAAATTATGCTTGCTTGCACAGTATCAACTTTCCCAAGCTACTCTACTGTAGATCTGTCATGGGAATGAAAGGCATATATACAAAGCATAATGCCAAACAATATTACCAAGAAACTGAATTTTGTGATTACATACTTTTTTGGATTATTATAAGAACTATTTCATGTATTGCTCAAATCCTGACTACAAGCAACCTTAGCTTAATTTCAACAGGTTTTAGATATGACTTTCTAATTTAACCTAGCCTGCCAAAGTCATCAGTCTGTAATCACAAAGAACTATGCATTCCATAAGGTTTTTTGAGGCATTGGTATAATATTGGGTAAGGTTCATATTGATCTCAGACTGGACTTGTGCAACGCGTGGAAAAACTCAAATTATACCCATTTGTGAAAGGAAAGAAACCACAGTGACCTGCCTTTGAGTAATTTGTCAGAGTTACAACATCATTATTGGAGAAATTCTAAAACTGGATCATTATTCATTAAGCAAGAAAGATGACTCAATAAGCTGTTGCAAAATCTGACTATAGTGTGAAATGTTGTCTCATTTTTTAATAATAATAATAATAATAATAATAATAATAATAATAATAAACACATCAGGTATCAAATGTGTGATCACAGACCTCTATTACCAAGACAGCTGCTGACAGTTTTACCTACCAGATAAAGTACATATTTTCCCATTATTGTAACAGATAGGATTTTGTACATACATGGTAGTGAATTTCTAGAGAACACCAAAGAACTCCACAAATATGATAATATTGTGAATGCTCACTTTTTTATTTCTGTTAGGCATTGTTCTCGCTCTTTAGTTTTAAACTGTTAAATTAGGTATGGTTATGTGTATTTTTTTCTACATTGTTGTATGGATTGTTTTGCATTTATTTATTGATATTGTGATTATTTCTAACTATACCTCTATGTATTTTGAAATTGTTAATACTTATTACTCTGTTGATATGATATGAGCCACTTTGGACTCAATTTTGTGGAAAAGTGGTACACAAATAAAAAAATACATAAGCCATGAAACACAACAGTTTAGTGATCAGTTATAATAGTGAAGCAAAATGCACACAACTGAAAAGAATCTGAATACGGCTAACCAAGCAACTCAACAAATCTCTCCTTCTTTGTTGTTAACATTAGTATTTATTTATTTATTTATTTATTTATTTATTTATTCATTCATTCATTCAAGGCAAGCCCTACCAAGGGATGGCAAAGCAACTGGAGAAGAGGACAGAGAGTGAAGAAAGAGCTGTGAGTGACAGGGGGCTCTTCCCAAATGGTGGGCTGTACTATGTCTGTGGGCTGGAGGTTCCTACTCCTGTGGTAAAGCTACGTTTATTGACTTAGCTAGAACCCAGGATATAGTGCTCCAGTATCTCTGAACACATAATACTGTACAGTTCATGAATGCCAACTAAAAGTAATGTACAACACACAATATGTTTATTAATCCTATTTCCATGGTCCCCATTTCTCCAGAGAGCTCAGGAACATGCATTATCTCACTTCATCTATTTCTACAATATTCATCAACATATCAATGGCAGGACAAGATGTCAAATCATTTTTCATTGTAGGGATCCATCCCTTATCCTTCTTCCTGCTTCAGTTATGCATCTATCAGCTAGAAAGCAGCCTTTCTATGCAAATATTCATCTAAGATAACTGTACTGTTATGCTCCAGAATATGTACTTCTGCCACCTACAGGTTAAAATTATTGTGGCTGGTGAGAAATATTTCACAGGCAACAATACAGAAAGGTTAGAGGCCAGATGAGTTAACATTAACTTTTAGACTATCACTTATGGAGTGGTGTGCTTTGCTCCCAATTGTAAAAGTGATTGCCTTTTTGAAGGAGTGTAGCAATTTGGCTAACAGTGGATTTCAAAGAGTCTTCCAGCTCAACTATGTGGCTTCTTGCACCGTCAAAGCAATATTCAGGACAGGAAGCAATAACTACTACTACCATTAGCATTGTACATGTCCTACTCTTCTTCCAAGAAACTCCACAACAACTTAAATATGGCTCTCCAACCTAGGCACAGCTCAAGGGCAGACTCCATTACCATCTCCACCTTCACCACCTTCAGACATTCTCTGGGCCAGTGTCATAAGAGAGTATTGACACTGCAAGCCCACCTATAGGAGCAGACTGGGTCAATGCTTCTAAGCTGCAAACATTCAACTGGGTCAATGCTACTAAGCTGCAAATATTCCCCATCAGTAGATAAGGCAGAGCTTTTAGGCAGTACAGAAAAGTCACAGAAGAAGTAATGTAGGGTCAGGTATGATGCTGCCTAACAACCTCCTCCAGCTTCAGAGCTCGTGTGACATATTGGCTCAGAGTGTAAAGCCCTCAGTTCAGTTTTTACATAAGCCGTGAGTTCATTAAAGCCCTCTTTAAGCATTACTCGCACAAAGGGATAGCACACATCAAAGGCGCTGCAAGGTTGCACACTTAGCCCTGGCCCAATGGTGGTGCTACTTCTTCTATTACTGTACGTTTCCCCTTTGATTGAGAATCCTGACCTTCCAGTACTCTAAATTGTGCAGGGAGTCTACAAATATATTTATTTTGTAATTTGAGGTGTTGTGTTTTAAAATTGCTATGTATCTCGTTCTGGAATTGTTTGTAACTATGAAGGACTGGTAACAAATAGTTAGATAAATAAACAGAAAGAAACTCACTGCTTTAGAAGTAATTCCATAATACACAAGTTTTGGGCAGGGCTAAAATGTGTGGTCCCACAACCTCTTCATGCAAGAAACACATGATGAGGGCTGAAGACTATAGTCCTGTGCAGACCTACCTGGGAGTAAGCACCAGCTACCATAGTTGGACTTACTTCTAAGAAACCATCTACCCCTTGTCTTCTGTCTAAGGAAGTCCTTCTGAAATGAAGAACAGGAGTGTCCTAGATAATAATCTACAATACAGGGATTTTAAGGGTCCTCTTTGACAGAAGTTTATTCAGACAGAGTGCATGAATGCTGCCTTATTTATAATCAAAACCAATATCTGAACCATTTCTTTGTTTTCAACATATTGCCTGGAATTGACAGACTTTTCTAAGATTCTGTAACTTTTCATTTCAATGTGTTAAAAGTTCCCATTTTTACTGCCTTTTAAAAAATAATTCATGAATGTTTCATTTTACAAGAACACCCGAGTGAATGCCAAGTAAGAGCTGCCCGACAGTGTAATGGATGCCCTTGGGAGACTCTGGAGGTTTTAAAGCAGTGGTTGGATGGCCATCTTCCATGGATGCTTTAGTTGATATTCCTGCATTGCAGGGGGTTAGACTAGATGACCGTCAGCATCCCTTCCAATTACCAGATTCTACAAGTGTATATTGTGGCATCTTCTCAGACTGCTGATTTTTATCACTAAAAGCTAAGGTACTAAGAGGAACAGCTTCAGAGACATTGCTGAAGAGACTGTTACACATCAAGGACAAAAATTTTCCAGCTGTTCCTTCTTCTCTAAAACCTAACTCCTTTAAAATATTTTAGACTACAAATCCCATCATCTCTGGCTACTGACCATGCTGAGTAGGACTGGTGGGTAGTTTATAGTAAACAATATATTAGCTACCTGCACCGTATTGGAGTTACTCCTACTCCCTTTTTCACATTTTTGGAGGGCTGGTGTTTTTGCTTTTAGGCACAAAAAATATGTCTGTTTGGTTTTGGTTTTTACTTTTAAATCTCTTTTTAAGCGAGTGACACATGAAAACCCACTCAATCATACCGTTTGAATTTAGGATTTGAAAACCGGATCGGGGACGCTGTTCGCCCCAAAGGCAGCATAGAAACGAACTGTGACATAACAGAAGCAGCTGCAGGTACATCGAAAAGACAGCCCTACGTGAAAGGCCGCTAGGCATGCCGGGGATGCAGCCTAAACTCCATCCCAGAGCAAGGGCACCTGCCACCCTCCGACCACCCAAACAAGCAAGCCTCTTTTTCCCACCAGCGCCCCCAAAATCAATGACCCTGCGAGCTGATCCCACAGGCAGCCAAATAACCCCGACCCTTTAGAGGCAGGTGACCAATGCGGGGCTTCTGTCTGTAATGAAACCCAGCACTCACCCAGCCGCTCCCGGGTGAGGTGCAGGAACCTCCAGGCAGCCGCGGGAGGCCGGCAAGCGGGAGCCCCCAGCGCGACATTCCTGCCCAGCAGCAGCTTCGCGGCTCCACGGCCGCTGCAGCTCAGCCGCAAGGAGGCGGCCATCTTTCCCTCTTCTCACCACCCCCTCCCTTCGCCCACCGGGCTGTCCTCGCCGCTGCCTGAAAAGAAATACTCCCACGACGGCGCGGTGCCCTTTAAGCGCCTGAACGAAAATGCGCGCGAGAGGAATTCCTCCGGGCACCGCGAGCGGGTGAATGCACCAGGTTTTCTCTCTCTCTCTCTCTCTCTCTCTCTCTCTCTCTCTCTCTAGGTCGATTTTTATTTTTATTTTTTTCAGGCATTGAAATAAACGTGGCAAGCAGCCGTAGTCTAAAGGCAAAGGCACATTTCGAAACCGGCTGGTTGGAAATAAGCAAATGGTCTCCCTGGTTCACTCGCATCTGACACCACTCACTCCTCCTCAGCCTCTCGCCCAAAGAGGCTTCATCTCTGTGCCCATCTGATATTTATTACTTATATAGTGCCATCTTACAAAGAACAGGTGACTTGATCAGTCCCGAGGCCCAGGCAATAAAATAGATCCGGGGAGACAAAGAAAACGGAGACATGTGTTGTCCATTCAGTAACTCTGACTCAACAATTTTCACATACCGGTATATGAGAGAGGGGAACCAAGGCAGGAGAAAGGATGCAGCAAACGCATAGGAGATGGTGGGCGCCGTGCAGCATTGTGTATCTTGTTTAAATAAATAAATTGAACCCAAAGCAGATTCAGAATTATTTCTTATCCGGACGTGTGGCTATTAGAGGGTAGTGATGGATTGGTACTTGTGCCTGCAAAAGGAGGGATAGCCAAAGCGGGAGCCTTCGGGCGCTGATGGACTCCAGCTCCCATCGTGCAAGACCATTGGCAGCGCTGGCCGGGGATGCTGGGAGTTGGAGTCTAACAACACCTGCTCCCCGCTTCCCCGTCCCTTCTGTGGACTTAAAAGATTCACCAGCTGCTCCCCAGTCATATCTAGCCTCGTGGGCGAATTCATAACAAACATGTAAAATAAAAGGCATTATCACTCCCTACTAAGCGGCAAATTAGGCACGGAGACACGCATCCCCGCCTGCTAAATAGCCACATTTGGAGCCTTATGGCTGCGACCCTTTTCTTGGGAGTAAGCTCCGGTTGAACTTGGTCTGTTTCACGTTTGAGTAAATGTATGCATTCCACTGAATGCATCGCGTTTTTGTTGTTGTGGATCATCAGGGTTGAGGTGATAGGGTTGCAGGACATAAGGACTCACTGCCGCCGACCTGGAGGGCAGCCGCCCCTTTTTGCAGGCGGCTCAGCCAAGCTCCTCCCTGCGCCGGGGTCTTTTCTCTTCCTCGCGTGCAGCGAGATGGCTGAAAAGCAGCAGCAGCGAGGCGACTGTGGCTGTGCTTGCAGGAAGGGCCTGGAGAAATCCGAGGTAAAGAGCAAAGCCGAGCAGCTCCAGCCTCTCTCTCTTTCCCTCTCCCCTCACGCAGAAGAGAGGAGGCTCGTGGTGGGAGGGGAGGAACCAGGTTCAGTCGCCGAGAGTCCCAGGTGGAGCAGGGAAGATCGCCCGCCGGAGCAAGGCTAAGCTGCCACGGTCCCCACGCTCGCTTTCCTAGGGGAACTTCCGTTTGTAAAACGAGGGGACACTTTTGGGGAAAACCTAAAATTCAGCAGATGAAAAGTTTTCATTTACAGGCTGGGAAGCATGATGCAACGATTGCTGTTATTATTAATAGTACTGTGCATATCGACACAAGCCATATCAGCAAGGAAAGGAGAAAATGGAGAGGGAGGCTTCACCACGTCTGGCTGCCATAGCTGTTGAAAGAGTCTGGGGCAGAAATCAGGAGTAGCTGATAACCAGCAAATGCAAGGAACTGTAGGATCCAACTGTGCCTTCAGTTTTTACCAGTGATGGGAATCAGACTGGTTTTTTTTAATGTATGCCAGCACTGATAAAGCACCACCAATACCCCCTTTCACCTAGAGCAGCAGTCTCCTACTTTTTCAGACTTAGACACAGCTTTCATCCAAACATGTATTTGAAGACCTCCCCCATCCTCTCACATTCCCTATATATTTGTATAGTAGTAATGCTGCTGTTGGACCTGCACCCACCTTTGATCAGGCTGTGACTCGGTAGTGGGTCCCAGCTGCCAGATGAAGACCAATAACCCAGAGCAGACATAGGCAAACTCGGCCCTCCAAATGTTTTGGGACTACAGCTCCCATCATCCCTGACCACTGGTCCTGTTAGCTAGGGATGATGGGAGTTGTAGTCCCAAAACATCTGGAGGGTCAAGTTTGCCTATGCCTGACCCAGAGGAACAGAGCATGAAAACGAGAATTCCCTAGTTCTGCATCCTGGATTCTGTGCAAAATGAAAATGCTGGCACAGGCAGGACAGGGCGCTTCTTCCCAATCCTGAGTCCCTATGGGGTAAATAAAAGTGACCTTGTCACCTTCTGGGGTCAACTCTTATCCAGGATCTATTTTCTTATTGGCTATGAAGCTTATTAGGTGGCCTATGGCAAGTCACTAATCTTGCTTTGTTGGGGAGTACTTCTTAAAACATTCTTAATTATTGAAGTTATTTTAAGATCTTGTTTTCCATATGCGCCTGTATAACGCATTTTAAAATTGGGTGGAGTTTACTTGGCAAATGTGCCCACATCAAAGATTAATACAATACCTATATTAATATCTATTTTTGAAGTGCCTACTAATCAGCATACAGTTACTGTTTACATTGCTTCTTATTCTGGGGCAGAGTGGCTTTTGGATTACAACATTTGGGTAGCCACTGGAAACAGCTTAAATTCAGTTAACTTAATAAGTATATTTACACACACGTATCAAGCTGTATTACAAATTGTAAGTGTACAGCTTTATGAGCTTTCATGCTTTTATTTGTCAATACTTACTAATTTTCTTGTTCATTTTTAATTTGAATAGCGTTCTGAGTACTAGAATCATAGAATCATAGAGTTGGAAGAGACCACAAGGGCCATCGAGTCCAACCCCCTGCCAAGCAGGAAACACCATCAGAGCACTCCTGACATATGGTTGTCAAGCCTCTGCTTAAAGACCTCCAAAGAAGGAGACTCCACCACACTCCTTGGCAGCAAATTCCACTGTCGAACAGCTCTTACTGTCAGGAAGTTCTTCCTAATGTTTAGATGGAATCTTCTTCTTTTTTAAAAAAAATAATTTTTATTGGGTTTTCACATTTTTCATAAACAAACACACAAAAAGTACAACAAAAACAAAACAAATATATTCTCAAAACCTTATTTTCTTAACCTTATTCCCCGAACTCCCCCCCCACCCCCTCTTCATACATCCCTATTCTCATAATTAATTCAGCAAGTTTTAGTTTCTTCTCCTTGACCTATAATTGATATTTTTAATATGTCTCTTCCTAATTAGCCCCATTTCTCTTATCCCCAACTCTTATAAACATTTAGGTTCTTTCCTAAGGTCGGCCTAGGTTCCCTTCCACAGATTTCCCATTTTTAAATGTAGGCCCTTTTCACCCAACCCAAAGTTCATCATCATTCTTGCCCTTCTGCTTCCCCCTCCCCCCTTCCCAGGTACTGGTCCCTTTTCAAATAAAAGTCCACCATAGTTTTTAGCCCGGATTTCTTACGTCCGAGGCCTTTAAATCTCTTTCTGTTCCTCTCCGTCGGTTCTGTTGGAAGTCTCTTATATCAGTCATCAAATCTCGAAGCAATCCATTCTCCATCACTCCAATTTTCCTTCCCTCCAAGATACTTGGTAACAACTGCTGCCAAAAGTCAACCAGTCTTTCATGTTCAAAAGGGAGGCCCCAATCATATTTCTTGTGTCCTTTAAGTTCCTGTATTCCAGATACTTCAGGGGCCCCCTCCTTCATCCTTAGCATCTTTTGCAAAGTTATAATCCAAGTAATCCAGGTATCTTTTCCCTTGCAATCCACCATTATAGGCTTTTTGTTGGTATTTTCCAATTGTTCTTTCTCCTCTCCTTGCTCTCTTTCCTCCGCTTCTTGAGATATTGCTTCTGTTTTGGCTGCAGATTCCTTTCCTGTCAAATCCTTCATGCATTCAGCAGAGTTGCTTGTTCCTGAAGTCAAGGTCATTAATTGTTTGTTCATACTCAGACTCTGCTCTTGCAATATTCCCACAAGAAAGAACATCCTGTTTATCTCTGCCTGTAATTTTCCTTCTGCAGCCATTGTAGTAGCTTTGGAATCCCCCTAGAGGGATTCTGGTTACTTTATAAACTTTTTCCAACAGTCCAAACCTTTTTTTGTTTTTTTCTATCAAGTCTCCAACAACTTTGTTTCAATTTAACTTTTAGTTCAGAGAGATATCAGTTAACAAACTTTCAATCTGTCCATTTGACAGCTCTTTTGACAGCTGTCAAACTCCTTATTCTTCTTCACCAGACTCAAACACGGGACACTCCCTGGTCCATGGGGGGGGGGGTTCTCAAAAAAAAAAATTCCTCCTCACTCTCCAGCACAACACTTCTTTTATTAAATCATGGAAGATAGTTTCTTTTATAATATATAAAGGTATCTTTTCCGCCTTAGTTCTCTCGACCTTGCTTGAAAATTTTCTGTAATTAGGGGGGGTGCGGACTCCCTTTTAGCACACCCTCCGGTCGTCTCGAATTCGCAGGAAAAATTTCTTAAAACCAAATTCCGTTTACTCACGGGTTAGTTCTTTCAGTCCAAATTTTCAGGGAGGAAGTCAGCGCTCTCCGGTCATGGCTCGCGGCTACGCTCCACCGAGGTGTCGATCGACTCTCAGCGCCACACCGCCCTCCGTACCCTTTTCGAGGGTCGGAGGGGGTCTTAGGGCGCCCACCGAGTCTTCCCGTCCGTAGGCTTCAGCGCCTACGGTTTCTGAGGGTCCCCGCGTCGCCGGCGCGGCAAGACCCAACCTCCGTGGAGCCGATTCCCTCCGCAGCTCGGAGGGAATCCGCCATTTCCAGATCGCGCTAACCCGGAAGTCGTTTAGGTGGAATCTTCTTTCTTGTAGTTTGGATCCATTGCTCCGTGTCCGCTTCTCTGGAGCAGCAGAAAACAACCTTTCTCCCTCCTCTATATGACATCCTTTTATATATTTGAACATGGCTATCATATCACCCCTTAACCTCCTCTTCTCCAGGCTAAACATGCCCAGCTCCCTTAGCCGTTCCTCATAAGGCATCGTTTCCAGGCCTTTGACCATTTTGGTTGCCCTCCTCTGGACACGTTCCAGTTTGTCAGTGTCCTTCTTAAACTGTGGTGCCCAGAACTGGACACAGTACTCCAGGTGAGGTCTGACCAGAGCAGAATACAGTGGCGCTATTACTTCCCTTGATCTAGATGCTATACTCCTATTGATGCAGCCCAGAATTGCATTGGCTTTTTTAGCTGCCGCGTCACACTGTTGGCTCATGTCAAGTTTGTGGTCAACCAAGACTCCTAGATCCTTTTCACATGTACTGCTCTCAAGCCAGGTGTCCCCCATCTTGTATTTGTGCCTCTCATTTTTTTTGCCCAAGTGCAATACTTTACATTTCTCCCTGTTAAAGTTCATCTTGTTTGTTTTGGCCCAGTTCTCTAATCTGTCAAGGTCGTTTTGAAGTGTGATCCTGTCCTCTGGGGGTGTTAGCCACCCCTCCCAGTTTGGTGTCATCTGCAAATTTGATCAGGATGCCCTTGAGTCCATCATCCAAGTCGTTGATAAAGATGTTGAATAAGACCGGGCCCAAGACAGAACCCTGTGGCACCCCACTAGTCACTCTTCTCCAGGATGAAGAGGAACCATTGATGAACACCCTTTGGGTTCGGTCAGTCAGCCAGTTACAACTCCACTGAGTGGTAGCATAGTCAAGTCCGCATTTTACCAGCTTCTTTACAAGAATATCATGGGGCACCTTGTCAAATGCCTTGCTGAAATCAAGGTAGGCTACATCCACTGCGTTCCCTTCATCTACCAGGGTTGTAATTCTGTCAAAAAACGAGATCAGGTTAGTCTGACATGACTTATTTTTCAGAAATCCATGCTGACTATTGGTGATCACAGCATTCCTTTCTAGGTGCTCACAGACTGTTTGCTTAATGATCTGCTCCAGAATCTTCCCTGGTATTGATGTCAGACTGACTGGGCGGTAATTATTTGGGTCCTCTCTATCCCCCTTTTTGAAAATAGGTACAGCATTTGCCCTCCTCCAGTCTGCCGGGACTTCACCTGTTCTCCAGGAATTCTCAAAGATGACTGCCAGTGGTTCTGAGATCACATCTGCCAGTTCTTTTAATACTCTTGGATGCAGTTCATCTGGCCCTGGAGACTTGAATACATCTAAACTAGCCAAGTATTCTTGTACTATCTCCTTAGTTATTCTGGGCTGTGTTTCCTCTGCTGAATCATTTGCTCCAAATTCTTCAGGTCGGGCATTGTTTTCTTTATCGGAGAAGACTGAGGCAAAGAAGGCATTGAGGAGTTCAGCCCTTTCTGTGTCCCCTGTTTGCATTTCACCATCTTCTCCTCTGAGTGAACCCACTGTTTCTTTGTTCTTCCTTTTGCTACGAACATACCCATAAAAGCCTTTTTTGTTGCTTTTAACCTCTCTAGCAAGCCTGAGTTCATTCTGTGCTTTAGCTTTTCTGACTTTGTGTCTACACGTGCTGGCTATTTGTTTGAATTCCTCTTTGGTGGTTTCCCCCCTTTTCCATTTTTTGTACACATCCTTTTTTAATCTTATTTGAGATTACTAATACTATTTGAGAGAGTTGAGCTGAAGTCAGCATAGAAGTGAGCTGCAGTAATCTTCTAGCTTTATATTTCATATCCAAGGTGGTCAGAACTTTGACAGAATGAGTAATTTCAATGTGTAAAGAAATAAAAGTTGTACCACTTTCATAATCAGTGAAAGGACCCGTTGGTTTGGTGAAACCAACAAGAGAGAGTGTGAGATCTGTCATTTCAGTTCAGCTCTGCCTGGGAGCCCAACCACCAAAGAACTCCCCAATGTACCCACCCAAATGGCTGCAGATGGACCTTTTGGAGCTCTTCACAATCTCTTTTAATGGTCCTGAACAGTTTAGTCTCATCAGCAAACCTGGCAATCTCACTGCTCACTCCTAATTCTAAAATGTTTATGAACAAGTTAAGAAGCACAGGTCCCAATATCAATCCTTGGGAGACTCCACTATATCTCAACATTTATTCCTATTCTCTGATTCCTGCTACCTTATGGGTAGCCCCCAAGCTGATAGCATTAGTGCCCACCCCAACTTTTATTCTTAGACCCCAAAGGCCAGAAAGGCTCATTCGTTCTTCTGATTAAGGTTACCTGCTGCCCATTTTGCTAATGGTATTGGCAGGAAGTGGGAAGCCTACTTACTGCTCCACTTCCTTTGGTCTCCAGTTCCAAATCAGCAGTGGGCTATCCAGGCAGTTACTGTCTATATCCTACCCTTAGAAGAGAGAATAGATGGCTAAAGAGCAAGCCAGCAAGTATGCAGGCAGGCAGGGGAGCAGTGGTAGTGGGGAGACACTGTGGTTTTCAGCAGAGGGGAAACATAACTGTAGGGTGCCAGGAACACCAGGGCTCTTCAAACATGATAATGCCACTGTCAATTCCCCTGGAAAACTAGCTGCTTAATTAATCTAGTTTTAAAGGATTATTGCGGGGGAGAGTTGTCTGACACTGCTTCTTACATATGTATCATTTTGTGCACTTAAATTGCTAAGGTTATCAGCACAGCTGCCTCATCTATTGTTGCTTCCTCAGTTTATTAATGCTTCTAATTCTTGTAATAAAGGAACTGAAATGAGAAGAGCTCAAATTCTATTTTGGAATTTTGAAAATTGCAGAAGCTCTGACTACATTAGTTTATAAGTTCGTCTCTATAATTAAGATGTAATTCATCTCCTTCCAAAAATAAAACAACAAAATTATATATCATGTGAATTATTTTGATACATTTTGTACAAAACTGACTAATTAAAGGTTTTATGGTTGCTGTTTTTAGAAAAGGAATATGACCGTTCTTCACACCATTTTATTAAATGGAAATTTGCTCGTTTGGGAATCATGGTAGAATTGAAATGGGGTGGGTGTCTGATGGACAAAGAAAATTACTTGCCAACTTTTAAGCTAACACATTCCATAATATTTGTTGGTTCAAGGACTGCTTCAGATCATGCAGTGTTCACTTCCATAGGTGATGTTTCTCATGTTTAAAGCACTGAGCTACACTCCTTCCATATAAGAGCATATTTTCAGAAACATGGCATTCAGCTGGTTTATGCCAGTCAGTATGGAACTCACTTCCCTAATATTAAGTTGGAAATCAAAGACCCATCTAGTCCAGCATCCTGTTCTTGCAGTGGCCAAACACCTATGGAAAGTCCATAAACAGAAACTGAGTGCAGCAGGGCTCTTTCCAATGGTTTCCCTCCAGCAACTGGTATGCAGAGGCATACTGTCTCCAAGTTAAGACAGAACATTGCCATAATTGCTAGTAGCCTTTAATAGCCATACAGTGGTACCTCGGGTTACAGACGCTTCAGGTTTCGTGATTTCGGGTTGCGCACCATGCCGAACCCGGAAGTACCGGAACGGGTTACTTCCGGGTTTTGGCATATGCGCAGAAGCGCTAAATTGGGCTTTGCACAGAAGCACTGAATCGTGACCCGCGCATGCGCAGACACTATGCTGCGGGTTGCAAACGTGCCTCGTGCACAGATCACATTTGCAACCCGAGGTTCCACTGTACTGTTGATGTTATTCTTTTTTTAAAACCACCCAAGTTAGTAGCCATCAATACCTCTTGTAGTAGCAAATGTGTAGTAAGGAATTCCTTTTGTCTGTCCTGAATCTTCCACCATTCAACTTAATTGGATGGCTCTGGGTTCTAGTTTTGTGAGAAATGGAGGATTTCCAGGGGATGAACATGGAAGACTGAATGTCTTCTGTTGGCAAGTTGCTGACCGAGATAATTACATGGTGACTGATGATAGCCAGGACATAAATCTTGGCTATCAAAATTCACTCTGGAGATAAGAGTGAACAGGTTAATAACTTCTGATGCTCTGAAAAAGCCCTTTTCTACACCGGGAGACCAAGAAGCTGTCAGCACATGGGAATCTGGGTGGGGGTGAGCAACTTAGAATGGAGGAATCACCATGTTGCCCAAAAGCCACTCAAGAGCCCTGAAGGCCATAGGGGCTGCAAGTCTGCCTTTTTCTAAATATCTCTGAGACTGTTAAAATTTACAAATGAGAAAGATGTTTCTGTCTGCTGGTTGAAATTTACATTTGGTGTGTGAGCTACTTTCTGGCTTTAAGAAGAGTTGATCATTAAAGGGCTGAAAGCAAGGGGGGGGATGTTCTAATTGTTTGAACCAAGGAAGTTTTATGATAAAGTGAGTTCTGAGTGCTAAAAATTTTAATTCTCCATTTTCCCAGTGAAAGTGTTGGCTTGAAATCAAAAGTAATTTTGTTACTTCATATTGGCTTTGTGGTAAAGGAATGTGTACTGATAAGAGATAACACTGTGAAGATCTTAAAGTGGAGACGGGAGATTGAAGATCTTAAGATAGAAACTGAATTGTTAACAAGAACATTCAGTATGGCAAATACTCTGCTGGACATTCCATTGACTGTTGGCAACCTTTAGCAATTGTTTGATGAGCAGTTAAAAGAGATCAGAGCTAGGATTGATGAAATAGTGAATGAAAGTGGACCAGAGAAGGATGAAATGGGAAGTGAAATTAAAGAGGACACAGAGATTTTGGAGAACAATATGAATATAGGATTGCCAGAACAGGAGGGTGAAATGGTTGAGTTGGAGGCAACAGATGGTGAAATGGAGAATACCTTCACACAGGTGTGTGAATGAAGGCAGTTGTGGGTGCACAGTGGGGAGGGGGCCTAAAACTGCTATTCACACAGTCAGCCTGGCTCATGATAAACATGACTGTGTGGACCTGCCTTCACTAACAACCTAGTGCATATTTTGGAATACAGTCATACCTCGGGTTAAAGACGCTTCAGGCTGAGCGTTTTCAGGTTGCGTTCCGTGGCAACCCGGAAGTAATGGAATGGGTTACTTCCGGGTTTCGCCGCATGCGCAAAAGCGGTGAGACGCGCAGATGCAGGTTGCGTTCTGCTCAGGATGCAAATGGGGCTCTGGAGCGGATCCCGTTCTCATCCAGAGGTACCACTGTACATGCCAAATTTATCTGTATTTTAAAAACAACAATTTCAAGTTCATGTCGGATAAATGATTCACTTCATTTGAAATGTTAGAGAAAAGTGGCAATCTCCCCCACCCTGCCATCAATATACTTCAGTCATGTTGGCTTAACAGTAATTCTGTAAATCCTTGGTGAATCCTTTTGCAAATGTTTGTCATTACGCTGATACATACCATAAGTTGAAGCTCATACTAGAAGGTGTTCTACTGAGATGAAGCTTATACCCAGCTTATGCAAATGTATATCATTTTTCTTTGCAACAAATAGTGTGTATAATAGCTAGACTAACATATAATAATAATATGAAAGATTTCAAAGGACTTTGATTTCATAGCAGATTTGGGATTAGTAATGATTTGCAACATTAACTGGTGTAAACCTGCATGGCTGCATTGCATTCAGGACAGATACTCCAGTTTACATCAACTGTGAAGGTGCCCTGGAGTGTTTGCTTGGCATCTGCTAAAATGTGGTAAATGAAGAATGACAAATTGCAGTTGTTAATAGTAATTTCATGAACCTCCATTTGAAAGTTATCTTTCAATGTCTGTTACTGATGACTGTTTATCAGGCTGAACGAGTTGCAGAAATCTAATTTATTTTCCCCTTCAATTTAAATGTAAATATTTAGGGAATCTTGTAGTTGCTCATCCTTTAAGAAAATATATAGAGTCTCAGTTTGAGTGAAATGTTAAAAAAAGAAGCACAGTCGACTGTGCAACTTCGGAAACTGTATTAGAAGCAGATGTTTTAAAGCTGTACATAGAAGTCAATGGACAGCTACTGTGATAGCCTTGTGCACAATATATCACAGGTACAGGAAACCTTCATGTTTTTACTTGAAACCACTGCAGAGATGGGTATTGAACCCACGGGTACCCATAATATCTAAAGGTGTCAAACAATGCTGTGCAAGGGAACCAGAAGGAACACTGTTCTTCACCATATGCACAAGAGCAAATGCTTTTTGTGCAGCCCTTTTCACTGCTGGGCAGATTCTGCATTGGACTGGACCTGAAAAGTCTGTTGGTCAACCATAGCCAAGCGTCTAAAAGCATGTACCCCACCCTCCATAGCTGCAAACGGCAAAAATTGTGCTATTTAGAAAAAAGCAACTGGGGTCAGGTCCCTTCTAGAAATTGCTAAACTCCCAAGTGCTATCTTCCTTGACTATTGACCATGCTGCCTTGGGCTGATGGGAATTGTAGTTCAACATCTGGAGGTCGCTATGTTGTCTACCACTGACCAAAAGGCTAGAGCCCATGTGTGGGAACCTTTTACCCTCTTGATGCTGCCGAACTACAACTCCCATCATCCGTGGGATGCTCGCTGGAGCTGATGGGAGTTCTAGCTTAGCAAAATCTTAAATGTGAGATAGATAATTGAGTCACCCATGCTATATGGACTTTATATAACAGCTGCCATCCACGTAAACAAATCTCAGTGAATTTACTGTGCGAGTTTTGATTAATCAAATTTGCATATAAACAAACCATAATGCTGAAGAAAAAGCATACTCTGTTTTTAGAGATTCATGTGTTACAGCAGAAAGAAGCAATTCCCCTTGACTGAGAGAGAAGAGCAGAAATCTGTTCAAAATAGCAATATTTCTAAGTATTTCTATTTAAAACAACTTCAGGGGGGGGGGGTTCCCGATCAGCTGGAATCACATTTTAATCAATGAATCGGATAAATATTGCAGCTTTCATTTAAAAAGCAAATAAACCATTTTTAAATGTGCCTTTTCTTTTTGTTTCCTCCGTAGGAGAATGTGCATCCAAGGAATTTGATCCCAGAGCTTTGCCGCCAGTTTTATCACTTAGGATGGGTTACAGGGACTGGTGGTGGAATCAGCATGAAGCACGGGTGAGTGTTTAGTGGTTGTTGTTTTAAACTAATACCCACTTAGGCACAGATCAGCATAAGTGGAGGGAAAGTGAAAGATAAAACATGATAGATGTTGAAAAGAAGTAGACAATTGGAACTTCATTAGAGTGGCCTTATACCATTGTCAAAGAAGGCTACTTAAGTGCAATACAGCGGCTTAAGAACTTTATGGGCCCTGGATAAGAAAGCTGTCATTCTTGTATATCTTAAGCAAGTAAGTCCTCAGACTCTCTGAGCAGAATATAAATAATTTCCTCCAGCTGACAGCAGAACATAAAGTGAATGATTTTGTGCAGGTGCAGTACTCTAAATAGATTTTCTAAAGAAACATGTACATGAAATGTTTGGCTTATTTCCGAGTTGCTCTGGATATTTGCATTTGTGGATACCTAGCTCCACTTAGCGGTGGGAAAAGGAAAAGCTTGCAATCTGTTGGCATAAAGATATATGTGTGTCTGGATAAAGACATACAGCGGTGCCCCGCAAGACGAGTGCCTCGCAAGACGGAAAGCCCGCTAGACGAAAGGGTTTTCCGTTTTTGAGTTGCTTCGCAAGACGAATTTCCCTATGGGCTTGCTTCGCAAGACGAAAACGTCTTGCAAGTCTTGCGGGGTTTTTTTCGCTCCCCCCCCCCTTTTTTCTAAGCCGCTAAGCCGCTAATAGCCTTTTAGCCGCTAAGCCGCTAATAGCGCTAAGCCGCTAAGCCGCTAATAGGGTTGCTTCGCAAGATGAAAAAACTGCTAGATGAAGAGAATCGCGGAACGGATTCTTTTCGTCTTGCGAGGCACCACTGTATTAGTTACACTGTGAAGGGTTTTGCCACATGGGCTGCCAATTTCTAGCCTTGGGGTCACATGTGGATTCAAGCAGGTGGATCTTGAGCTGTTCCAAAAAAGAGTTTTCCAATGATAATTGCCATTTCCCTCTTCCTGTATAGCCAGTATTGGACAAGCAGTGCATGCTTGGAAAAGAAGGTGAACCTAGATGATAAACAAAAGTGGAAGTAGCAATGGCAACAGAAGTGAGACTCCAATACCCGCAAAGAGCAAGAGAGGTTTTAGAAAACAGGCTAGAATTGGACTGCAGGATGACTGAAGTCAGTGGCTTAGGTTGTAGAAAGAATTTTGGAGGAATTAATGGGAGAGCACCACTTGTATTCATCTCGGGGATGGAGACACAGGAAGCAGAAGGCCTGTTGTAGTGAAAACTGTAAACTAACAGCTCTCAAAACAAAAACACATGACGCAGAAATAAATCTCATTGGTGTATTTTTTTACATAATAATAAAGTATAACTTCACCACTTAATAAAGGCTAAATTATTCCTAAGACCAGGATAGCATTCCTGTAAACACAGTGCAATGTCAGTTTCAAATGCTGACATTTTAAAATTATCCTTGCTTAATTTTATTGCAAATGTGTAAAAGCCTTAGGGAAGAGGTTGGCATACAGGGCAATTCCAAGAGGGTCCAGGGAGGTGCAGAGTGGCATATCCTTTGCCTCACCTGAAACCCTGCTGGTTCCTGTCCACCATGGCAAAAGGTAGAGGAAGTGCTGTTTGTGTAGATGTGTTTGGTTTTTTTGCTTGCCATATGCACAGCTGTCCTGCTCAACTCCACGCCCCATTTTGGGGCCATACTGTGGCTTCACTGAAATTCCCCACATAGAGCCCAGCTGAGGGACACTGCCACCTAATCCTAACTCCCACCAGCACTTCTGATCAGGGGGTAACAACTGCAGCCTTAATCTTTCATCTAAACTGAAAATGGCTCCTGTGTCACAAAAGTTAGTCTGTGACTTGAGGCTGCTGCCTTATATGCTCACTGTATATATTTCCAAAAGCACTGTGTTTTCATTGCTGACAATTCTATGCAAGATACCATGTTGATTCTTAGTACAGTGGTACCTTGGGTTACAGACTTTTCAGGTTACAGACTTCACTAACCCAGAAATAGTACCTTGGGTTAAGAACTTTGCTTCAGGACGAGAAATCGCATGGTGGCGGCGCAGCGGCAGCGGGAGGCCCCACTAGCTATAGTAGTACCTCAGGTTAAGAACAGCTTCAGGACCTCCAGAACTAATTAAGTTCTTAACCCGAGGCTCCACTGTACAGTAGCACCCTGAGTTACATTACCCTTGGGAAACGTAAACTTCAGGTTGCGAAAGTGGCAAACCCGGGAGTGTTTCACCATGTGCGCATGCACAGAAGTGGTCTACCTCTCTGCACATGCATATAACTGTGATCCTCAGGTTGCGAAAACCTCAGGATCCGGCCAGACCTCTGGAACGGATCCCGTTCGCAACCAGAAGTACTACTGTATTCCCAACAGATATATAAAGGTAAAGGTAAAGGTACCCCTGCCCATACGTGTCCGACTCTAGGGTTGTGCGCCCATATCACTTAAGAGGCTGGGGGCCAGCGCTGTCCGGAGACACTTCCGGGTCACGTGGCCAGCGTGATGAAGCTGCTCTGGCGAGCCAGTACCAACACAGCACACGGAAACGCCGTTTACCTTCCCGCTATAAAGCGGTACCTATTTATCTACTTGTACTTAAGGGTGCTTTCGAACTGCTAGGTGGGCAGGAGCTGGGACCGAAAGACGGGAGCTCACCCCGCCGCGGGGATTCGAACCGCCGACCATACGATCGGCAAGTCCTAGGCACTGAGGTTTTACCCACAGCGCCACCCACGTCCTGTAACAGATATATAGTGTTCTTTTTAGTTTGACTGCAAATCCTTGCCATTTGCGTGACCAAATGGAATCTTCTTCATAAATGTGCACCCACCCACCTCCCTTTAACATTCAATGAATAATGTCTTCAAATATCAGCTGTGCATAACCTGGCCAATTAACCACTAGGTGTCTCTGCTCTGCAAAATTCCAAGTAAGAGCTCCAGAGCTCCGTATTACTCCAATATTATTAAAACCAACGGTTCTTCGTGCAGACATTGCCTCACTTTCTCTTTTGCCCACAAACAGATTTGTGCAATAGTTTTTAAAAACTATTTAAAAACTATATTTATTTTAAATCATTTACAATCCCGCTCCTCCTCCCTAAATAGTGGCATACGCTAAACACAGTAAAATATGAACAACTAGTAAGAAAGAACAAAGCATACAGCTTATGTTTCACCCTTTAGTCCTAAACCCCTTTATTTGTGTATCAAGTCCCCTTGGCTTCAGAAGGATTTTCTTCTACTTCAGCTTCCTTAGAATTGCAGCTTCTGTTAACCTACAGCAGTATAGATGTTTATTCCCCTGCAAATCAAAAGGGATTTCTTTGTCTCATAACGTGCACTGCATAATCACAGCTATGAAGAGCTTTAAGGGCAACGGCAGGCAATAACACCTCTAAGCTATAATAATGTCGGGTGTTCTAGGGCTAGCTAAGCCTGTGGCAGTAGCTTAAGCACTGCTGTCAGATGCAGATCATGTTGTGAGGGAGGAATTGCTGTATGTTTGGTTGTTGATAAATGAAGCCATATGCTTCATGCTACTTTGTGCCTACAGCTAAACTTTTCTGATTTCCCCCTCTAGCAATGAGATATATATTGCTCCCTCTGGTGTCCAAAAAGAAAGAATTCAGGTAGGTACATTTCTACCTCTGATAATCTTCCTTGAAAACTAATCTGAAGATTTATCCCGTCCATGCTTGCTCAGAAGGAAGTCTGGCTGAGTTACACCCTGGTAAATATGTATAGGATTGCAGCCGCAGACATATTTAAACACACATTTATTAGTAGGAAGAAAGCTCAAAAGCTTCCTTTTCTAATTAGCTCTGGCCTAAACAGTGTAATTTTGGAACAGCCTTGAATGGTGGCATTAAGGTATCCTGGGCTCAGTGGCGTAGCGTGGGTTGTCAGCACCCGGAGCAAGGCAAATAATTTGCGCCCCCTAACCCGTGGATTTGCGCCCCCTAACCTGTGGATCTGCCCTAACCCCAGATGTTGCGCCCGGTGCGGCCGGCCCCACCTGCACCCCCCACGCTACGCCACTGCCTGGGCTAAAGAAAAAACTAAGGAGGCAGCCTGGATGAATGGGCCAGATAGATTGCAGTGTTCCTTGTCTGCAGGAGAGAGGTGATACTTTGCTTGGATCTTCTCACTCTGGGAAGCCCTGCTGCCTGTATGGAAGGGTTGTAATTCCTATTGGACAGCCAAAATGAGCATTGGAAAGAAACTTATTGAAGCCACATAACTAAGACATGCATGCAGGGTGAATAAAAAGCAATGATTTTAAAATAATAATTAAAAAATCAGGGTTTTTAAATTAAAATCAGGGTTTTTTTATTTAAATCAGATTTTTTTTATTTAAATTGGATTTTTAAAATAAAATCCTTTTGGAGGAAAAATCTTTCTAAACATAGTTTTCTATGACATTATGATTCAAAGGCTATTCATCAACAAATAATGATTTGTTTTAAGTTTTTCATGTGTGCTAAAACTTAATCTATAAGTTGTTTCTTTAAAAAAACACCACGTTTAGCCACATCAGTTAACAAACATGGATACATATGCTATAATGTTATTTAGTTAAATAAATTGCTTAAATTGTTATTAAGGAAATGATTATTTTTCTCCTTCCAATAAAATACAGCAGAAAAGTTGTCCAAATATAAACAGTTAGCTTATTAAACCTCACAATAATTTCATAATTATCTGTTTATGTATTTCTACTAGTGTAACCAAATCAGTAATTTTTGATATAACTGTAAAAAGTACTCTGAAAATTTATTATTCCAAAAATGAAACCTTTCTCTAGTTGTAAATATTAAGATTATACCAGTGAGAACGAGCCTTTCTGTAAAAAGAAGAAGATTTAAATCAAGTCTTACTGACTAGTGATTTAAATTGATTTGATTTAAATCAAATCCACCCTACATGCATGTATGTCCACTTATTTATCACCTTTTCCTTTCCATTTATTGGTCCTTTGTTCCTGCCACCTCACCCCTCAGACACTCGGGAGTGGTAAAGGGAGATGGCTTATTTTCTTTTGTGCAGCCAAGTTTATTTCACAAATGGCATTGGAGGGTTCTACTTGCCATTAATGCCATTGCTGCTGTGAGCTACTGTCAGGAACAAGAGTGGGCTGCCTTACCCTTTGGCTTTATATTGGGCTAGAAGAACCCCCACAATAGCAGGGCTGATTAGGAACACTGCTTTCATCCAGTGGCCAGGCAGGAATAGCCACTAAGAAGAAATCAAGAAATTGGCTCTGTACAGCACTGTTTCTCTTGATCTTAGAGGCTTTTTCCTTTCTCCTCCTGTGATGAGGCTGCATTTTAATATATTAATGTTTCAATATTTTAATTGTTGTCTTTTAATCTTGTTTTTAAGTTGTATTCATTCAACTTGTTTTTATTATTGCTTGTTAGCTGCCCTGAGCCCGGCCTTGGCTGGGGAGGGCGGGGTATAAATAAAAATTATTATTATTATTATTATTATTATTATTATTATTACCCACCCAGAATGCTGGAGCAGTCTGCAAAGCTGGGAAGAAAGTAGCAACAGTGTTTAATGTGATGAAAATAGCCCTGTGCAATTGGGCCTGTATGTTGTATACCATGTACAACACATCGACCACGATCGACTTGGGGACCACGCAAGGATTTTGGTCGATCGCGGCTGCCTCAAGCACCCTGCTGGGCCGCCGGCTTTGCCCGACGCCCAGTCAGCTGGCCGGCCCGGAAAGGCACGAAGCACCTGCCTCCGCCTCCTGCAAGTCTCCTCCCCGGGCAGGGAGGTGAAAATGGGGCACACGGGGCTCTGAACGGGCTGCAGCTGTGGAGGCGCCCAGTCAGCTGGCTAGCCAGGAAAGGGAGCTGAGGGAAGGGCAGTGCGTGCAAGAGAGACCATGACGTTTCTCCTCCCTCTCCCCCCCTCCTGCTGGTTCCCATGGAAAGAAAACCCTCTCCCTCCTAGTTCTGCATGGATGCTGAACTTTCCAGTTCCAGCCTAGCTGCGTTTACTCAAAAGTAAGCCACTCTCCCTCCTAGTTCTGCATGGATGCTGAACTTTCCCTGCCTTTCCAGTTCCAGCCTAGATGCATTTATTTGAAAGTAAGCCGCTGCCCCCATCCCTACAGAGCTCTTCCATCCACTAAAGGGGGAATTGGACATTTTGGGACATGTTGGCTTCCTGTGTGCACCAACGGCCCTGGGAGGGGGCCGGCGTGGGGGTAAAAATTTGTTGTTATTTTTATCATTACCATAATTTATTATTTATACCCCGCCTGTCTGGCTGGGTTTCCCCAGCTAAATATGTTTAAGTTGAAGAATAACAATGGGAGAGTGTGGTAGCTCACTGCCAATTTTTGATATTCGATGATGGATCGCAACCTGTTGGATGTTGGACGTGCCTGTTGTATACCATAATGAAAATTTGGATTTTTTTTAAAAAAAATAATCTTTATTAATTTAAATTACACACATTTACAAAGAATTTACAATCTCATACTACAAAAAGAAAATTAAAGAAAAAACAATTAAGAAAAAAGAAAAGAAGAAAATACAGAAAGAAGAAAAAGCAGATTTACATGCATTAAAAAACTTAATCTTCCTAATTAATACTTAAGTAAACAGTTAAATAAAAAAGACTTCTGACAAAATGAGTCAGATGTCAGAACTCGATAATTTGGATTTTAAAGGAAATCTTTGTGTCCTATTGGCATAGAAACTCAATCTGTGAATATTGTGTTGTGATTAACAGAAAGCAAATCTATACTTATCGACTCAAAGGTTGGCCCCAGTGAGTTCAGTGGAGCTCCCTCCCAGGTAAATGCATGTAGGAGTGCAGATTAAATCATAGGCTGTTTCTGCTGCAACATTAGTGAAATAAATATGAAGGTATATTTTCAGATGAAGGCTGTAATCCTATACTCATCTGGGTGCAAGCCCATTGAATGCAATGGAATTCACTTCTGAACAAATGTGCATATAGGATTGCTCTGTAAATATTTGACCAGGGCTCTGTGTCTATTCTGCGATTGTTTGTACGTGTGCCAGAATCAAAAGATGGATTCCAGAGGCTCTCGGTCTCAGCTTTCATTTGTTTGTCTCTAATCCTTTGAAAGAGAGAGTTTTGAAAACCAACGAGCATGCTAAGATTGTGGTAATTACGAACAAAGTGCATTTCCTAGGGGAGTTTACTTCTTAAAGTCGAGCAACACAAAATGTTAAGATTAAATTATAATCAGTGATATATAAGGGTGTGCATTTCTAGATATCTATATAGTACTGGTCATACAGTTTTCTTAACGTTATCGTAAATTAGTTCACCAGAAAGGGAACAACTAAAAAATGATGTTCTCAGGAAAGGCAGCATCATGCGCCTGACGTGGCACTAGCACCACTGCAGTTTGCTAAGAAGGGGAGAGGTGATGTGGCAGAGGCAGAGAGGTGCTGTGCGGACACACTGGTGGAAATGGAGCCTTGGTTCTGCTCATGCAGCTTCTCAGAAGCATCTTCTCCACTGCCTGGCCCCGCTGCCCCCCAGTAGACAGCAGTGGCACTGGTCAGGCCAGGAGGACAGGTATGTCCTGCCATTCCTGCCCTACCAGCCATTCTGTGTTAGGGTATGCGCAAATATAACTTCCTTCTGCGGAGCGAGACTGGCTTCACAATGCATTCAAAGAATATACTGTATTGGCCTGAATATAAGCTGCACCCGGAAATAAGCTGCACCTTTAAAATTCGGAAATAAGCTGCACCTTTAAAATTCGGGGGGGGGGGGGAGAGAAGAAAAAAAAAGACAATACCCGAATATAAGCCGCTCCTTAAAATTCTGCAGGTGTTCACACCCATAAATGGCAAATGTAGAAGAAAATCCTAAAGGTACCAGAGAGGACCCGCAAGTGGGTTAAACACCTGTTCGTAGCACCGTAAATGCAAATAAAAAATCAATAAAGGTAAAGGTACCCCTGCCCGTACTGGCCAGTCTTGACAGACTCTAGGGTTGTGTGCTCATCTCACTCTATAGGCCGGGAGCCAGCGCTGTCCGCAGACACTTCCGGGTCACATGGCCAGCGTGTTTACCTTCCCGCTAGTAAGCGGTCCCTATTTATCTACTTGCACCCGGGGGTGCTTTCGAACTGCTAGATTGGCAGGCGCTGGGACCGAGCGACGGGAGCGCACCCCACCGCGGGGATTCGAACCGCCGACCTTTCGATCGGCAAGTCCTAGGCGCTGAGGCTTTAACCCACAGCGCCACAAATATGGGGGAAGCCATGAATAACACTAGAATTAATTGCACAAGTCTCAAGCTCGCTTTTTTGTTGTTGTTCCGTTTTACCGCGTGTCTGTTTCAGCAGCGATATCCTAAAAGGCAATTTTTGTAAGGTCACGAATTTAAGCCACACTTTAACTTTTCACGGTTGGACATATTTAGGCCTATACGGTATTTATCAGCTAGTCAAATGCTGATCTCAGTCATCTGCCTTGCTCTCTCTTTCCCCGCCCCCAACATTTTTCTCTGGGTTATCTTTAGGCAGCACAAAACTTTAGAAGGGCACTTTCACTTTATTTTTTTCAATGGAAGATGCTTTAAAAACATATGTGAAACTGCTCCAGGGTTATGGGGGGCGGGGGGGGGGAAGGATTACAAGAACACAAGGATCAACCAGCTTTTGCTTCACGGTGAATAAACTGGTCCCCCCCCCCCCCCCGAGTTTGATCCTGGACAAGGAACCGGTCACTTCCACCATGCCTTAACAACTCACTGCACATTCACATTTCTGCACCCCCTCAGAATTTAATTACATTGAATGTATTTTATAAAGAACTAGTTTCTCCAGTGGGTTTTTTCTTTCTTGTTTTATTAAAATGCAAAACCAAGCATCAAACAAAATCATAACAGAAAACAGTTATTAAATTCCGAAGCAGAGCCAAAAAAAAAGTTTCAGTGGTTTTTCAGCTCTCAATGCACTTTAAGCAAATCTTTCTCTGATCTTTGAACCCTTTATAATTTAGTTTGTCAAAATGTAGGTGTGCATAAATACTCAAACTGTGTCTCCAAATGCTTTCATTATAGCCTGAAGATATGTTTGTGTGTGACATTGAAGAACGGGACATCAGTGGTCCCCCACCACACAAGAAGCTGAAGAAGAGTCAATGCACGCCTCTCTTCATGAATGCTTATACCATGAGAGGTAGGCAGCAAGCAGCGTTATTGAAAAGTCATCACTTTGTAAACACTAGTGTATTCTGCTTATAAAATGGAGATTTCTTAATTGAAACTGCAGCAGAATTGGAACATGCCTTTACAACAGTACAATGCAATTCTTGCAGTAATTGCTATAACAGCTAAAGCATCTTTCTTTTACCGATTGGTTGATTTCATTTACAGTATATATATGCCTCCTTATAACAAAAAGCTCTCTTGATGGCTTTTTGAAAAGGAATGATTCACAGAAGCTTCATTTGGCAAATACAAATATGTACCCCAATGGAGTCTCTCTTTTTTGGTAACAATTGCTACATTTTTAATATGGGCCTTCTGGCGGTTCCCTCCCTGCAAGAAGTGAGGTTACAGGGAACCTCACAGAGGGCCTTCTCGGTGGTGGCACCCACCCTGTGGAATTCCCTCCCATCAGATATCAAGGAAATAAACAACTATCTGACTTTTAGAAGATATCTGAAGGCAGCCCTGTTTTGGGAAGTTTTTAATGTCTGATGTTTTGTTGTGCTTTTAATTCTGTTGGGAACCACCCAGAGTGGCTGGGGAAGCCCAGCCAGATGGGTGGGGTATAAATTATTTATTATTATTATTATTATTATTATTATTATTATTATTATTATTAAATAATAATAATAATTCAGCCTCTCTGTATGTGCACAGAGTATGGCTGACTTACTAGTCTTCTGAGGGGGAAATCATAAGTGGTAGAATCAGAGGTGCCCAGTTGCCTCAGCTAGCAGTGGGACAATGAATGAGTACCTCCTGGCCTTTCCCCTTACTTTCAATGTTTGGCTGCTGCTCATGCACTGGCAGCTTATCCTCCCCTCCTCTCTGCCTCATTCTGAGGAAGACGGGGAGGCATCCTGGGAAAGGTGGCTTTAGAGAATGCTTTTCCAGTGTTTTTGGGGGGTTAGTAGACACCCTCTCTTAAATAATTCCCAGCCACCCCAGAATAGTGGCAGCTCAGGCATTCTCCTGGGCACCTGTCCCGCAATGCCTTGCTCTGAGAAAATACCCCTTCCCTTCTTCAGAATGAGGTGTGTTGCTGCCATATTAGCAGTGGCAATACTTTAAAAGCGAGGAGGAGGAGCACTTGGAAAGGAGTAGCAGAATGTTCAAAATCAGTGAACTTGTCTGCCACTTAGGCTGGGGAAACAGGAGACAAGGAAGCAGGCAGGTTTTGGAGAAAAGTTTTATACTGTGGACAGGGGTCTGTGTGCTCTTGGTAGGAATGAATGCAGGGAGATGAAGGCTGAATTTTGTATCTCAGTTCAAAATAAGACAAATGTTTGACTATGGGACTCTAGTCCTTATCCTTAGCACTAGACTACAGGCATACCTTGGAAGTCGAACGGAATCTGTTCCGGAAGTCCGTTCGACTTCCAAAACGTTCAAAAACCAAATCACGGCTTCTGATTGGCTGCAGGAAGCTCCTGCAGCCAATCAGAAGCGGCAGAACACCCATCGGATGTTCAGCTTCCAAAAATAGTTCACAAGCCAAAACAGTCACTTCCGGGTTTGCGACATTCAGGAGCCAAAACGTTCGGGAACTAAGTTGTTCGAAAACCAAGGTACAACTGTATAATCCTGAAAAATATGTCTAGCATGATTATCCAGTAAATCAGAATCTGTTCAAATTGTTGCTTGGCACCTTTGGAATGGAATGGGTGGAGGACCAGTTCAAAGGTTAAACTCAAAGGACTGGTTCTTTATTAAATCAAATCAAATCTTAGAGAGAGAGAGAAAAGAGAAGAAGTAGTTTGGGGTATTTCAGTCTTGACAGGGCGTTTGAATTTTCATTCTGAGAATGTATGCCTTCTGGGGATGCGTGTGTTGAATGTAATTAATATACCCTCAGGTGGAGAGTGTGGCTGAAGTCCAAGTAGAGAGAGATAATTTTCTAGATTGTTATTTGCTTCCTTTTAAGTTTGTTCCCCAAGGAATACAAATTACTAGAAACTGTGAATATTGCCTCCATTTCCCACCTGTGCTACTTAGCTGGTAGCTACATGCTAGTATTAGTAATTAGTACTAGAAACTGGTTTTTGTCCATGGAGTGCTGGAGGAGACTCTTGAGAGTCCCATGGACTGCAAGAAGATCAAACCTATCCATTCTGAAGGAAATCAGCCCTGAGTGCTCACTGGAAGGACAGATCCTGCAGCTGAGGCTCCAATACTTTGGCCACCTCATGAGAAGAGAAGACTCCCTGGAAAAGACCCTGTTGTTGGGAAAGATGGAGGGCACAAGGAGAAGGGGACGACAGAGGACGAGATCATTGGACAGTGTTCTCGAAGCTACTAACACGACTTTGACCAAACTGTGGGAGGCAGTGGAAGACAGGAGTGCTTGTTGTGTTTTGGTCCATGGTCCATGGGAATAGGACACGACTAAACAACAAAAATTGGAAATTGGTATAGATGTTGACACAATTTTATTAAGAAAGGTTGTGGTGGGGTGGACCCACCCTTCCGGCGTCATTGCAACTTACCTGGAGGGGGCAGGGACAGAACTGGGTGATGACAAGCTTGGAGCAGTATGGTCACATTGGCAGGAGCACCACACTGACTCTGCTGGTGTGGACCCTGTTGAATATTTGCCACTACTCTCATTTTGACACACACACTTCCCTTTTCCTAATATTCAATGCCAGTGTTGGGATATATGAGGCATTCTCTTGAGCTCTTGGCTACAAATGGGGGTTATAATAATAAAAACAAGTTTTGCTGGTCTCTAATAAAATGCTACAAAGAAAGCTTATAGGAAAATGTACAAATGCCTCCTTCATTGTTTTGTGGTGCGTAAGAAGCTGGCTGCATTGAGCTAGTGAAACTGAAGCAACCCATACATTTTCTCTGAGGATTACTGAGTGCAGTCTGCCATCCTTTCCGTTGATTTAAAGAAGTGAGTTGTTTTGTCTTTTAATTTACCTTGTCCGTATTAGCAAAAATATTTAGCGTAGGTCATAAGTTTATATACCAGGAACATATCAAGAAAAAAAGGAGCTGTGATTTGAAGAGTGATGTATGAGTCATATTTTTCATTAAGTTTTCGCTTTCGTAGGAGCTGGAGCAGTAATCCATACGCACTCCAAAGCTGCTGTAATGGCCACACTTCTCTATCCTGGAAGAGAGTTTAAAATTACTCATCAGGAGATGATAAAAGGGATCAAGAAATATACAGCAGGAGGCTATTTCAGGTAATTTCCCCTTGATAAGTTTTCAGCCTCATTGTCATAGTTTACCCTGATTTCAGAACAATCTCTCTTGTTCATATTTCAGATAATCTGTTTTTATGTGCAATGTGCAAATACTTCACTTTAAAAAAAGAACTTCTGCTGGTAATTTCCCAGAAAATATGTCTGCAGTCCTATAGATGGTTATGCTGGGCACAAATTCTGTTGAACTCAGTGGGACATATGAGCTGAACTGGCATAAATTGGCTTGTGTTGTACAAGACACACCTCTTCTGCCTTTACAAACCTATGTTAGTAGATGTAGATCAGGGGTCGGCAACCTAAGACCCATGGGCCACAAGCGGCCCATGGGGGTCGTTTAACCAGCCCATGGACTCCCGCCACCCGCTCAGTCAGCTCCTGTGCGCCGTGCTAAACCAGTGTGGAGCAGAGCGGGCACTGCCTTCTGTGACGCTGGCCGGCTTCCCATTGGCTGCAGGAAGCTCCTGCAGCCAATGGGAAACTGCACACGCCTCCTCCGCGCTGGAAGGAGCTGGAAATAGCGTTTGCACATGTGTGCACACGCTCCAGCCCTGTAACTATAATTGACTGTAACTGTAATTATTTAGTTGTGCCCATTACAACAACATTGTAAGGGAAGTCAGCATTATTACTCCCATATTGCAGATTGGGGGGGGGGGGGGAGTAGCATGAGAGTGGCTTGCTTTAAGGCCATCTAGCGCATACATGGTAGAGGCAAGTTTCAAACTGGGACTTTCTGATTAATAAGTACGCCTGCAGTCTGAATTGTACTTGCCTGGGAGTAAGCCCCATTGAATTCAATAGGAATTACTTCTGAGAGGACGTTGTTACGGTTGAACTGTAAGGCCCCATCGGCACTATACATTTAAAGCAGTATTATACCACTTTAAACAGTCATGGCTTCACCCAAGTGATTTTGGGAACTGTAGTTCCCCTGAAAGTGATGCAATTCCCAGAGTTCCCTGGGAAAAAAGGGATGGAATGTTAAACTGCCCTGGAAATTGGAGCTCTGTGAGGGGAATAGAGGCCTCCTAACAACTCTGAGCACCATAACCCCCATATTTCAGACTACAGTTCCCAAGATTCTTTGGGGGGGAAGCCCCTGCTCTGGTTTTCACTTCTAACGCTGCCCCCCCCCCCATTTTATGGAGGACACATACAAATACTCCCTTTGCAGAGGTTTTTTTTTTCTGGTAATCAAGACGGATTGAACTTACATGTCCTGTATTTAACCTTTCTAGATCACGTGAAAGTATCCTAAGAATCACGATACTTCTGTGAGTGAGAGGTGCCCAATCATTTTTACATATAAGAACGAGATATACTTAGAGTCATATCTTATTTTAGAACAACAAAGTTCAAGCATATAAATTGTGGCATGTTTAATTTATTATTTCTGTCATGGTTCCAACAGTGTATAGCTAGTACCCTGCCAGTTTTAATTAACTTGGTTTAAACAATGCCAGGTTATCTTAATCCCACTTTAGTATTCATAGAGCAAATTCCAGGGCGGGACAGGCTCCATCTTGCTCACAGTTGAGATTCTCAGAATACGATAGAACAATACGAATGATCTGCTAAGACTTCTAAGCAAACAATTACGCTAGGGAACAAAACATCAATTCTTGGAATTCACATGATATTTTTCTCTCCTCACTCCCTTCAAAATGAAAGAACTCAGGACCCAACGAAACTGATAAGTGGTCTGATCTTTGCACAATTAAATTCCGGAATTGACTTCTCTAGTGTTTTAGGATGACCAGTGGCATAAGCAGACTTTTTTTTTAACAATTCATGGATGTTATGTCCGTTGCAGTAATAACCTGTTCCAACAGTGTAGCATCACCTACCATATGCTGGTGATTAATAACAAGAGATTAATATTGTGCTGTTTGTCACAGCAGAGTGAAGTTCCGTTGTTGCTGGTAAATGCTTAAGACAAAAAAATGCAAAATACAGAACAATTGATAGAGTCTAGCCAAAGTTAAGAAGAGTTTCAACTTCTTTGAAATTGTTGACACTTGCAATGCAATCCTATGCATTTCTCCTCAGAAATAAGTGTCAGTGGGACTTGTTCCCAGGTAGGCGTGTGGTGCACAGTTGCTTCCTTAAGTCACGTGGTTGGTTGTGCCCGTTGATGCTGTGCACCCAAACACTACCATTCCTGAGTGCCAATGCCATGATGAACCAATGGAAACATAGATAGGGAGATGTTGTCAAAGAAATGTTTGTTTCAAAAAGTCCTTAGTACAAACAAGCTGTGATGTTCACTATCTCTCTGATGATTTAGTTCCTCTTTCATTCACTTCTATGCTTTAGATCAAACTCTTCCTAATACCATGGTGACATGGTGCTGGTGTCGTCATTGTGTTACGTGATTTAGGCTGCAATCCAACACACACACACACACACACACACACACACTGGGGAGCCTTTACAGGGTGGCAGGGCCACCAAGCATCCAGAGCTCTGCTGCACACAGCTGGTGGAGCAGAAGGTGGGGGAATCGTAATATGACCCAGCTCAGGCTTAATGCATGACAACAGTGACACTGGCTTGGGATCCAGCAGACATGGGACCAACTCAGTCAATCCCCACCTCCAGAACACCTGCACTGGGGCTTTCCACTGCTGATGCTAGGCATCCCAGCAGTGGTCCTCCTGTCTTCCTGCACCTTCAACTGATGGAAGGGGTCATGTACCACTGATGGCCAGCAGGAGGCCAGCTTCACCAGGAGAGCTGGGTAGAAAGGATTGCTCTTCCCTGGGTATACTGGATGTCATTGCTGATTTTAATTCATTGATAATCACCTGGGTGGATTTGTGGCAGAAAAGTGGGACATACTCCTCCATTGTCTCCTGAGACAGACGGATGCCAACCAGATTGCTTTGAACCAGCCTTTCCAGGTAGCAGAAGCACAATGCTAACCTGAAGAGGAACACGTGTCCCAATTCCATCATCTTTTCAGGTATGATGATACCTTAGTGGTTCCTATTGTCGAGAACACACCTGAAGAGAAGGACCTGAAGGAAAGAATGGCTCAGGCAATGGATGACTACCCAGACTCCTGTGCTGTGCTGGTCAGACGTCATGGAGTCTATGTTTGGGGAGAAACTTGGGAAAAAGCCAAGACAATGTGAGTTCTTCTTCTTCTTTGGAAATCACTCATAGCCCAGTAAAACTATGTGAGTACAACTATGAAGAAGCACAATGGTAGCCCTCTGCTGTTGCAAGCGAATACCACTGGATTTTACATTCCAGAGTGTACTAGAGAATGCACGTTGCTTTCAGGTGAAGCTATCACCACTTCTCCTTCACCTGTGTCTTTCCTTTAATATATGTAGATACTGAGAATGGCCCTCATACACTCAGATTCCCAAAAGTGAAAATCCCTGGGAGTACAATTCCCTTTTGCAAATATTTTCAGAAGCCTTCACATGTTTTGCAGATCATAGCACAGACTTGGGAGCTAAGCATAGTTTTAAAAAACTAATTCAGGTCTTGTTGCTATTTATGATTGCGTTTCTAATGTTAGGAAAGACATTACCAAGATAATGTTGTATAAGAAAAACAAAAACAAAATTCATATTGCTACAATTGGTGCTAAATCACATAGCAAGATGCCAACTTCTTTCGTTTTGTCTTTTAGGTGTGAATGTTATGACTACCTTTTTGATATTGCGGTACAAATGAAGCAACATGGACTTGATCCTACTGCAGTTCCAAAGGAAGAAAATGGGATTGTTTAATACCTCAACATCTCTTACCAAAATGACACTGATATTTCAGGGAAATATCAATAGGTTTTAGGGTTCACGCCCAAGCAACTTTTAACATTTCGCACAATATGTGCTTATTGGTTTTAGTGAAATATTGTTGCTAAATACAGACCATTTTATGCTGTTTGTTAAAATCCTGAAGGATTCCCAAGGCAGTCTGGATTCCCAGTTGTGCATATTAAAGGATCTGGAACTTCCCTTTCCCTTTACTTTCACAGTACAACTGGCATGTTTCTTTAGGATTTTCCTTGTGGCTCGTATTCTATAATATAGCAAGATCAAAATGCAAATGTATTACAACTTCAAATTATTATAAGGTTTTCATAAATAAAAGACAAGTTGCATTTTGAAAGCCTAGCATGGCACCAAATGGAAAAGTTCTTTAAAACAGCTTTAAACTAAATCAACAAAGAGTCTGTCTCTGGAAAAGCTAGATAGTGTTGAAAGAGTGCCACGTATAAAAGTACGCCAAAATGAAACATTAGCCTTTTCTCTTTGAAAAGTGCAGTAGTAATTATATTTTACACTATCCTCTTTCCTCAGCAGCCCCTAGGTTACAATAGATTTTCTCTTGGTTAATTTTAATGGATGCCTTCTTTGTAAGTTAAGCAGAGGAGAAAATGTATGCATTAAAAATGATAATATTTGAAGTAGAAATGAGAATCAGATATGTGAAAGTACATGGTGACTTTCTTTTTTATATAATTAAATTTATAATTTCCGTTTATGTACAAATGTACAATTATTCAACAATCGTTCTAACATTTCAAACTTTGACTCTTCTTCCCCCTCTTTCTGCGGTTCTTTGCATTTATTTTCATCATTTCCTGCATACTCCAAATTAACTTATTATTTTAGTCATCTATTCTCATATCTATCTCATAAACATTTTTGAAGCCACAGGTTCTTACAATAATCCTACCAATGTCTTGATTTGTTTACAATTTGTTTGTAAATACTCTATAAAACATTTCCATTCCTTTCGAAAAAGTTTATTGTCTTTATTTCTTTTTCTTCCAGTAAGGATATTGTTGTGGATAAAACAGCACATATAATTTCTTCACCATTTCAGTTACATAACTGTGTTGGATAATATTGCCAAATGATTTAATCCTCTTTAGAAACAACTCTGTTTTCAAGGAAAATTAAATTCTGCAATATTCGTAAGGTAGACTTTGTGCCAAGTTTCTTTCAGTATGGCTTACACCATGTGTAATTTTACTAAAGAGACTTGATTACAAAAGCTTTGAATTCTACAAGTGGGTGGTTTATACGAGCAGTTTCTGTGTGACTAGAATCTATGCTGCCCCTGTATGATTTCTTAAAAAGGCCAGGGGGTTCCTCGTCTCTACAGAGCTACCCTTAAATCTGAATCAAACACTGGGCTTGAGGTGGTAAATAAGGCACTACACCAGGCATAGGCAAACTCGGCCCTCCAGATGTTTTGGGAGTACAACTCCCATCATCCCTAGCTAACAGGACCAGTGGTCAGGGATTATGGGAGTTGTAGTCCCAAAACATCTGGAGGGCCGAGTTTGCCTATGGCTGCAGTATACCCTTTTTAATTAGGCACATATTGTTATCAAATAGCTTCCATGAAACAGGTAACATCTGAAGATTTCATGCATGATGGAGATACAAGGAAGAGAATATTTCCACCAGCTAAAGGTCTACCTGTGTCAGGATTTGGGGAATCAGCTTCTTTCCCTGTGTCAGTAAAGAAGATCAAACAAAAGGAACGTCTTACCAGTTCGATTCTTTAGTAATCACAGTGAGAGACAAAAGAAAATGTCTCCCTAGAAATGGCGGTGCTCCCAATTAAGGCTCACACCCCATCCATCCCTATTAATCTACGTCACTCCTACGTCTTGAAATCTGAACTTGTACCCTTTGTTCTTTCTGCTCTGAGACTTTCTGAGCTCTTCTCAACCTTGGGAAGGGCAGTGGAGGAATGCTGTCCAAAGACTGTTCCCCATCCAGTATTTCCCAGTTTCTGCCTTCTGAACTATTCCTCTCTGTAAACCACTGTTCCAAATCTACACTGTCATCCTTTTCCTGGGAAGACTCAGGATCAGGGGAAGGGGTTAGTTCCCACCATTCGTCCTCAGCACGGTCCCAGAAAACCAGTCAGTAAGATCTTGAAGCGCTTCTAGAAAATTTTCCAGGTTTGGTGAAACGTCAAGGGAGCAGAAGTTTCACATTATACTTTGGTATCATTGCCTCTTCTGGCTCAGTACTGTCTACAAGTTTCTAGGACTTCTTACAAGAGTTTCTCCCAGTCCTACATGGAAATGCCTGGGATTGAACCCAGTACCTTCTGCCTTTCCCCCAGAGGATGGTTTTGTATGTGGATGATACACTCAAGACATTGTCTTTGCCTATCGGATATTGCAAGAGGGTTGTCTTAGCTGCACCCTGTTTGGACAACTGTTTCAATGTCAGTGTTGCTAAACTATTAGGCTAGTTGTTGGCTCTCTGCCTATCATGGTTTTAGGTGTCACAAAAGGCTCATAGAGACACTTCAGACCAATCTTGTGCACTCCTGTAGCAGAGCACCCAGAATTTAGTAGCAGGTCATCAGTAAGTAATTGGCAAGGTTGCCTACTATTTGATCAGATCCATTCAACACTATAGACACAAATATATAATGAACCAGACATACCACAGGCCTTATTACTCCTAATAAACAGTGTTCTGAGTTTTGTTTCAGGGCGCTAGATAAGTGAAACTTATAATCAGCTTACGTTTTCATTCTTGCTTCACTTGTGTATTTATGAGTAGATTCACTTTTGAGGTCTAGAGTATACTTAAAAAGCAATTCTGGACACCACCTTGCTGAAGGCCTCAAAACTTATGTGCCTTTCCTGTCTAGTATGATTTGAAAGTGTGTCAGGTTGAAGGTAACTGAAGTTAGCATTAATGACTAGTGCAAAGTCAATGCAAAAGCATCAGTATTTATTGGTTGCTCATATAATTCAAAGTACCTGCTTTCACTCATCTTCTCAAGGATTGCACGTCAATCATAGGCAACTATGTGATCAATTTAATGCAGCTGTAAAGACTACAATAATAATAATTTATTAATTATAACCTGTCTATCTGGCTGGGTTTCCCAAGCCACTAGGCGGCTCCCAACAGAACACCAATAACAATAATAAAAAACCAACAACATCAAACATTAAAAAAACTTCCCTAAACAGGGCTCCCTTCAGATGTCTTCTAAAACTCAGTTGTTTATTTCCTTCACATCTGAAGAGAGGGAGTTCCACAGGGTAGGTGCCACTGAGAAGGCCCTCTGCCTGGTTCCCTGTATCTTCACTTCCCGTAGTGAGGGAACCGCTAGAAGGCCCTCAGAGATGGACCTCAGGGTCTGGGCTGGACAATGGGGGTGGAGATGCTCCTTCAGGTATACTGGGCCAAGACTACCTTTATAACATCTCTCAAGGCAGGATTCCACCACGCTCACAAACTAGTATGAATTTTAACATCCAAGTTAAACTAATCAATAGTTCTGACAATAGGAGTAGATCAGGCTGCATAATCTGTTGCCCTCATCAGGTATATTATTTTCCCCATACAGTGAATGCTTTGGTAGAGCTTAATACCTTGTTTTATGATAAATTGCAGGTGTTGAATTTAAAAGCTGCTCTACCCATTTCCAGCACACATCTTAAAAAACGAAATGGGCATTTTGTCATAAAAAATAATTTTCTAACAAACATCCCACCTAGGTACACCTTCACTGATCATAGTATTACAAAATGACTTGTCTTAAATATATATGACTGTACAGTGGTACCTCGGTTTACGAACTTAATCTCTTCCAGAAGTCCGTTCTTAAACCGAAACCATTCTTAAACCAAGGCACACTTTCCCTAATGAGGCCTCCTGCCGCTGGTGCCCTTCCACTGTTCGGCTTCCATTCTTAGACCGAGGTAAAGTTCACAAACCGGGACAGTATTTCTGGTTTTGCAGTTTGTAAACCGAATCGTTCTTAAACCGGACTGTTCTTAAACTGAGGTACCACTGACAAGAAAAGGGTCAACAGGTAGTAATTTTATTACAGAGATAGGGAACCGGTGACCCTCCAGCTCTTGATGGACTGTAACTCCCCTCATTCCTGATAACTGGGCACGCGGCCTGGGACCAATGGGAGTTTGAATCCTACGCAGCTCCACCCCATTCAACTGTTAAAGTTAATTTGTGAAGCATAGTAAGGGGTGTGTGTATGTGTGAATGCTGATAAAATTCTTAATCTTCAATCCTATATATTGTGTAACCTTTTTTTGCTGTTTTGGCTTTCTTCAAATCAAAACCAAGAAACTGGATAAATGGGGTATTGGAATTTGATGTAAAACGGAAAATGATTAAAAAATATTTTTTTAAAAAGAAACTGGATGAAATCTTTCATGTGTTCTAGTCTCAAATCTTCTGCAGAAAGACTATAATGAGAAAGGACCCCCCCCCCCCGATTGCCTGTCTGTCATTCACCATCACTTTTTAATGAACAATCTTCAAAAACGGAGAGACTTTGCCAACCACAATTGGATTGTTGTTCTGCAGCTCAGATGCCTCCTTAGAAGCAGATGTCTCGGGCATTAGAGCAACACAATGGTAAAGCTTATAATCTTCAGAAACCTGCTCAACGAGAACGGTAACCGCAAAGGGTAGTGTAACTCTTGAATTAGTGGCCTTTTAAAAATTCAGGGTGGTACATTGTTAATTACAAATCTACCATATTCTTTATAAAGTGAAGAGGCAGGCTTATGATTAAAGTAAACATAACTCGAGGATCTTATTCCCAGCTACCCACGTTGATTTAGGATGTCGGTCTAAGAGTGCCCTCGAAAACGTATCATCTGAACTGCTGAAAGGTGCTGAGCTAGTGCATTGGAATGCCAGCATATTCTGCCAAAATAAGCACTCCAGGCGTGGCTAATGCCCAATTCATACATTATCACCGTGGCCTGGCTCCCCGTGAGAAACTACTTCCATATGATTGGATCTCCATCTCACAGCAGCAGTTACGCCTTATGTAAATATGCAGAAATTACCATTATTAATTACTAAGCACCTAAGTTTTTTTCTAAGCCCGGTACAGAAATTTAGAAGAATTTCTAAATTCTAAAATGCTGGAAGACTCAGTCTAATAAACATATAATAAAAGGAAAAAGGAATGGGGAGAGGAAAGGAAAGGAATCAAAGACAGATACTAATTCTTGAAGTGACATAATCTCAACGACATTATCTGATCTGGACAGATGGAACTAACTGCCTTTAAGTACACATACACAGTCTTGCCCTCTGGCCAGGAGCAGAAGCCAGAGACTGCTTCGCTTCAGCTTTGGGGTTCCAGCTGGTATATAGATTCCAATGTTCTTTCTGGCAGGGAAGGGGACAACTGTAACTCAGTGGGAGAGCATCTGCTTTGCATGTAGAAGGTCCCTAAATTCAATCCCCAGCATCTCCAGGTAAGAATGGGAATGTCCCCTTGTCTAAAACTCTGGAGATATAGGCAATACTTAGCTAGACTGATCAATGGCCTGGCTCACTTCAAAGCAGATTCTTACAATCCCAAGATTCCTGCAGCTATTCCGTTTCTGATGGGGCCATGCTGTTTTTCTTCTAGCTGTGGTTTCCTTCCTGGGAGGTAGGGGGTGCAATCTCTTAGTAGTGTGTGGTCCTCCAGCTGGTAGCAGAAGCATCTGAGTGTGTTTCCCTTTGGCTGAGAACTGCCAGAGCATCACCAAAAGGAGCCTCCCAGCTAGGGATGGCTGAATCTTTTAACTTCAGTTCCTCTTTTTCCCAATCCTAAATTCAGTTTCCACATCAGTTTGCATTATTTTTTTAAAAAATGGCATCTCATGAAAATCCAGCATATGAGTGCAAATTTCTTCTAACATCCTTTTTGTTTGCAATCGTGACTCATGCACATTTTTTTGCAAAGCATTTCCTCCTCATATAATGTTATTTTCACAAGATGCAAGACTAGTATAATTTCGGTGTAATTGTGAAAGCAACAATTCAGCTTGGGAACAATGATTTTTAGAAAAATAAAATATGACAGATTCAAATTACATGAATATGCCCTAAATGAGCTACAATTCATTTTCAAGATTTAATATGATTTTAATTTGATGCTTTTATATAGTGTTAATTTTGCTGCATAATTCTGTATGCTGCCTTCTGAGGGCAGTGTGACCTGAAAGGCAGTTAATCTGTTTTTAAACAAACAAATAAAACCTGCATCTTCAGACAGGCCTCCAATAATAGCTTACAAGCTGTCTCAGGTTAACATCCAATTTGAAGAGGAATGTCTGCATAAAGGCCTTAGTTATGCAAAGTGTAGGAAGTCACGTAGAAGAAATAAGATGCTACTCTTTTGCCTAAAGATGCAATCCTCACTAGTTCACTGTCTCAAGCTGTTGTCACAAACCAGCACAAAGATATCATTGATCCACACTCTCCAAACTATAGTCAAGATTGTGAGCAAATATCCCCACCCCTCAATGTTCATGGGAAATACATTATGTGAATAACAATAACACAAGTTCCGTCAGTTTTACAGAGTTAATTCTCCATGCACCCAGTGGTATTGGGGAAAGCATCCCCGCAGAGTCTCAAGTATTTGAAGAACACCAGAATTAAGTTGCAATCCTGTACATCGGGATTGGCAAATCTTTTGGGAGCATTGATCCATGCTCAAGACTCCGTGAGCTGTATGTCAAAGTGGGACTGGCCAAAGTGTAAAAGCAGGCATGGTGTCAAGGGCAATTCTCAAGATCACTTTCCAAAAGGCCTTCTCATCAGCTTTATGTATTTCATATATTTTAAAACATTTTAATATTTTAAAACATTTTTAGCATTCATTATCCATTCTTAAAGGGACGCGGGTGGCGCTGTGGGTAAAAGCCTCAGCGCCTAGGGCTTGCCGATCGAAAGGTCGGTGGTTTGAATCCCCGCGGCGGGGTGTGCTCCCGTTGTTTGGTCCCAGCACCTGCCAACCTAGCAGTTCGAAAGCACCCCCGGGTGCAAGTAGATAAATAGGGACCGCTTACTAGCGGGAAGGTAAACGGCGTTTCCGTGTGCGGCTCTGGCTTGCCAGAGCAGCGATGTCACGCTGGCCACGTGACCCGGAAGTGTCTCCGGACAGCGCTGGCCCCCGGCCTCTTGAGTGAGATGGGCGCACAACCCTAGAGTCTGTCAAGACTGGCCCGTACGGGCAGGGGTACCTTTACCTTTACCTTTATCCATTCTTAAACTCAGGTAGAATCTTTTTCTTTTTTAAAAAATAGCCATTTGACACTTTGGGGGAGACACAAATATCATTTGGCACCATGTCATCACAGTGACTAATTTAAAATGCTGCACATACTTTGGGGTGATCTACGGGAGAGCTGCTATAAACCTTAGGAGGAGGAAGATATGGCCCATAGGTCACAGGTTAGTCGCCCTTCTGTACACATCTGGGAGTAAATTTCATTGTATTTAAAGAGACTTACCTCTGAGTAGACTTAGACAGAAGTGCACTGTTAGTGTCTTAAAGTTCTTATGTAATAAACTCTTCATTTCCTATCTTCTTCAGAATGACACCTTTCAAATTAATGAATTCTCTCTCTCTCTCTCTCTCTCTCTCTCTCTCTCTCTCACACACACACACACACACACACACACACACACACACATGTTTTACAATTTCAAAAACATTTACTTGTTTTATCCTGTATAAGTGGCCACCAGAAACAAGAATGCACACTATGTTCATTGAATGTATTAAGTCATAGCGCCAAAACATAAACTACGGGGTATTTAAGCACTGGTCTATAGTATCAACATTTTCAATTAACTTTCTTATAGGTAGCAGATCAACAAAGAATGGCATGCACACAACTGTGCCAGTATAGTCCTTGAGATCCTCAGATTTACATGGGTAGTTTTCCAGCACAGGATCCTCTGAGGGTGATATTGTGATAGTAGGGAAGGAGAAGGAAGAAGGCACCAATACGTTGCGGTTGCAGATGTTAGCAAACCCTTGCATTCCATTGTGCAAGTCATAGTGACAATCCAGCATATCTGTACTCAGGTGTTAGTACCATTGGGCTGCATCCAACATTGCACAAATAGAAGGCAGCTTGCCAACTAATCTGTCCCTTGGCCTTTTCGTCCCCATACCCCCCCCCCCAAAAAAAAACTTTTCTAGATGGTAATGGGGGACTACCAATCATTGGCTGTGTTGACCAGTACTGCAGTAGAAGATTTGCCTGAAACTGAGTGGAAGAACCTTGACCTTCCAGATGACAACATTTGGAAGACACTCCCGAACCCTTTTGAAATATATGAACAGAGGGTGGGAGGGAAAGATGCTTTACCCAAATTTGTCTTCTGTGCATGCAACACTGAATGCAATGCACTGATGTTCAGGGGACTCAATCTCAGGTAACTTTATATAGCAGGGGTGGGGAACCTGAGGCCCAGGGCTGAACATGGCCCTCTAGGCCTCTGGCCCTTGACCCTCTCACTGGGCCATGCCCCATTCCCAGGTGCACCCACTTTCTCTAGGCACACCCCTCACCAGGCCTACTCTGTGTCCAGTTCAAATGCTTCTGTCTGTCTGTCTGGATTGTATGGTTGAACTGTGCAATGCTTCCTGATTGCCTGGATGGGTGATGCAGAGATGGGCTGGAGTGTGTGAGGAGAAACCTTTGACCTTTGTGAGGCTGGCATGGAGCCTACATAGCCTCCAACATTTCTCCGAAGAAAGTAGGGATGTCCTATTCAACAGCAGCAACAACAACAATTTTATTATTTATACCCTGCCCATCTGACTGGGTTGCCCCAGACACCCTGGGCAGCTTCCATCATACACGTATAAAAATATAATAAAACATTTAACATAAAAAAAACCTTTCCTAGTTACTTACCTCCTTGGCTCAGGGCTACACCCAACTTGTTGCCTCTGTTGATCTGCCCACCTTTGTCTCTGGCCATACCCATCACAGGGCATGCCTACCACTACCCCCAAAAACTTCCCCAGTGAGGGATGTGGTCCAAAGGCAGAAAATTTTCCCAACCGCTGGCAAATAGGATGTCAACCTCGGTTACTTTGGCCGGAAGAGGATGAGAAAAATAAATTGCGCTAGAAAGTATATTGTTGCTCCATACCTTCAGTGCCTTATGCAATGGTGGCACACCATGTACTTTGTGCACGAACACATTCAGGAGGACTGACTATAGATACCTGTAAAATATTTGCATAATCATGAATTATGGAAATATGGAACACAGAGCTGAAACCTAGGGATCCACATGTAAAGCTCTGATGGTCAAATTCAGCTAAGGCAAAAGGGAGGCATCTACAGAGTGGTAGCTAAGAACTTACTCTGAGAAAATGGGGGCAGAGGTCTGGTCTGACACAACCAGGAGACCCTCTTCCTCTATCTTGATTAAAATTAGTTGCTGGGCAGAGAAATGAACTTTTTAAGATTTTATAATGAGGGAGAGAAATCTGGTACTTTGCATGAACACTGTCATAACTATGACTAGTTTCCTGTAAAAGATTTGCATAATCATGATCTGGGAAGAGCTAGGGAAAATCTGGAGGATTGTTTGGTTGCCAAGCCCCAAATGTAATTTATATGAGTGAAAGCTTTTTATTAGTCAGTACCTCAAAATCCTGAGTAATTTAAGACTGTGCTGCAGCAACCGGGTCACGCTCCTCCTAGATAAGTCACTATCCACAAAGAAATACCAAAGGATTACTATAAATTTGCCTCCACAATGGGTTCATTTTAAGCCATTCAGTAAAATTCCAATCCCTTTGGGGTGTTACTTATCTCAAATGCCATAATTTGTGCTGTAATATTTTCTTGGGTCAAAGCGCTATTATGTGGATCAGCCGTCAGGTTACAATGACTTTGGATATGCCTCTCATGCTACAAAAATAAAAATGCCTGTCTACACCTACAAAAGTTCTAGCCAAAAAATGAAACAATAAAATTTCACAACATGACTAGGTGTGTTTTACTCAGTTTATCTGTAAATAGAGGAGTGCCGACGTAGGAGTATAATAAAGAGCGACTCAAGGGGGGGGGCATGTTGGGGAGAAATACATTAGTAATTAATGACTTCACTTAAATGCACATGAACCCTTGGTTTTAAAAAACTGAAGCACTGGCTGTGGCGGTGACCATTTTGAATCAATATAACTTCTCAAACCAAGAAACATCACTTGCAAAAATAAGAGTTTATGACTAAGAATTATCCATGAAAGCTGAGACCAGCCTGTAGGAGAAACACTTTGGCTGCGAGAGCAGATATGGAGGATGGTTCCTTCCCAGAGCCACCTTGGGCCTGAGCGTTTTGGTTTTGTTGGTGTACATCAGAGGATGAGGAGAAAAATATAGCTTCTTGATTGTCTACAACTGGTATGGGGGAAAATTTGGCCTTCCAGCTGTTGCTACACTACATGTGCCATCACCCCTAGTTGTTGCTCATGCTTGGCCTGATAGGGCTATAACTCAGCAACAGCTGGCGGTCCAGAAATTCTCCACATCTGGTCTACAAGCTTTACATGAGGAAGGTGTCACGGTAAAAATCCTTGGCTTCTCCCATGGTATAGGTGAGGGGAGCATAGCTCCAGGACTTTTTTTTAAGAACAAGAACAACGACTGATGGATTCTCCCTGCCCTGACGTGTGAATGAGAGGACAATGAGGCTTTCAAGTTGACTTGCAACAAATTTGGAGAAGGAAGACAATAATCAAGCAGACTCCTATTTCATGTGAGCAATTTAAATGATAACACATCTTTGCAAAATTGTTTACATTTCTAATTAAAGCCTAAGGGGTTGCGCTTCAGCTTTCTAGATCTTTCGTTAATGCTGATTTTGTTTCGCAACTTGAACCTATGGAAGTCAGAAGTAAGGGCCACTGAGTTTATGGATATGCATGTTTGTACTCTCCTTGGAGGCAAGGCTATGGAGGGCTGTCACGATGACTTCCACTTCATAATCTACCCATTAGAAAAAACACTGTTTTTCTTCAATTAAAAGGATGGGGTAGTAGGTGAGTGAAAGACTGAATTCTGGAGAACCACTGCAAACAAAGATGTCAATACTTGGCAAGATGAACCAGCAGTCTGGCCTGTTATAAGGCAGCTTGCTATGTTCCTGGTGTCTGAAGACATGGAAGGTCCAAGAAGCAGCTATTCAGCATTGATCATGGCGGAAGATGTTTCCACTGGGTCCGGTGTGAGCCCCAGGATGGCAAGCAGACGCTACCTACTGGCACACAGAGTGCTAGTGCTTGCAGAGAAGCATGGGGCATTTTCACAGAGGTTAATCTTGAGTCTTTCATGTGTTGTCAAGCGAAACACAAAGCAGAAAAGAGAAATTTGCAATTGAATGAGCATTCTCGCTGATCTTACTTCACACATGTGAATTGCGGGGGAAGCAAACACGGGGGGGGGGGGTTTATTTGAAAAAGTTAAGGGGATTTTGTGTGTATGTTTGTGTGTTGCTGAAAAAAGTTCTGTTGGAGCCGAGTAAGACAATTCTTACTGTGGAGGTCAGGATAATCTGCATGGATCCCTCCTTTATCTGCACTGTGAGGTAACTGCACTGTGAAATGGCCCAAACTCACCTAATCTGTAAATCGAAGGACATAAATTTTAACCCAGATGCCCCAGACTCAGTTCAACACTGATTTCCTCCAAAACCATGATGAGAACTTCCTGGCCCAGAAATCCTGGATCTGATGAAATTATGGAGTAAAGAGCACCTTTTTAACACTGTCCCTAAGGCCAACTCCATTCAAGCTTACCCAATTTATCCTAGAGTAAGAGGTGCACAGCTAATAGAGAAAGCATTGTCCACTCCCTGCACCCCTTAATAGCTCCTGTCTCTTCAATAACTGCACAACATGTGAAAATTCAGCTGGTGAAGCTTTTGCCACCATGACAAAAATGGACTCTCTTGCTGCAAAACATATGCTAAATATATGGGAAGCTTTCGTGGCAATCCAGCTACAGCTGAAGCATATTCTGCAGGATTGGGACCTTAAGAGGGCAAAGCTTTATATGTGATGGGGGAAAAACATGCGAGTACTGTATTCTGAGTGTATAAACTGCCTGTATTCTGCAAGTGTGTGTTTGGTGAAAACAGTGAATGGATCCTTGGAAAGGAGATGGAAAAGTAACTTAAGAAATATTTAGCTTTCCAAATTTACACGTTTTCGCTATACTTAGAAGTGGTCTACATCTGACTCCTTTTCTGAGAACGCTGATAGATGAATTCCTCAGTCGTTTACTTTGGCAGATCCCTCATTTTTTTTCATCCCAGTCACACACCCTAAAATTTGCATTTATAATCCCTTTCTGGAATAACAAAAGTTGCTGCAGAAACATGTCTATAAGGATGCTCTTCTACTACATAGTATTGATATAGTAGGTGCCGTGGCAATGACCAGCAAGCCACAGTGCTAAAATACTAACTATGGCAAAGGGTGTATTCATGCCATCACATATTTTATTAATGTTTCTATTAGGGGGCTCTTCTCTTTCCTCACACCGAAAGCCAGACCTTATTTTGCTTTTGTCATGAGCTCTATTTTATTCAGCTGGATTTGACTGTAAATTAGCTATGCCTTTATGACTGTAAGGAGGGTTTTGGGCTGCACCAACCAGGTTATGTCCATATTAAAGGTAAAGGGACGCCTGACCATTTGGTCCAGTCATGACCGACTCTGGGGTTGTGGCGCTCATCTCGCTTTATTAGCAGAGGGAGCCAGCGTACAGCTTCCGGGTCATGTGGCCAGCATGACTAAGCAGCTTCTGGCAAACCAGAGCAGCACACGGAAACACCGTTTTTTACCTGCCAGAGCAGTACCTATTTATCTACATGCACTTTGACGTGCTTTCAAACTGCTATGTGGGCAGGAGCTGGGACTGAGCAACGGGAGCTCACCCCATCGTGGGGATTCAAACTGCTGACTTTCTGATCAGCAAGTCCTAGGCTTTGTGGTTTAACCCACAGCGCCACCCGCGTCCCGGTTATGTCCATATTAGGTATCTCCTAAGCACTAATTCAAACACACACATGTTTATCACCTAAAAACCTGGATAATGTGTCTTTGAAGACTTGGTATGGAAACATATGGTATATAGCAATATCAGAAAAAATCCTTTCTCCACACATTTGATACAACTAAAAGCACAGCCACAAGCATTTTTGTGCAGTTTGGTGGGACTTTATTCAATATACAATGGGCACTGGAGAATACAAGACACTACCAGAAGTGGTGAAAAAGTTGTGGTTGGGTGATTTATTCAGATATGGACAATATGAACCACAATGTAAGATCTAGATAAGATGTACAGTATGTGTGAGAGATACCATATTATTTGAATCACCCCCATAATGGTTTTGTGGCTATAGACTGGTTTTATATTTCATTTCCAGACTTTTAGATTTTTGTTTCTGTTTACTGTTATTGCTATCCTCATGCATGAAAACAATAAATAACAAAAAAGCAACACATGTTCATCACTTGATGAGTGTAACATCAAAGATGTGTTCAGGCATTTACCTGAACACACCAATGAGTCAGAGCATTGGAACATGTGTGCATGCAAACCCCAATTTTTTACGGAAAAGGACAGGTAAGAAAGCCAGTGTGGTGTAGTGGTTAAGAGCGGTGGACTCGTACAGTAATCTGGGGAACCGGGTTCACGTCTCCACTCCTCCACATGCAGCTGCTGGGTGACCTTGGGCTAGTCACAATTCTCTGAAGTCTCTCAGCCTCACTCACCTCACAGTGTTTGTTGTGGGGGAGGAAGGGAAAGGAGAATGTTAGCCGCTTTGAGATTCCTTAGGGTAGTGATAAAGCGGGATATCAAATCCAAACTCATCGTCTTCTTCTTCTTCTTCTTCTAAATAAATAAATAAATGTCTTCAAGGTGAATTCTTTTTTTTAAAAGCACATGTGTCAATCCAATATTTCAAATGGTTATGAGACACAACAAAATAATGCTACATAAATTTCTCATGAATGTGTGGAATATGACTGCTGAAAAACAATTTTCATTCACTCAATCAATCTTTATTATGGTCAAAGACCAGACAGCAACACTTTGTATTATTTCTCAATAAATATGCAATTAAGATTTACCTTGTGGTATTTTAAAAGCGTGGGTGTGCTGCACTCCTCACTGTGTTACATAATGCTAGTGCTGTATCTGACACGGTATATCTCAGGAGGATTGCAAACATTCATGCAGACAGAGAGACGCTCAGCTTAGCTGCCTCAGCAAAAGAGAATAATTGGCACAGAAAATAAATTACTGGTACAAAAAAAAGGCAAATGGGGAACGAAGAATCTACACATGACTTTGGAGCACGTCAAGTGTGTAGGAGCTGTCCATTAGCAAATGCATCCTTTCTTCTGGAAAGCACAAGAAAGCTGCTAACTAGCAGAGGAATCACACAGCAAGGCAGTTCAGTTGCTGCTTTTCTAATGAGCAAATGATCAATAATTCCTCTAAGTTAACACAGAGCCACCATGAGAGCTAAACTAGATGTAACTTTAACTGAGTCTGCATACACGCCATCCGTTTAAAGCACACATAAGGCATATCCCTCCACTACAAGAATACTAGGAACTGTGATTTATCCCTCACAGTTACAGTTCCTAGCACCCTTAACAAATTCTAGTTCCCAGGATTATTTTCCCAGGATGGGTGTGCTTTAAATGGATTGTGTAGACTTGTGTAGACTCAGCCTCAGTGAATGCAATTAACACACTTTTTAATATAAAAAATACATGCATTTTTAAAATGTGGGTCTTTATTGTCTTCTGTATTTTATTTTCAATTTTTGTTTTAAGATAGGTTGTACACTGCTTTGAGATCTCCCCCTACCCCAAAAGAAAAGTAAAGCAGTACAGGAAATTAACGAAAGAAATATGGTAATATAAATAGCCTCTGGGGGCCTAAGCAGCATCAGAACTGAAACTGGTGGGGAAGGAAAGTTTAACCCTTCCCCCCTTGCTGTGGCCCTGATACATCTACCCACCAACCAAGGAAGGGAAGCTGTTCTGATGCAAATAGCAGCTTCAGAGGATCAGTTTTCATTGGGACTATGGTAAAGGAGTTAAACTCTTCCCTCCTTATCTCCTGTGCTCCCAGACAAATACTAACTCCCCCCCCCCTTCAGCTGCTGTTTACATTTTTTGAAAATGTGCACATTAGTTTGCATTCATGCAATTAACATCACATCTCTCCTGTACCTAAGAGAGACTTAATCTTTTCCTGGACCTGGCCTTGATCCTAGATGCCCAGATGGTCATTGTGGCCAGCAGTTTCTTTGCCCAGCTTAGAGTGGTTCTCCAACTACACCCATTCCCAGAGAATGCAGATCTGGACATGGTGATGCATTCCTTAGTTACATCATACCTGGATCATTGCCACATGCTCTGGATAGAACTGCCTTTGAAGAATACTCAGAAGCTACCGTTGATATAAAAGCTGCAGCAGCCAGAATGTTAACAGAGTCCGCATATAGGGTGCATGGGGATTCCTTACTATAGCAGCTGCACTAACTTTCCATTTGCTTCTAGGCACATTTCAAATTGGTTGTGATTATCTTCAACCCCCCAAATCATTCTGGACCAGGTTATCTAGAGGAGTGCCTTCTTCCCCCGAACCTGCCCATGTACTCAGTGGATTTGTAACTGGCTGACTGACCGAACCCAAAGGGTGCTCATCAATGGTTCCTCTTCATCCCGGAGAAGAGTGACTAGTGGGGTGCCACAGGGTTTTGTCTTGGGCCTGGTCTTATTCAACATCTTTATCAACGACTTGGATGATGGACTCAAGGGCATCCTGATCAAATTTGCAGATGACACCAAACTGGGAGGGGTGGCTAACACCCCAGAGGACAGGATCACACTTCAAAACGACCTTGACAGATTAGAGAACTGGGCCAAAACAAACAAGATGAACTTTAACAGGGAGAAATGTAAAGTATTGCACTTGGGCAAAAAAAATGAAAGGCACAAATACAAGATGGGGGACACCTGGCTTGAGAGCAGTACATGTGAAAAGGATCTAGGAGTCTTGGTTGACCACAAACTTGACATGAGCCAACAGTGTGACGCGGCAGCTAAAGAAGCCAGTGCAATTCTGGGCTGCATCAATAGGAGTATAGCATCTAGATCAAGGGAAGTAATAGTGCCACTGTATTCTGCTCTGGTCAGACCTCACCTGGAGTACTGTGTCCAGTTCTAGGCACCACAGTTCAAGAAGGACACTGACAAACTGGAACGTGTCCAGAGGAGGGCAACCAAAATGGTCAAAGGCCTGGAAACGATGCCTTATGAGGAACGGCTAAGGGAGCTGGGCATGTTTAGCCTGGAGAAGAGGAGGTTAAGGGGTGATATGATAGCCATGTTCAAATATATAAAAGGATGTCACATAGAGGAGGGAGAAAGGTTGTTTTCTGCTGCTCCAGAGAAGCGGACACGGAGCAATGGATCCAAACTACAAGAAAGAAGATTCCACCTAAACATTAGGAAGAACTTCCTGACAGTAAGAGCTGTTTGACAGTGGAATTTGCTGCCAAGGAGTGTGGTGGAGTCTCCTTCTTTGGAGGTCTTTAAGCAGAGGCTTGACAACCATATGTCAGGAGTGCTCTGATGGTGTTTCCTGCTTGGCAGGGGGTTGGACTCGATGGCCCTTGTGGTCTATTCCAACTCTATGATTCTATGATTCTATTCTATGATTCTACTGAGATCAGTTCCAGATTTAGGGCAGTGTGGGCGCTTCCCCCACCCAGGGTACAAAGACAAAGCTCCTCCTCTCTGTCCTCTGAAATATGCTTGCTTGTCACCAGGAGAAAGGTTTGTTCTGTTGCTATGCAAATGCTCCAAAAATCCCTTCTAAAGGAGGCACACACACCTCTTCTTGCACAGCCTTCCAGAAGCTAGCAAAACAACAACAACCCGACAACCTTTAAAAGAAGATGTCTGGAAAGCAGACAGTTGTTTTATTGTATTCATTTTAATCTATTCAACAGTAGCTGTAAATGTGATGTTGTTGTTTTAAACTGATTTTGGTATTTCATTGGTAATGGATAACACCCTGAATATGTAGCTGATGCTGATCACAGTCTCCAGCAAGGCTCCAGTCATACAGAACTCCTTATGACATGCCCCAAATGCTTTTACCATTCACAATGCATTTGATGGAATGGACTCATAAATTGCTGCCCAATTTATAGGTGCAGTGAAAACTCGAAAGTGTTAGGCGAGGATATGTGATGCAAACAAACATGCACTTGTCATCATGCACAAGTAGCAGCAAAGGGAGAACAAGCTAATAAGCAGCATACCTGAGAAGTTTAGGGCTGGAATTGGATGCATGCTTAGGACTCAGTCTCATTGGATATAGTGGGGCTTGCTTCTAAGGAAAGGAGCATAGTATTGTGATGCATGGGGATTTTAGACAGACATTCTGATAAACACATCAGAGCAATTTAAGCAAATAAACAGAAGTGTCCTATCCAACACTTTGAAAGTTACATCACAGAAGCAACCTATCTAAATAAAAAAGTCAGCACTGATTATGTGCAGTTTCAGACCATGCTTCAATGAGGAAAAAATACAGCATACCCTCCAACATTTCTCTGATGAAAATTGGGACGTTCCATTCCATAATGATAATTTTACTATTTATACCCCACACGTCTTCCTGGGTTGCCCCAGTCACTATGGGCAGCTTCCAACATATATAAAAAACACAATAAAACATTAAATATTAAAAAAAACCACACACTTCCCTATACAGGATTGTCTTCAGATGGCTCCGGGGTTGGATAACTCCATACCCTCCAACATTTCTCCAGTGAAAATAGGGACATCCTAATGAAATGTGGGACATTCTGGAATCAAATCAGAATGTTGGACTTTCTTTGCCAACTGAGTTTGCACAGCGACTGGGGCGATGGAGTAAAAACATGTTCGCAATATCTTTGCTTATCTTTATTTTTAAATAATAATCAAACAGCTGCAACTCTACATCATCCAGTACCATACAAAGCATTTGGTCAACTTAAATACAGTTTTCAAAATAATCAATTACCCTATCACATCGCTGCATTTGGTGCAGCAGGTAAACTCCCCTCCCTGCTAATTAGTTAAATTGTTAAGATACTACAGGTGTGTTGAATTGTCAAGAGTGCTGCCATGCAGGTTATAATTACAAACACACACCCCTGGGTAGCACCATTGACCACATCAATATTAAGAAAACCCAACACAGAAACCAGGATGGCTTCTTTAAATTAGGGATGTCCCTGGAAAATACGGACACTTGGAGGGTCTGATATAGTGAAAGGAACAAGAATGTTCAAAGTCTGCTATGAAGAAGCTTCCTAAAGCAGGTCTGCACTGAATTGGAGTCTATTAGCAGTGTTTGGTGATTCATCAGGGGTTCAGTGACTGTCCTGTTTTCGTTGCTTGCTAAGATTACAAAAGCAACGAGAAACCTGCTAGGCCACAATACATGTCTAAAGCACTGTGTCTGTCTTAGTGGTCCATGAGTTGTGTGGGTTTGGTCAAGTACACAAATACATGAGATACCGAGAAAATAAGTGTCACGTGTTGGTGTGAATGGGGTCCTTTAGAATCTTAGACTTGCAAGACAACCTATGGACAAGCTGGGCAAAAGAGGTGGGCAGCTTTGATAAGGGAGGGAGAGAGAAGGACTTTCAGTGGGACCTGACCTTCTGAATGTATTCATTGTTGTGCTGGGTTCAGTAGTACCTCAGTTTTCCAGCATCTCGGAAGCCAAACGTTTCTGTTTTTGAATGCCGAAAACCTGGAAGTGTGTGTTTCAGTTTTCAAACGCACCTCATAAGTCAACTAGCTTCCGCTGCATGTTTTTCAGTTCTCTCAGTTGAACTTGCAGCCAGCCCTTTGCACCTTGGTTTTCCAAGTCAAACTGTCTTCCGGAACGGATTACGTTCAAGAACCGAGTTACCACTGTACCATTATGAAAATGAAGTAAGGAAATGTATTTCCTGAGAAAACTATGACCATCTTCACATGCATTTCTTCTTTTTTTAAAAAAATGTTTTTAATAAGGTTTTCTTGGGTTACAGAAGTGCATACTTCTACTCCACTTTAAGATTATAAAGCCCTTTTTACAGTATTTCTTCATGACTTTCTGACTGCAGCAGCTAGTGATAATTTGCATGCAAAGAAGAGCCATTGAATAGCTTAGAGGTTTCACATACTTTTTTTCCCGGTGTTCTTGACAAATTTAGCAGAAAATATAAAATTCCCTATATAAATGTACAGCATATGGATCAAGCATTTTAGGTCTGGGAGATAACACATAGTGCCTGTCAATGCACACCTTTCTTTCCATTACATTGGTCTGATAAAGGAAATAGAAGTGTGTTTAAATGATTAGGATTATATAAGAAATGGATTCTAAAGGAAGCTATGAGAGATATGGGCAATACCACAAAACATTTCCCTCTATAATAGTTCTTTGGGAAGGATATCTATAATACCTTCTTTTTACCCCTTTCTTCCCGTAGTATTTTCCATTTCAAAGATACCAATTCAAATGAGTTGGTGTCCATGTATCTACAAGCTGCTAGAACAGATATTAAATAGGCCTCCCTGAGGCATTTAGAAGTAATTTCCTGTACAATCAGTAGGATAAAAAATAGTGTATGAGGACCACTATGCAGGGTCAGAGTAAACATTGGTACCTTCTTGTTGACCACGAGGTACAGTGATACCTCAGGTTAAGTACTTAAGTTGTTCCGGAGGTCCGTACTTAACCTGAAACTGTTCTTAACCTGAAGCACCACTTTAGCTAATGGGGCCTCCTGCTGCTGCCATGCCACCAGAGCACGATTTCTGTTCTCATCCTGAAGCAAAGTTCTTCACCTGAAGCACTATTTCTGGGTTAGCAGAGTCTGTAACCTGAATCGTATGTAACCCGAGGTACCACTGTACTTACTCAGTTCTTGTTTTTCACCACTGATCCTGATCAACTCAGCAGGCTGCAGCTGAATGAGAGAATTATGATGGAGAGCCTGCTCAGTGACTCTTCTTTGCTGACACTGAGCTTGTTGCTATTTTCAAAATAAGGGGTGAGTATACTTTGAAGATAATACATTTTAAAAACAATGAACATTCCAGGAAACCATTCATGGTTTGTACATTAACATGAAAGCAACCAATTAATGAACCCTGTACCTTTGACAGGCTGGCAATCATATATTTAAGCAGTTGTTTTGTTTTTTATTTGTTTAACAAAATCTATGGACTGCTTAATTAATAAAATCTTCAGATAGAAGCAACAAAATTTAAAAACATGCATACGTAATTAAATTACATTTTTGTAATTTTCAGAAGGTGTCTAAAAAACCTGCCTGAAAATGTTTTTTGGGAGTGGGAGCATGGAGAGAGTACTGACAGAGATTTATAAAATTACTAGTAGCCTACTACTCAGTGTAGCTTGGAAATTCTAAGAAACCAACAAAACCAGTTTTGAAAGGTTCAGTCTGCCATCTTGATTCAAAATAGTGTCCAATTGTATCCAAACACAGTGAAAACCTTCTCCTTGATCTCAGAACCTATCAGCCAAAATTTGATTGAAATCAATGCAGCTTTCAAAGGTGCAGTCCATCATCTTGAGTCACAGTGGTGTCCAATTTTATCTAAACATAGATGAAAATCTACTCCTGGATTTCAGGAACCATATGCAAAATTTGGTTATGATATTTTAAGTGGTGAACAAATGCATAGAGAATAGATACATAAATTTCCAAATATACACATTAGAACAGAAATAGATAGACAGATGAAGATATAGATAGATGCATAGATCCATAGATCCATAGATCAATCGATGATAGATAAATCAGGAGCAGCTTCAGTACTTTACATTACTGGGTTGCAGCCAGAGCCCAGTATCCTGGCTGGGACTGCCTTGGAGGCATGCAAAACAAAACCAAAGGGGGGGGGGGACCAGTCCTATTCTATCTGCCATTTCAATTTCCCACAATGCCCTAAAGCAGGAGCAGCCAGATATTGTTCAACCTTGAAGTTCAACTACAAGTCCTGGTCAGTGGCCATTTTGGCTGGGGTTGATGGGGCTTGGAGTTTGACAGTATCTGGGGGAAACCATGTTGGCTACCACTGCTTTTGAATGGTGCTACATCTGAGGCGCTGAGGGCAAATTACAATGACAGCTACACCTAACAATCTGGCACCACCTGGAGTTCAACAGGGCCCACAGAGGATGGGGCCCACTAGAGGACACTTTGCTCACAACCCTGCCAGAATTGCACCTTCATAATACTAAAACCAGGAGGGAGGGCTCTCAATTATTTTGATTGGCAGAAGATTTAGGATAGACAAATGAAAATACATTACTCACAGAAGTGTATAATTCATAAATTAATGGGATGGAGTAGGTTTCATCCCTTTTATTCTTGTTGAATAGACTCCTTAAGAAACATTTTATTTTCTTGTATGTATCTTGTTTTACAACAGTTGATAGGTAGCTTTGAGGTATTTTTGTTCCAGTTGTAAACAATAATGTAAATGTAAACCATAATGAAAAGAATCTTATGAATTCACTGCCACTTTATGTACTGGTTTAGAAAGCTTTAGAAGGTCATGGAAAAAATCCATGAAAATATGTGTCTGCCTACAGCTATTAGCCAGGATAACTAAACTCAACTTCCATATTCTGACTACCAGATGCCGAGGAAAAAATAACAGATGATGGTTGGGCCTAGGCTTCCTAGAGACATCTGACTACCAGTGGTACATTCAGGCAATTTTAGACTTGATTTGTCTTAAGACCCACCCCTTTTGTTGGAGGTGCAATTGGATGCTTAAGACTCAACCTGGAACCTTATGAATGTGGAGAGTATTTCTTAGCACTGACTTAAAGTCTCTGTGCAGTACCAAAAGTTTGCTCCAGCAGTTTAGCAGAGATACCAGCGCAAATGTTTTGATCACAGCTTTCTGACCAGAAGGCCCTATCTGGTATCTTAACTGCAATTACTTAAGCACAGGGCAGAACAATCCCTTGAGAACAGAGTTGGCCTAGGGAATCCAGGTATATTAAAAGTTTCTTTGTGCAAACAACCCAATGTAAATAATTAGTCTTATAAATCAAGTGGCTATCTGTGCAACGTGTACACTATGCACTGCACCACTCAAGCATGTAAACAAAATTATTCTGTACTTGACCTGGGATCCTGCCACACCCAGACCGCACACAATAATGCCTTTCATGTTGTGCATGAAAGGCTATATTGCAAATGAATTTTGGTACAAAGTTTAAATAAAGAATTACAAAGTAATAATTAACTCAAAGTGTCATTTATTATGACGAGATGGTGGAGCATTGCCTGTCTCTTGTTATGCTCCTAACAGAATGTACTCGGCTCAAAACTGGTACAACCAGTTGACAAGTTGCACACAGCTCCGAAGAGACAGACTGTTCTCATCACCCCATACAATGTTTTCTTTTATGGTTTTGTCAAAGGGGTCAGTAAGGATGAGGAAAGGGGATGCTGCAGAAGCGGTAGCTGAATCACACTTTCATATCTGACCATGCCGCAGGTTGACATAATATGTCACATATTGGCTTTAATAAAAGGATAAATGAAAGAAGACTGGTGTTATATCCCACATGGTTTAGGCATGTTGTTCGAATTACCGTTCCATTATAGGACATGATTGACATGGTCAGTGAAAGACATGGATCAACCAGTGCAGACTCAATAGTATTGAGTCAGATGTTATATGACTGAATGCCCCCCATGTTAAAAAAAAAACAACCCTCACAACAACTCCTATCAGTCATAAATTGGCACTTTTTTCTTTGACTTGCATGTACCAGCCTCCACTGGCTAGAAACCTGCAGCAATCCAGGAAATTATATTTCCATGCTGTTTCTACTGTGAGTCAACAGATTTCCCAGTAGTAGATTTCATTGCCCATTTGTACAGATGAACCTTTTCTCTAGCTGAATGATGTTCAGCTTCAGCTACCCAGGGATTCAGTTGTGCTGCTGAAAGGGATTGGGGAATCAAATCAGTGTAGATCCACCTGCTGTTTTTTTCTAACCTCTGACATAATGAAAAATTGAATTAGAGGGGTGGGGGAAGGAATAGAATTGATTAGAGAAATTCAGCAATGATCATGTAGTTTTATACAGCTGGGGGAGGTCAACACATGTTCCCTATTTTTCCTGTGTGTAAATATTCCATTTATGAATGATTAAATTTCAATACCTGGGAATCAGGATTGAGAACCAGCTTAAATTGCTACAAAACATTAAAAAACAACCTGATCTCGATACCAAAGGACTGGTTAATCTGCACATATGACAGGATAACACTTTTAGTCGCCTGTCTGCGGACATATGATGAAATAGTATCTTCTGTATTGAAATTCTTCTTGCCTCACAGAGGTTGTGATCCAGGAAATATAACTGAATGTTGAGAATAAATTTACATAATTACACCCATCAATATGTGCAAAGGGGGAAATCTTTCTGCAATGTGATTTAATTGGCTCAGTTGTTGTTTGAGGCACATTTTAAAATATGAATGGGCCACTGATTTTAGTTTTGTTAAAAATGCATTGCTTGTTTGCAATTTTGATTTGATTTGATTAAGGTCTGTGACAGGTGACATGTATGTTGTCTGCAACCGATCAGCGTTATATCCGCTGCCACAGCTTTTCCAGCTTGGCCTCTAACAGAAAGAAAAGAACTGGTTTCATTTGAAATGGAATGCTAGCCTAATGAAAGGGTTTGGCCATTAGAAAGGAGGAGGAGGAGACGAGAACATGCTGTGAATCCAGACAGTCCTTCCCAGAATTGCCAGGCGGGACTGAAGAAGTCCTAGAAACTAGGTTATGTGGGAACCTCTGGTATGGGGGCCAGTTTTCATCTGCCAGGTGACCCCAATTTGCCCTGCAAACCATGCCTACCTGTCAATCAGCATTACTGGGTGACATCAGCTGATGTGTGTTGTGGCAGGGCTCAATCCTGTGGGGTGGGGTGGATTTACCCCTCTGGCAGAGAAAGGGGGGCGCGGTAGGTGTGGTCCACCCCGGGAGTCATTCCTGAGGGGGTAACATCGCCCCCCTGCCCACTGGGACGCTTGTCGTGGGCGGCACCCCCCTGGGATGCTCGCCCCCACAGGCATGTGTGCCGCTCCAGGTGCTGGAGCAGCTAGCGCCACCTCTGACTTACCCTGGTCTACCTTCAAGTTAATCTACCTGTCAACATGGAACAACCCATTATACAGTCTCTATATAATGTTAGCTATGTTAGCTTTTTCTATGAGTTAAACACAATCTGTGCATAAAGTATGTCATTAGGGACTCAATCCTGTACAGTAAGTGATTACTTGGGACCACATCCTATGGGGCTAAATGGGGCTTCTGATTAATACACCACTGCACAGTTTCAGGGTACTTTAATTTTTGTTCATGAGTGAACAAGTGCTCACATATATATTAATGAGGCACTGCCAATGCAATACCAAGCCAGACTTGCTTTTAACTAGCTACTGCGCAAAAGGCTAGTCATACAATGCTACATAAACAGCAGGAAGTCAGTCTGACCTTTGAGTTGTGGCTAAACAGTACCTTTCTAAAGCGTAACTCTTAGTATCAGAGCTCATTAATTTCTAATTGCTTGATTGTTAGTACTCATTAAACCAAGAGGTTCATCATGCATGCATGCACAATCCTGGAAGCGGCTGGCAAACGAGTATTAGGAACTACTTAGAATACTGGTATATAGCAGCTGAGGGCCAAACTGCACTACAGTACATGAAATGATAGCAAGACAGTCCCTTATAAATTGCAAAATGTATGTAAGAACACCACGAAATTAATTCCCAGAAATCCTTGCACTGGGAGCAGTGGCAGACCTTGGGATCTCAGATTTCAGCGGCACCTTCTGCAGTACCTAAATTTGGCACCCCCTGCTTCTTGCCTTCCATTCTACATAATAGTTGCAGTGCCTCCAAGGCTCTGCACCCAGTGCAAGCAAATTGGAGGTAAATCCAGTATTCAGCAGGGAGCAACAAACTCTGGTTCAGGAGAAAGAATTGCAAGATCTAGGCTCGGGAGCACACATGTAAACACACTGGAATCCTCCACATTCAGTGCAACTCCCCAGGCAGAGGGCCTTCCCGGTGGTGGTGGCAGTGGCGCCCGTCCTGTGGAACACCCTCCCATCAGATGTCAAGGAAATGTCTGATGTTTTGTTGTATTTTAAATATTTTGTTGGAAACCACCCAGAGTGGCTGGGGAAAACCAGCAGTGGGCGGGGTATAAATAGTACCGGTATATTAGTAGTAGTAGTAGTAGTAGTAGTAGTAGTATTCTGTGCCTGCTTGGAGGTTCATGTGGGCAAAGCTTTTTGTGATGAATGTTGTTCTAGTTCCTATCAGTCCCGGCCAGCTCACACAACTTTTTAATCTGCAGGGGCTATTATATATTTGGATCTTCAATACATTAAAAAATGATGGGGTGGGAGACAAAGCTCTGCAGAGCTTTTTACAAAGGTCAGGAACCTGTGAGTCTCCAGATGTTGCTGTACTCCATCTCCTGTCAACCCCAGTCACCTTGGCCAATAGTCAGGGATGATGGGAGCTGAAAAGCCAATAACATCTGTAGAGCCACCCTTGCTTTAGGACCCAATGAAGGCCAAAGGAACAGCCATCCTGTTTGCATCCCAAGCTGTACATTCATATTCAAACAGCTGTGGCATCATGTTCTCCATTTGTGAAATGACAGTATATTTGCAAGCCATGCTATAACAGCTGTAAAAGCAAAAGCAACATAAAGGCTCTTTCAATGTGCGCATGTGAATAAACCCATAGAAAACAGAGATGTCTGAATCTGTTGGGTTTGGTTTCTCTTTGTTTTCCATTTTTGCCAGTCCTGAATTCAGTTCATTACATTGTGTGAACCTTAAGAAAAATCACCAAAAAATCACCAGCATTTGAATGTGCATTTCTCGTTAAATATTTTTGTGTGCAATTTTGCCTAATATATACCGGTATATCTTTTCCCAGAATGCTTTTAGAACCTTACAGGTCCACCACATATGATAGAAGGTACCTTCCTTTTGCTTACATTTCCAGCAGATATTTGCACTTGTCTTATACATTTTTGCAAGCTTACTAGGAGTCAAATACCACCGGTACATCATTTTCATATAATTTTCTTTCAGTGTACAACATGCTGAGAATTTCACTACTGCCCAAGCCTCCCTTACCTGGATTGTGCAGCAGTTCCTGGCAGCAACAATGGCAGATTCTGGTGAGATCTTGTGAGATCTCACTGAGCTCTTGCAAGATCTTACAGAGCTCATGAGATCTTGCCAGCCTAATACTGCTATTAAACCAACTAGATTTAGTAGGATTATGCATAGGGTTTTCATGTTGGGTTGCAGCTAGCACTGTCGGCAGGGTAAGGTCCTGGCACTTACATGACCTCCCACTACTGGCATTGCTGGTGCTGGCAGGGTTGAGTAAGGTTCGCACAGTGCAAACACACCGGTGAGGCCAAACTGGTGCTCATGCCAGTGTGTTCACACCACATCAACCTCACCTCCTTCCTCCTCTACCTTCTTGTAAGCCACAGTGATGTCAGCATTGGGAGATATGCTAAGTGCCTCCTCCCATCAAATGCTACTGGTTGTGGGTGGCCTATGATTTTAAAAGATTCCACCTTCTGCCCAAGTAGTGTTTTCAAGCGGCCATTGCAGCTATGCTTTTAACAGCAGCTCGACATGCAGACATAGGATGATATTCAATTAAATAATTGCATGAGTGGAACACAATGGGACAGGCCAGGCAGTCTTGTTGACTTTTTCCAGACCAATTGGCAGCAGGATTCTGCTGCCAAAATAACTCCTCCTTCACAATGGCCTGGGCAGGCCGGGTCTTCCTGTTATATACCTGCTGGGATTGACGAGGCATATGACCCACACCTGAATCTCATTTAACTCTTTGAGGGGGAATTAACATCAGATGTCATATGCATGGAAATTGCCAAATCAATCAGCCAACTAGGGTTACTGTTAATAGCACCAGTTTTCCTATAACTTGATATTGCTGGATAGTTCTGATGAACTGCAAAAGCATTTTTTGTTTGCTTTCTGTTGCCACCCTGGAACTTTTCTTTATTAGTGCCACTTTGTTTTGTACGATTCCTTGCAAATGAAGGAAAACAACTTTTCTCCTTGTATATGTTGATAATATGTTTTTGGTTACTGAGAACAAACAAGAGTGTACAGAACCAAGATTGGGTGCAGGCCTGGCCAGGACATAAGCGTGACACACCTGTGACAAAGGTGACCTGTGTGCTTGCTTGCTTTCTTGATTAACAGCTGTTGGGAACTTCAAGGTCCCTGCTTGCCCTTCTTATGGTCTTTATATTGGACCTGGAGACTCCAATAGAGAGCATTCTATGTCAAGAAGGAGGGCAAGTAGGCACCCTATCAAATGACAAGGCAGAAGCTACACAGAGCAGGGCCTTTTCACCGGTGGTGCCCATTGTATGACTCATTCTTTCCAGACCTGCTCTCTTTTGGCCTGTATTTTGGAGCTTTATAATCCAGGAGGACTTTGAAATAACAGGTTGACAAGTCTTATCAGTCGCTGACGTATGAGCAGATTTTATTTGCTGTTATTCTGGGTTCACCAGGGTTTACACCAGCGTAATAGAATTGGCTAGGACGAAAGAAGGGATACAATTTATGAGCTTTCTCCATTATCTGCACAGCAAGGGGTGTTCAGTCAACAGTGCAAAGGCTGAGCTGAAGCATTTCCTGCTGGTTACCTGCTTTCAGCAATATGGGTCGCTGTTTGGTAGTACCCAGTTGGTTAGCTGTCAGATTCAAGAGCTCCCTATTGGTGGCTCTTAGGTAATTCCAAAAATACAGAGTCCATTAATAAAACACAGTGTTCATTCATAAAGCAGTAACATAAATCTCCATTGCTACATATTGGGTGTGTATTTCAGCAGTTGAACGTACAGCTTTATGGCCATGCTGTAGTGTAGTGCTTATGTGACTGTGAATAAAAGGTGGCTGGGCTCATTGTCCCGGGGTTTGGGGGGGAGGTGACAAAACTGATTTCCAATAAGTGCCCCCCCTTTATTTCCATTACAAGTCCTTGAATCTGTACTCTGAATAGTGACATCAGGGACCTAGAAGGTGCAGGGCTTGTCAGTCCAACCCCTGTACAGACTCACTTCTTCAGAATGCACATGAAAGCTTATAACCAGAACAAACTTAGTTGGTCTCTAAGGTGCAACTGGACAATTTTTTAATTTTTTTATTTATTTCAACTATGTCAGACCAACATGGAAACCTACCTGAATCCTGAATCATAAAAATTTAAGACTCAGATTGAATTAAAAGCTGCTTTTTATTTAAATAAAAACCATTGTACAAAAATATCTGATGTTTGAAGCTAAGCACTTTAAATGATACAATAAGACTGCAATCTCTCACACTGTAAGTCTAAGTGATTGGGTAACATCTAATTAAATAAGTCAAGATGCATCTAATTGTGCTGAATGGTATATTATTTTGGATTTAGTATTAGGCTAGGGATTAGCAAATATAGCTGGTATAATCCAGAAAACACTGTTTTATATCTCATTACACTTGCATGTGTTATCTTACACTCCTATTGAATGTTGCCAAACTACCTGAGCTCTGTACGGTATTTATTTATCAAATTATTTAGGATCTAACAACAAAACAGTATGAACATTTATATTTCAATTTAAAGGGAAATATCTTTTTGCCCTCGAGAACACCGTCCAACGATCTCGTCCTCTGTTGTGCTCTGGTCCATGGGGTCACGAAGAGTCGGACACAACTAAACGACTAAACAACAACAACAATCTTTTTGCCCAATTAGTAGAGCCCTTGTATATGAAAGTTTTGGACATTTGGCCTTCAAGTAGGTGGTTTTGGTTAGTACCCCTGCATGGGTATAAACATGCTTCCTATACAGCGGTGCCCCGCAAGACGAATGCCTCGCAAGACGAAAAACCCACTAGACAAAAGGGTTTTCCGTTTTTCGTTGCGCTTCGCAAGACGAATTTCCCTATGGGCTTGCTTCGCAAGACGAAAACGTCTTGCGAGTCTTGCGATTTTTTTCACTTCCCCCCCCTTTTTCTAAGCCGCTAAGCCGCTAATAGCCTTTTAGCCGCTAAGCCGCTAAGCCTTTAATAGCCGCTAAACTGCTAAGCTGCTAATAGCGCTAATCCGCTAAACCGCTAATACCGCTAATCCGCTGAGCCGCTAGACGAAAAAACCGCTAGACGAAGAGACTCGCGGAACGGATTATTTTCGTCTTGCGAGGCACCACTGTATAAGAACAAACATTCAGCATCCTGATTCTTGCAATGTTTAACCAGATGCTTCCAAGGTCACAAGAAAGGCATGAAGGCATCACTGATGCAGCTGATATTCAGCAGCATTGCCTCTGAAGCTGAAGTTTCTCCACAGTCATCATGGTTAATACTGTAGCTGTTGATATGATTAGTAATATTAACATTTACTTCGACATTTATTAGTTACTCACTTGATACAATAAAAAGTCTTAAAGCAACTTGACAAGGTAAAATACAACACCTAAAAGCAATTTAAAACCAGAAAAATGGTAAACAATGAAAAAGGAATTCATATCTGAAAGACAACAGAAGTCTTATTCAGGTATGACACGTTAGGGTTAGCATAACATATATGATGGACTGTGGAGACAAGCGCTGCTTGCTTGAACCCCAACTCACTGTTTCCATTGCCATCCTTGAATTGGAGGGAGATAGTTTGACACAAGGTGTACACGTAATGTGCCCTGTGCCTTTTAAAACCTGCAAATACTCAGAAGACCATTGGGATATCAAGGAGTAAGTGTGATGTGATTCACTTCCTCCATCTGTACCCAGTTTACTTGAATCTCTTAGTAGTCAGTCGTACTTCTTCTTATGTTGCTTTTCCTATCCTTTTTCCTGAGCCAGCTACGTATGTATCCAGCCCTTGATGGAGGTCTCAAGGCCAGCCACCTGTTTAAAGAGTATCTGGGATGGCTCAATCCTGGCAAAATGAAACAAAATGGCGGCCCAGAACATATGCCTGTTCTCAGAGTGACCAACAAGATACCCACAGGAAGCCAGAAGCAGGAGCTGAGTACAACATACTCTACCCACTTGTGATTTCCATAATCTAATAGATCTCAGATCTCAATGGTGGACCCAGTATCAGCCTCTGAGGCCAATCTCCCATGTGCAGGCTTTTAAACAGGGTTGCCATATTTCAAAAATCCAGACACAAAAGCTATTGAGCTTTCTTTGGCCAAGAATTGATTAGTTTCTCAGTACAACTGGTACACTAAAGATGTCATATGGTCCAATCAGTTCGCCCCCACCAGCATCCAAGCAGCTGCATTTGATTCCAGCTGAAGGTTAAAAATGTCTACATACCATTCTCCTGTTTGCTTCTTTTGTAATTATAAACCAGCAACTGGAAATATTATGTATCAATACCTAGTTTTTCAGTTCCTTGTATCTCAGCAAATGGGGGAATCCCATTGTGTTGACAGAACAAGTGCTCTCAGGCACTCCTATGACTAACCAGGAACATGCAGCGTGCTTGGCCCTGGCAGCAAAATTTGTGGGTGCCCGGCCCCTTCATGGGGAATTTTGTGGGTGCTCGGGCACCCAGGAACTCAGGGAGTTGGCACCTATGATTTGGGCTGTGGACTTCTGTGAACACAGAGCTGCAGCTTCATGATGAGCTAGATTATTATATAATTTTAATTACTGTGTCCTGTATTCTTATTTTTGTTTTGATTTGTGAGGTGCTCTGGGAATATTTATTGATGGGCAGCCATATACATTTAATATATTATTGTATGGTTTTATAAGTTGATAGTGTCTGCTGCAGATGGAGGTCTCCAGTAGGTGCTAGAAATTCAGTAGGAAGGGGGCTTATCTGGCCTAAACTGGGAGTTGCATAAAATTGGGCCCACAATACTGAACTCATAGCACCCAGTCGATACGAGCTGTGCATTCGAGCCACGGGGGACCACCAAAATTGACTTCCCCAAAGTCTGACTGGGCAATTGTGATGCACATACAAGTTGTGAATTCATAACCCCTATTCATGTGTTACTTGTAGGTAGGACATATCCATGTTGGCGGTAGAGCAGGGTTGTGCTTTAGCCTCACCCCCACTGTTGGGGCTTCTTCCTGCAACAACCTTATGTTGCACATGGTTGTTTGTAGAGAAAATGCAACATTTTAGCACCTGCTTGTGTGTAGGGGCTCCAGGTGACCAGGAACAGGCCCCACTGCCCCCCACTGCATGGACAGAAGGGATGTGGAGCCAGGGGACAGAGTGCTGTTATTCCCCTCCATGCAATGTTAATTGTGTGATTTTGCAAGTCAAATGCTTCAAAAGCAGTCATTATTTCCCACCCACCTCTGACATTATGGAACACAGCTGAAGGTGTTATAACAGAGTAATCACAAATTGCATTTTAAACCTAGGGAGGTTATTTCTTTTGCACACTTTCCCAACAAATCTTCTAAGAATTTGACACTTCTTAATAGTTAAAATCAAACTCCTTCTGATTTTCACCTTCTTCTGATCTGTCTCATTTGGAGCCATTAATTCTGGTTTCTAGAAGGTCTCCTGGACCTGCATTTTTAAAGGACTTCAGTTTTATAAAGACTGTTTCTAAACTTCATTTCTAATTCCGTAATAACAACAACCATGGCTGCATGGTCTTTCTGTTGTTGATAACTTTCTGTTGTTGATAACTGAATCTGTGGCTGTATATATATATATATTCATCAGTCTGTTGGTCAAGCTGCTCTCCTATCTATCTCATTTTGTTGCAATAGCTGCTCCTTGAATTAAATAGGTCAGACATGCTGACAAACAAGCAAAAGATTGGGAAGGGAGATATAATTGCCTGACAGATCTTAATTGACAATTATGTGAAAATCCTCCACCCATTTGGTATGATCCTTTTGTTGGAGACAGAAATGATAACATGGCTGAAAGCCCTAAACTTTAATTTATTTCTCCCATCACCCACAGTGCTTCTTTTGGGCTGTGTCTTTGGCCGTTGTTACCCTTTGCATCCTCACCACTGTGTTCATCTTGATCGCACAGCATCACAGAGTACCTGAGTAGACATCTCTTTTGCTTGCTTTCTCACCTAGCTCTTCCCACTTGTCCTATGTGCCTGCTAACCTCATTCCATTCAGTTGTGAACCTGTCTTGCATACTCCATTGCCTCGCCAGCATGTTGCTCATCTCGGATACCAATAGTAAACAGCCTTGTACAGAGTCAGAACATTTATCTGCCTGGCTCAGTGCTACAGCACATGGACTAGAGGGGCTCCCAAGTATTTATTTGTTGCATTTATTACACATTTATTATACATTTATTACAGGTTAGGCCGAGAGACTATGACTTGTCCAAGTTCGCCCAGCAAGCTTCATGGCCGACTGGAGATTTAGACCCTGGTCGCACAGGTCCTAGCCCAGCATCCTAACCACCACATTACACTGGCTCTCTTTGTTGTTGTTGTTTAGTCATTTAGTCGTGTCCGACTCTTCGTGACCCCATGGGCACACCAGGCACTCCTGTCTTCCACTGCCTCCCGCAGTTTGGTCAGACTCATGTTTGTAGCTTCGAGAACACTGTTCAACCATCTCGTCCTCTGTCGTCCCCTTCTCCTTGTGCCCTCAATCTTTCCCAACATCAGGGTCTTTTCCAGGGAGTCTTCTCTTCTCATGAGGTGGCCAAAGTATTGGAGCCTCAGCTTCACGATCTGTCCTTCCAGTGAGCGCTCAGGGCTGATTTCCTTAAGAATGGATGCGTTTGATCTTCTTGCAGTCCATGGGACTTTCAAGAGTCTCCTCCAGCACCATAATTCAAAAGCATCAATTCTTTGGCGATCAGCCTTCTTTATGGTCCAGCTCTCACTTTCATACATCACTACTGGGAAAACCATGGCTTTAACTATATGGACCTTTGTTGGCAAGGTGATGTCTCTGCTTTTTAAGACGCTGTCTAGGTTTGCCATCACCTTTCTCCCAAGGAGCAGGCGTCTTTTAATTTCGTGGCTGCTGTCACCATCTGCAGTGATCATGGAGCCCAAGAAAGTAAAATCTCTCACTGCCTCTCACTGGCTCTCTTTGCTAACTATTTATTAATGATATCAATGTATATGTCGCTGTCAAGCCAAAATGGCTTCTAAGCAGTTTACAATACATAATTAGAATACACAATAACAATTCCACTAGGGCACCAAAACGTCCTTAACTAAACTACATAGACTAAAACAAACAATTAATAAGCGTGACAATTAAAACAGTTTTTTTAAAGTTTTAGCAGTTTCCCTGTGTGAGTACAAACAAATAAAAACAACGGCATCCTTTGGGGACTGATATTTAGAAGAGCTGCAATGCCTATCATATAATTGCTGTGGTTGCTTACATTATATGCAATTTTTCCATTCTAAGATACGTGTGGTGGTGGTTTTTCATATGAAATATGGTATGGGCCAAAGAATCAACCCTAAATCTTATTGATCCAAACTGCAATCACTACCATGCGCTCATTGCCTAAGTTTATCTGAACTACAATTAATATTTAGGGGAAATGCACAGTGAGGGCTGAGCATGATCACTGGTCATGAAATGCTGACCGAGGACAAAGAATAATAAAAAAGTGATTAGGATTAGGGGGCGTGGGAGAATTCTGAACAGGACCTCTCTATTGCAACATTTTGTTGAAGGCACAAACAAACACACACCAACCAACTCACCCCAATGATATGTGCCAACAAACCACCAAATCTTGCTTGAAAGTCAGTATTTGGGCATGCAAACAGGCATGTTGAGTTATCAGAGGTATGTTGTTGTTTGTTGTTACAGAACAGAGGGGCGTTGCTTCCTAGTGACAGCAGTACTTGTGAGTGACATATTACAGTAAACAGGTTGGAATGACCAGGAAAAAGCAAGAGCACCTTTTGCCCAAGCAGTTGCATCAGTATGAGTCACGCTAGGAATCTGAAGTCCTCCAAGTCTCCTCATCCATCAGAGCTGGATGAACCATTGTGCTAAATGGGCCACAGAGCAGGGCCCAAGCAAAGTGAAGCTATTGTTGCTCTCCAAGTTTGTAAAAATGGCTCCATTTGCCCTTTTCTTACGCCAATCAATGGTAGCTAAGAAATTACTAGTTAATTTCACATTTCCTCCCATTTAAAAAAAATGCAGTTATATTGAGGTTTTGGTAATAAACATCTTTAGCGTATAAGAGCAGACTCTTCGTGGCCTTCGTTGACTTGACATCTGCCTTTGACTCAATCTGTAGAGATAGACTATGGAAAAAATTATATGAAACGGATATTGACAGACGACTTTTAAAAATTCTCAGAGAGTTACACACAGATATTACAGTCAAAATCAGAACTGGGCCATCGGGAACTCTTACGGACCCACTGCCATTGGGGAAAGGGGTCAAACAGGGATGCCTGCTAGCCCCATTTCTTTTTAACTTTTATATAAACGACATTGTGCAGTACATGGCAAAGTACAAGTCATCGGCTCCAGCCCTTGAAGGTAAACGTCTGAATATATTGCTATATGCCGATGACATGGCTTTAATGGCACTCACCCGAAGAGGCCTACGCAGCATGCTGGAGGGGATCGCAGCCTACTGTTCCCATAACTCACTAAAGATAAACTATGACAAAACAAAAATTGTGGTGTTCACTAGAGCTCGCCACACCTTTAGATGGTCTTTAGATGAACATGTGATTGAACAGTGCCCTTTTTTAAAATATCTGGGTGTTACATTCCAGGCTACATCTAGTTGGTTAGCCCACTTTAAGGCTGTAACCATCCTAACACGAAGAACAATTGGCGTCCTGCTTAATTTCTTTCATACCCGGGGAGGACAATTGGTGATCCCAGCATTAAGAGCTTTTGTTGGGAAAGCTATTCCCCAGATGTTATATGGGATAGAACTCTGGGGGTGGAACCAGAGGCTGATGGAACGGCTCGAAATTTTGCAAAATTATTATCTCAGGAGGATTCTAGGCCTTCCTCAAGGAACCCCAGCAGCTTTCTTGAGGGTGGAGGTTGGATTACCCTCTGTGTCTGCCAGGGCCCATTTAAGATTCCTACGATTTTACATCAACCTTGCAAATACCTCAAACACCTTATTAGCCAAACAAGCCTTTGTATCTCTTCAAAAGAACACCACTTGGCGTCAAAACCTATCTGAGATCCTGGTTAGATACACCCTACCGGAGTTTAATATCCTCAAACTGTGGAGCCCGGACAAAGTTCGGGAATGGATCCTGCAGAGAGACGCTCTGTTAGATATCACAAAAATACAGAACCCAGGGTCCTCCCACTGGCTTCCCCGACTGAAAACAGTCAAAACCTGCGCCAATTACTTAGCGAATATCACCAATCCCACCCTTCGGAGAGCCTTCACCATGGCCCGTTTTCAAACCATTCCTACGGCCTATCTGTCAGGCAGATATGCAAAAATCCCAGTAGAGCAGCGTATATGTCCTTGTCATATGAGAACCAAAGAGGATCTCATACATTACATGTTGTATTGTCCCATCTATTCGGCCTTCAGGGATGCGATGTTACAAACTATTCCCAAATCAATAGTCAACTCTGAGGACCAAGTAAAGTTTTTACTGGTGGACGCTGATCCACGGATTTCTCACGTGGTAGCAGTCTTTGTGGTGAAGGCTATGAAAACTAGGGTATGGTTCCTGGATGAAACGGTGAGGTCCCTTCCATTGATCTCCTAACCTGTTGCTGTATCTTCTTTCCTGAATGGTGGGGTTTTTTGGGTAGTTTCCTTGCTGGGATAGCATGACATGAATTTTAGCTTACTTTTATAATTTTATTGTTTATCTTTTAACAATGTTTTATGGTATTTTGTGTAAAGGCATGGACCTCACAAATTTAATAAACTTGTTGTTGTTGGTAATAAACATGTTAATTTAAGTATTATAAATTGATTAAACAATCCATCTGCTCAGTTCATGAGTATATTATCGAAATTTCAATAGTAATACGGAAAGCTGAGATAGTTTACATTTTATTCAGCGATTGTATTTGCTACAAAAGGATTAAAATTACACACCAGAAACTAAACAATCTCAAGTGTGCTCTTGACAATCAAATCCACCACCAATGACAACTTCTCTTTATTAATTAAAATTTGCTTCCACCAAATACCAAATAACAGCACAATCTCGTATTTGTCTTCTAAAAATTTCACTAGGGCTTACTCCCAGCAGTGGCGTAGCGTGGGGGGTGCAGGGGGGGCCGGCCGCACCGGGCGCAACATCTGGGGTTAGGGCAAATCCACAGGTTAGGGGGCGCAAATCCACGGGTTAGGGGGCGCAAATTACTTGCCTTGCCCCGGGTGCTGACAACCCATGCTACGCCACTGACTCCCAGAGAAGTGGGCACTGAACTTAATGGAGTCTTCTTCTGAATAATATTGTACTGTATAGGAATGCACTGTAAAGCATTCATTGATTACTCTGTCAATGAAAGCTTGGTGGCTTTATCTTCTTGGTTGGGTAGCATAGAATCATTCCCTGACATAGTGACTTCTCCAAGATCAGCTTGAAATACAGATGGAAAATGAGTTGCACCTTAAAACTTAATCTGATTTGTGGCTCCTAACCACAAAGGGATTTCCAGACATAGCTGTTCATCAAGAAAAGATGTATTTTGTCAAACAGAAAATTCAAAGTCTGCTTTTTCAATCCCTTTTTCATTTTTTGTCTATTAGCAGCTAATTATGCTAGCATCTGTAACTCTAACTCATCACCACTAACCACCACTTCCTTCATTACAGTATTTTTAATAAGCACATTACATTTCCCCCCACTATTTTTCAATTGAGATATGTCTGCCTGTGTGCACTGATATGTATGGTGCATGGGTTTAACCACAGCAAATATTGTAGCAGGAAAATCACTCACAGCACACTTGATACATTACAATCCACATATGTTTTCCTACATGAACATCAATACCTTTAGAGGAAATTGTTACACACAGAGCAGCCCACAGTTCCATAGGAAAGTATTTTTCCATGTAAAACTAATTTCCATCGCCTTGGTACCAAAGGTATTCTATTTTATTTTATTATATATATATATAATATGGTCATGGCAAAGTAACAGAAGAATAAATTGCTCCCTCTTGTACAGGCAGAAAAATGTAAAACTTAGACAATGTTAAGAATGCTGAAGCTGATCCATGGAAGGTAGGCTAAATTATATTGGAGCCAGTCCCACAAATGGTACATGGAGTTTAAGAAGCGCCTGCTGGGTTGAACAAAAGGCCTCTCTGGTCCTGCGTCCCACAGTGACCAACCAACCAGATGACTCTGGGAAGCCCACATGCAGCTCCTTTTCTTGAGCAGCTGATTGAAAAGGGCTTTGACATTTGGGTTGATCTGGGAAATTGTACACACACAGCACTTTTGGGGGGGCTTATGATGCCCCATCCTTTAGGATACATACATGTAAACATGCTTGATCATGTGTTTAGTATCCACCTAAATTGGGACCATTGGCTTTTGGCAGGCATAACAATAGTTTTATTTCTGGGGCTAATGTATAGGAATTTAAATGGATGTACAAATAGCTGGAGTATTTTCCACGCAGAATGTTTGTGATCAAGTGTGATTGTTGAAGACTCTATATTGGAAGGGATGGATAACTTTACTGTTTATGGCATACCGATTTTCATTATTTTGTATTTTTAATTATTAAGAAAAGAAAATGAATTGTCCTTATCTGGAGGCTAGGACCCAAACCTGTGGATTCAAGTTACAAGAAGGAGAGTCCAACTAAACATCAGGAAGAACTTTCTGACAGTAAGAGTTGTTCAACAGTGGAACGGAGTCTCTCGGGAGGTGGTGGACTCTCATTCATTGGAGGTCTTTAAGCAGAGGTTGGATGGCCATCTTTCATGGATGCTTTAGTTGAAATTCCTGCAATGCAGGACGTTGGACAAATAACCCTCAAAGTCCATCCCAACTCTAAAATTCTATGATTCTACGAATTGACCTTTCACTATTAGTACAATTGAATGGCATGCATTTCATTAACAAATAATCCCACCAAATATTTAAAATACAGGAGCAGGACATCTTCTCTGGGTACAAAAAGAAGACCTGCTCAGATGTTTGCACCTGGTGCTAAAAACCGATTTTAAGAACCTCTTGCGCAGAAGCAGAATAACAAGCAAACAAGAATGACAAGCAAATTACGTTTTGCTGGGAAAAGTTTGCAAGTATGCAGGATGAGTTAATTCTAGCTCAAAGGATTAAAGGGGAAACAAAGATCTTCTCAAATATGCCAGGAAAAGAAAAGAGGCACTGTTATTTGTTTTGGAGACAACACCCAGTGTTGGTGCACACGAGGTACACGATGAAAAGCATAGCAAAGTAGACCCTGCCAGAACTCACATTACTTTGAATAGCAAGTGAAGTGAATGGGCTGAGTGATTACAAGTGCAGGCACAGAGCCTTGTAGAACTTGGAGCAGGATGAATTTGTCCGAACTAATGTTGCACTGTAGCTTGAACTGCATCTGCTGGGTTGTTTCAAAGGAATATGAAGGATATGTTTTGTTTGGGGTTTTTAAAAATACATTTTATTGATTTAAATCATAAACAGAATTACACAATAACAACAAATGTCCAGATTTGCTTCTAAGTAAGACATAGCTTCTTTCCGGTTCTAAGTTTTCACAAGCATCAATAAAGTAATTAATTGGAATTGTCATTCCACCGTGTTCCATGTGTGGGCGAAAGCTGTGTTGAAGGGATTGCGCATATTGAATAAAACCAAACCATGTTTTATAGAAACTCCTCTTTCCAGTACAAAGTTCACATCTTAAGGCAGTTAATTTGCCCATGGGCATAACGTCCCAGATCTCTGAGAGTCAGGCTTCAAAAAAGATCTGTGTTGAGGGATCTCCAGTGTCTGCCGATTACTAGCTTTGCAGCAATTAGCAGATGCATGATTAAATCTTTATTCATTAAGCTGTGAAACTCTCGAGATAAGTGAGTAGTACCACCTTTGGGTCTATAGGATATATTTTAAACTCTGGATCATCAGATTTATTTATTTACTTTTTAGATATCAGTACAGTAGTACCTCGGGTTATATATGCTTCAGGTTACATACGCTTCAGGTTACAGACTCCGCTAACCCAGAAATAGTGCTTCAGGTTAAGAACTTTGCTTCAGGATGAGAACAGAAATTGTGCTCCAGTGGCGCGGTGGCAGCAGGAGGCCCCATTAGCTAAAGTGGTGCTTCAGGTTAAGAACAGTTTCAGGTTAAGTACGCACCTCCGGAACGAATTAAATACTTAACCTGAGGTACCACTGTATAGAAATTGAAAGGGAAACTAATGAAATCTGAAGAAAACAGAACTTAAAGTCCAAATAGAAGTTTTAAAGAGGGAAGCACACAAAGTAGCAGTGGGAAACCTTTGGCTCATGGGCCTAATTAGACCCCGAGGCCTTCCAGTTTGGCCCATGACCATGTCCACCTGCCCTACACCTGATGCCACATGTGGCATTGTGTGGGAGGCATGTAAAATCATGACTGGGCCAAGAAAGGGGGCTGTAGGCACCACTGATCAACACCTGATCATTTTTGAGGTTCCAGCAAAAGACTTAGATGCATTTCTTTGCTCAGGCGTTCAAGAGTCATTGATCCTGTCATACATATTGATGTTATTTTTTGTTAGATTAGGGTTGGATGGTTGGATTATTGCTTAAAGTACTGGTGGACATTTTAACTGGTTTTATTCAATTGTTTTTAATCGATATTTTTGGACACAGCCCTGGGATACTCATAGAGGAAGGGCAGTTAGCAAACAGAATACAGTGGTACCTCGGGTTAAGTACTTAATTCGTTCCGGAGGTCTGTTCTTAACCTGAAACTTTTCTTAACCTGAAGCACCATTTTAGCTAATGGGGCCTCCTGCTGCCGCCGCACCGCCAGAGCCCGATTTCTGTTCTTATCCTGAAACAAAGTTCTTAACCTGAAGCACTATTTCTGGGTTAGCAGCGTCTGTAACCTGAAGCGTCTGTAACCTGAAGCGTATGTAACCCGAGGTACCCCTGTAAATAATTTTTGAGCTCCTTATTGTGGGCCCAAACAATGTGATATATCACATTAAACTGCCTTCCCTATTCGCTCCATAATACAGGGAATATGTACAGAGTGTGGTGCCTGCACAGATGTGGGTACAAATACCTGCTCATCTGTGAACTCAGATAATTAGTAACAAGTAAGGTCTTGGCAACTCTCAGCTCAGTGGTGCTACACTCTGTCTGTCTGTCTGTCTGTCTGTCTGTCTCTGTTTCTCCCTCCCTCCCTCTCTTTCTTTGACAGGCCCTAAGCTGTGGATTTTTCTCCTCACAGAGGTGCATTTTCATCATATGCTGAAGATGGACATCTTTGCCCTGACCTTTGACTCCTGAGGATTGTTATGATGGAAGTTAGGTAAGAAATAATAATAATAATAATAATAATAATAATAATAATAATAATAATGCTTCATTCATTCATTCATTCAATATGTGAAGGTATCTATTGTTTGTTTAGATACCTTCACATACTGAATGAATGAAGCATAATTTATTTATGTTGTTGTTGTTGTTGTTGTTGTTGTTGTTGTTGTTAAAGGTGTTTGGGGAAGGGGGTGATCTTCCTGAACTTCTGTCATTTTTACACTTATAATATCTGGATAGAAACATCAAGGAAAGAAATTGACCAGAAAGTTGAGTAACAGTAGGCCAAAATAATTCATGTGTATTACCAGTGTGAGCTACAATGAACATCATAAAACCATAGAACAGAGCTCAGAGACAGAAATCAAATACATATTTGCGAGTTTAACTGTACAGAAAGGATGCTTTGCCATATGGGGCAGGGAAGACTCAAGCCCTCAGCTCCTGCGAAGGGACTAGTTTGTTACCAAGCGAACAATTTCTCTGTCATTTTTTTTCCCATGGCAGAGTGATAACTTCTTTTATTTTTGCTATGACAGCCAACCCTATTCATACTGCTAAAATAAACACGTTGTTAGGCTTGTCAGATGTTCCCAAACCAGCACTTTGACAATAGCCCCTTTTGTCCCATTGAGTTTTATGATGGGAAAATGGAATAAACCCAATCTGCCCGAGGATACCCTAGGAACGTCTGCTAGGATGTCAAATTACCTTTCAGAACTAGAGTTGCTAAAGACTGGTTCACACATGCATGCATATCACTCGTCTTATCTGAATATGTGAACTGCCTCCCCTGAGAAGTACTGTGCTGTGTGAGATGAGATGAAAATTCTGCTTTTGAGCTTGCAATTGGTAGTGACAGTCGCCTCTTTATTTTTCACTCACTCCCCACAATATGGGAAAGAATGAAGGTGTACTTCAGTTCTGTGGTTCACGCCCCACACCCCAAAAACACCTTTCACCTCTTACTACCATTAGTTGGTAGTTGCTAATTTTCATGTGGAATTTTTTTTTTTTTTTTGAGGGGGGCAAATATTTTATTTTACAAAGTTTCTGTAACATAAAAATTGGCCACACTTTGTACAAATAATGATCAGTTGAGTCAGGAATTGTATAAACCCAAACACCAAATGCAAACTTTGCAACTTTCAGATTAAGTCAATATGCCTGGGGTTTGGTTTCATTCTGAAGCAAACAAACTTTTGCAGAATAAACAATGGTTCAAAAGTAAAATCTTTTTTATGAATCAAGATTTACAGCCTGTGCCTATGCATATTTACTCAGCAGTTAGTCCTACTGATTGCAATGGACCTAGCTTCCAGGTAGGCATGGGTGGGATAGCAAATTTAATTGATAATTTCAGTGGTAAGGGCAAGAGACAACTTCATACTGGCCCCCAGTAGCTACTGCAGTCATCTGAATATTGAAGCCATGCAGTCTTAACCAATATGCTTACATGAGAAAAGAGCAGATCCCTCTCAGTAGGCATGCTAGATCTAACTACCATATTTTTCGCTCTATAGGACACACTTTTTCTTCTCCAAAAATTAAGGGGAAATGTGTGTGCATCCTATGGAGTGAATGCAGGCTCGTTGGCTTTAGTGATAGCAACGCGAAGCCCCCGAAGCGCAGAGGTAGCGCTCCCTCAGCGCTCCAGAGGCTTTGCATTGCTTTCGCTGAAGCCTGGAGAGCGAGAGGGGTCGGTGCGCTTCAGCAGAGAGGGAGAGCTGTGCAGCGCCCCTTCAGCGAAGCGGCAGGAGAAATGGAAGAGGCTCCGTTTCTCCTGCCGCTTCGCTGAAGGGGCACTGAGCAGAGAGGGGGAGTTTTTTTCCTCTTGTTATCCTCCTCTAAAACAAGGTGCAGCCTATGGTTGGGTGCGTCCTATAGAGCGATAAATACGGTAAGTGCATTTATTTGGTTCACAAATGCAATACATTGTTCAGTTGTTGTGGGAACCCTATGCTAAGCCATTGGCTGGTGGACCCATTCATCTCTCATGCTGCTCCATCCACACAGGTTCTAAATGGATTGTTATTATTTTACTTGGCAGGACTTTCACACAGGCTCAACATCCTGTTCCAGATTCTGCAATACAGATGGCATGTTGTTTCTAGGACTATGCCTGCCCCAGCAGTTACTAATAGGCTGGATATGACCAAATCAGTTTTGGGATGTGCAGTATGCCAGATTCACACATTCTTGTTGCCAGGGCAAGAAATCTGGTGAAACTGACTCTATACAGGGATGCCAAGAAACTTGATTATTGTTTTTATCAAGAGCTGGAAAATATTCCTATGCTTTCAGTCATTTAATATTTCTAATTGTAGAGGTTTAAGTTCATCTGAACTGCCAAAACCACAAATGACGTTGAAATGATGTTGTTTTAAAGTAGACTGAAAGTAGCTGCATTGGATAATAATTTTGCTTCTCTTTACTTTTTGCATCCAGTATAGAAGGGAAGGAAAGACTGAAGGAGAAAAGGTTAAACAAAGAAGCAAGAGAAAGAAAAAGTTTTGGGTGTACGGAGGATTTTTTCTTCTATATTATTGTGCTCATGGTGACTGACTCTGAATCCCCAGTGTGAGAGAGAAAAACTCCCTTTACCTCTGCCCTTCTCTTTTTCACAAAGTTCATATTGAAATAATGATCTTAATCCTCAAAAAGCAGCAATATTTTTGCTGGAGAAAGTTGCACAACTTGTGGTATGGACCAATGCCATGTATTAGCTGTGAAGCAAGGTTTGACGTAGCTAAAGAGCACCAACTACAATACTACATTTTATCAAAACCAAGCAGCATAACAATGCACACAGGGCTCTTGCAAATATATCAGACCCTTCAGATTTCAACCTGATAAAGACAATACAGAACAGAAATATAGGGTACAATATGTCTTCCTTTCCCAATAAATACACCTAGCAATTGTACTTTCCCTCTCAGCTAAATTCTTGGTCCACTAGTCAGAAATGCTGATCACCACTAAGGGGGAAAGTTAATTTTGCATTATGTCAGGGATCAGGGACCTGTGGTTTAAAGAGTCTGTGCCACAAAAAGGGAAAAAAATAGGGGAAAACATACTCTTGGTTCTGGTACTTTCAATACTCCCATAATGTAAGTACACCTGTAATTTAACGCTGTAAAACAAAATGTCAAAGTAAACCATCCCATAATGATCAAAGGAGATGTTTATTCCCCTCCCCGGGTTCTCCTTTGTTTCCCATAACTTCTCCCCCCCCCCTCTAGAGTTTGAAATGCTTTGCAATGGCTGAGGTGATTAACTCCACCCTCGTAGTTCATTGAAAAGCTTACGATAAAACCTAAGAATAATTGAGAGCCTTTCATTGTCAATTTCAGGCACAATACTCCTCTGAGATGAAAAAGAGAACTTGAGGCGGGGGTAGGGCAGGAGTGGTTCCAATTTCTTTTTTCCCAGTGAATTTTTGCACCAATTGACAGTTCAGTTGAAATCTCTGGCAGAGCAAAAACTAATCCTATTAGCACATAAACTGCAACTTCAGCTCTGTTTCAAGAAAGGGTTTCCCTGCTCCTCCCCCTTACTCTTTCAACAAGGTTGTTCTAAAGACTTTTTATTTTTTACAAACAACTGCAAAGTTCATTCTGCATAGGTTATATCCCAAGAAATTTACTGTGTGTCAGTTGGGTGTTCTTTTTTGGGAGGGGGGAAATTATGAATTAAACACCTTGAGTTTAGCCTGTATAAAAGGGGTGGGGAACCAGTGGCTCTGGAGGAACTGTTGGACTACAACTCCCATCATCCCTAGCCATTGACCATGCTGGCTGCGATTGGTGGGAGTTGGTGTATAAAGTGGCTTGTACATTCACATACAACCATTGCAAATGCAGAATGAAACTCATCAGATAAAAGGCTATAATCCCATCATTATCTGCTCGGTGAACTAGACCTTTGAACTCTATCCCAACAGTTTTCTCAAAGTTTCAGCAGCAATTCTAAAAGCACTTGAGAAGACACACATAGGAGTGCACTGCTAATTTACTGTCAGAAGGATGATTCAATTCAGTTTTAAGAAATTAAATATATATCAGCATGGCATACCCAATTCACATTTTAGCATGCAGAAACTATAAATCAAGGAATGATGAACTAAGAAGGGAATAGAACCACATGGCATTTGGGAAGTGAAATAAGCTGATTTATTTATCTCTTTAGCTTTCAGTGCATTTCTAATCATGTCTACTTAGAAGTAAGTCCAGCTGAATTCTTTTTTTTTTAATTTTATTTTCCTTGCTTGTTACATAACCAAGAAAAGTAATACACAAAACAATACTGAAAAAGGGTACAACTTAAGACGGGAAGGGGGGGGGGAAACAACTTACACAATCTGTTATTAAGATAAAAAGTATGACATAAATTTGTGATTGCAATTTCATGTTACAATAAAAATAAAAATCTCATGTTTTGTACCCGACCTCCCATTTATCCCTTAATTCTTTTTACATATCTTTACTGCCATACCAAAATACTATTTTTTGTGTTCATATTTTCACAATTTATAAATATTTATGTTTATATAAGCAATTGCTAAAAACTGCTGGGATCACTCAAAAGCTGCTACAGATCTTAACATGGTATAATTTTGTTTAAGATATGTTCTGGAGGCCTCCCATTTTGATACAAATTCAGTTCTTGGTTTATTTTTTATTTTTCCTGAAAGATTGTCTAATTCAGCATATTCAGACAATTTTTGAATCCACTCTTGTCTAGAAGGAATTATGTCACTCTTCCACCTTGTAGCTATAAGGACTCTCGCTGCCACTGTTGCATACAAATAAAGATCTCTGCATTTTTTAGGAATCTCTGAATCAGTGATGCCCAACAGATATGCCTCTGGTTTCCTAGTACAGTGGTACCTCCGGTTGCAAACGGGATCCATTCTGGAGGCCTGTTCGCAACATGAAAAGCCCGCAACCTGAAGTGCCGTATCTGCGCAGGTGCGCAATGTGATTTGGCGCTTGTGCGCATGCGTGAAGCATGATTTGGTGCTTGTACGCATGCACGAGCGGCGAAACCCAGAAGTAACCCTTTCCGGTACTTCTGGCTCGCCGCAGGACGCAACCTGAAAAAACGTAACATGAAGCAATGGTAACATGAGGTATGACTGTAAATGAGATTCTTAACATTTTTTCTAGTTCAAAATGGATTTCCTCCCAAAATTTCTTTATTTTGCTACATTGCCACCATATATGGTACAGTGAGTCCGGCTGAATTCAAAGGGGCTTATTCCCAGATAAAGTTCGTGTGAGCATGCAGCCTAAATGTATTAGTGCTTTAGTATTCACTGCAATTAACAAAAATTTAAAACAATAATAGGAAACTGAAACTGAAAAAGGATTCAGTTTAGAAGTTGACCTGTTTGTGAGAGACCTCTGAAAATGTTTACTATTCCTAGCAGAATACTATGAACTTGCCTTTTTATTTAATCAGGATCCTTCAAATCAGCAGTAAATCTAGGTAGAACTTTGATAGAACTCAATATGCTACTTGTTTTCTATGGGTAAGATTGATGCTCCCCCGCCCTTCACTGCAATGAACAACTAAGAGTTGAGGCCATATAAGTTGCAACACAAAAAAAATTCATTATCAAGCTGTTCCAGACTAAAACAAATGACCTAGAGGTAAATGGCTTCTGAGCTCATTAACCTTGAACCATCTAATCTTTTGTTTATGGTTTCTGCTTTCAGTGAAGTTCAGCATCACCCTTACCTGAGCAGAAATCAAATAGAAATAATATTATGAGATAAACAAAAGAACCAGTATGTACTTTACCATAAAGCAAGTAAAAAAAAAACCCAGAATAAATTATAAATATTACATACACAATGCAAATGTTTATTGAATCTGTGACATTAATTCAATTTAATTCTGCTCACCACTTCAAATGAGTCTCATGATTTGAGGGACTAACTCCTATAATTCTGATTGAGTGGCCTCTAGGTTATTTCAATTGGGAGATTTATAAAACTGTGTGTTTTAGCTGCTTTATACAGCCTGCTGCTCTCATCAACATGACTTGAGAGGTGTGTGTGTGTGTGTGTGTGTGTGTGTGTGTGTGTAAAAACTCCTTCTGCGATGACCCTGACAAACACATTGAATTCTGAGACTTCCAAGGGTTGGGAAGTTTATGACAGAAATGCATACACACCCACATCCCAGTACTTTGCTTACTGCCATTGAACAGGGATTGACTTTGAAGGAAGCAAGATTCTATCAAATGAGAGACATTTGGGAAATGATTGTTGAATCAAATATGTCTAGAAACATTTGAGGACAAAAGTAGGTGTTATGGGAGCCACCGATCACCCTCTATCCTTTCCCCCGGACTATAGTTCAGTGGTAGAGCTCATGCTTTCTAGGCAGAAGGTCCCAAGTCCAATCCCTCATGTCTCCTGTTAAAAGGGCCAGGAAACAGCAAGTGGGAAAGACTGCTCTGCCTGAGTTGCTGGAGATCCTCTGCCAGTGCAAGTACTGGGCTAAATGAACCATACATAGTCTGGCATGTTATGAGGCAACTTATTCCATGTTCTATGATAGCATTTGCCAACCTTGTGCTCTCCAGATGTGCCTCCAAACTGGCTGGGGCAGATGGGAGTTGTACTCAAAAACATCTGGAAGGCATCAAGCTGGCAAAATATATTTTATGGTATAAGAGCATGTCCTACAACTGTTACTCTAAAATGTACAGTGAGCCATGATGCCACCAGGTAGTGGTTTCGTCCTCCCCTACAAGTAGCATCCCATGAAGCCGTGTGGGCAGGGGAAAACACACAAGGCGAGGCTTTTGGTGGTAGCAAAATAGCTTTCATAACACCTTGTTCTGGTGCTTGTGAGCAGTGCTGAACTACACTACTTTCCCTCTTCCCACAGCATAATTGAAAATTCAAAAACAAATGCTTCTTCAGCAGAAAAGGTTATCTTCTTGAGACACTCTGCATTTAGCATTTAAATTGGCATCTGAGAATTGGTTATACTGAAATCTCCAGGGTGCCATTCTGTTTTGTTTTAATAAAGCTAGTTATCTTTCCAAGGTATTCATTCGTAGACAAACATCAGGAAAGAAAGGAGGAGGACATCAAATGGGGGAGCTGAGAAAACTGGAATCACAAAGAGAGTATCTGACAATGGCCGGTGTGGTGTGGTGTTTAGTGTTAGATTGGGACCTGGGAGACCAGGATTAAACTCCCTGCTTGGCCATGAAAATCGCTGGCTGTCCTTGGTCCAGTCACTGCCTTTCAGTTTAACCTACCACACAGGATTGTTGTGGAGCTTAAATGATATGGAGAGAGAACCATGTAGATCACCTTGAGTTCCTTGACTGGCAAACTGCCTTGCAAAATTCAGAAATGTGAGAATTTTGAAGGATGGCTGTATTTTAGTTCTTGCGCTGTTTTGGAAAGCCCAGATTACAGCAGTTTACCTATGAATGCAAAGTGAATTGACTTTCTTGCAAAAAAATCCCTCTTCTCCCAGGCCTTTTCAACTGTGTGTGTGTGTGTGTGTGTGTGTGTGTGTGTGTGTGTGGTAGGGGCTTATTGTTTGTTACTGCATCATGTTTTTTCATCACCATCATTTTCAAATACAATTTTCTTTTCACATTAATTTTGGAGAATGGCTAAAGAAAACCACAGCAGAACTTCACTACAGCAAAGCTGGGATCTGCTGCCTGACTCTTCATGAAGATACAGTTTCTAGATGCTATGATGCCCCATTTTATCTCTATTGGCTGTGGATTTGGCAACACCAACAGAGCGGAAAAAGCAGTCCTTTTTCATGCTTACTGCTTTCATGAATTTAGCATAGCGTTTATGTAGCTTGAAGTCACTTATTGCTTCTGCTATGAGAAAATCCTTCCAACTTTAATTGCCAAAGCAGTTAAGAGCTATTACAGAAATTCAGTGTTTTTCATCTACTTTAGTTCATCCCTAAGCTACAGGACGAATGCCAGCAGAGTCATTGTTTTGAACTACTATAGCCAAGATGTTGCAAGTATTGCAATTATCCATTTTCCTTGTGGTTTCTTTTCATTGGCATCCAAGCTCTTTGAGTGATTGATGTGGTGATGTGCCATTCAGGATGAGCACAATGCAAATTAAAAACAACAACAACACAACAACAGAGGATGAAGTCAACAGGTGAATATCTATTACAACACATCTACCCATGTTAGTTAAAATACACTTGCCTCTATCAGGTCTATCTGAAAACTCAGCATAGCTGTAATTGCTCTTTGACTCTGGAAGTTGCACCTTGAGTGGCTTTAGGTACCACATAATGAACCTTATACCTTATAATTATGAAACCACCAGATCTTGTAAGTCTTAATACTAGATACCTAATACAGGCCAATCCAAGATCTGCTCTGTTACAGCTCATAAGAGAGTGATCTCACATGACTGATGGGACAACATCCATTGGGGCAAGGAATTGTACCAATTGCTGCTGCTTCACCAACAATATGCATTCTTCTCCTTGCACTGCAGGAATGTTTCCCTGCTTTTGCTGTGAAAGACAGGGAATATGGTAGTATTCTTTTTGCCACTATTCCTGCACATTGAGCTAAACTGTATGATCAGAAGCACAGTTACTTCCATACCTGCCATTTTTTCTGAACCTCTGCTTGAATGGGGGAGATTTAGATTATGCTGTGGCTAACCTGTTGCATTGCAGTGTTTTCTGTGGTGTTGCTGCATCTTTCTGAAGAACTAGTTTGCAGTGATGTTTCTTACTTGAAATACATTTGTAGCATTCGCCCAGCCTCCTCCAACCTGTTGCCCCAAGGTGCTCTGGACTACAACTCTCATAAGCCCCAGCCAGCACAGCCATATGGAAGAAGCAGAGGTGGCTGCATCAGCAGTGTTGGGGATTCTAGGATAGCATGGGATGCAATGCATATTTGCGGATGGGGTGGGAATTGCAGAAGGGTCTCTCCTGGTTCTTCCTTATTTGCCTTCCCATCTTAACAATTAGCTCTGCACATGTTGCTCTGAAGAACTATGCAAGCTTTGGATGTCAGATGGATCATTAGAATGCTAGGATAGTTCACAGCAGCCCAAACAGGTTTGACCAAAATCCTCAGAAATGTTTGCCTATTTTTTTTCTGAATGGCTGTTCCCTATTCAAATCAAGAAGCTGGAGGTAGTTAGACTAATCAATTTCTCCTTAGCTCATATTTACAAATTATAGGGGAGGTTCTATGGGTATATCTATCTATCTATCATCTATCATCTATCTATCATCTATCTATCATCTATCTACCATCAATACATTTGTCTTGTAGAATTTGCCTTGTTGTTGAGAGGTCTATCTGGGCATGAGACAAATAAGTCCCCGATGCTTTCTAGCCTGAAGGTAATTTCAACATGGAAGCTTAATAATATTTTACATATCCATTGCAAAGCTATTAAAGTAATCTGGCAAGTATAACAGGTGAATCATCTGGTGCTGGATGGTCTGATGAGATTTTACCAGTCTCAAGAATTGCATATGTTATGCTAGAGGACTCTGATATTAAAGAGGTGTTGCTAATTAAAACAGATGAGATTTAGTTATGCTGATGAGAACATGATGTGAAATAGATATGATGAACTGAGAGCTGGGAGAATGTCATTGTGTCTACTGATGTCAATAGAAATGTGGTTATTAATTTTGCTGGACCAATGTTTACCAGTGAAGGCTGATGTTGTTTTCTGAACTGTGCCCAGAGAGATTTGTGAACAGAAATCAGTATGAATCATAATTTAAAAGAGACTTCTTAACTGAAACATAGGAATCATTTCTGTCAGGAATATGTGACAGATAAAATAAAAGATAATTTATTTCCTCTTCCAAAATGCTAACATTGCCCACCTGTGAATAAATGCCCATCTTTATTCATTCTGCTCTGTTAGAAGCCCTCTAAACTCTCTAAAGACAGAGATGCCTCAAAGTGCCATGACTCTAACTTCCTACTTCACATCTTGCCTTATCAAGACTATATTATTTCTTTCTCAAGCAACTGCCATGAGGGGAATTCAAATTATTTATTTAAAAAAAAACCACAGGAAGCAAAGAAATGCATTGTTTTAATTAGCATTCATAAACAGAAATCAGTGTTAAGCATTTTATGGCACTTCGGTGACAGTATTTAATCTGACATTTGAAGCAAAAATACCCAAAGTATTGTCCTGTTGGAAAACATTTAGACAGCAAAGATGAAGCAACAAACTGAGATTATTCAGCAACATGAAAGCTGGAATGCTAAGCATATAAATGTCCCAACATTTAACTTCACATTCAGCAGCTCCCAATAAGTATCTTTTAAAAAGCTCACTGTGGCTACAGTCCTATGCGCATGTACTTAGGAGCACTGAACAAGGTGAAACTTATTTGTGAATAAACATGCACAGAATCAGACTGCACTGTACACACAAAAAAATGTGCTAAGAAAGATTGTTTAGGTAGCAAACAGCACAGATAGATCACACAACAAATTCTTTGACCATGCGATTTGCTTGCAACCAATATAAATATAGAAACACCTTTATCCTATATAGAACTTTATGCATATGAAAAATATGCTAAAATAAAAAATATATACAAATCTTACCAGAGTAATATTATATATATATAAACCTTTTGTTTTTGTTTTGTTTTTTTAAAAAATCACCACTCCATTGCTTGCCAACATACCATATTAGAAGAGCAATCTCAGAAATGCCTTTATGATATAAACATTCATATAAACATCCTGTTGGTTAAAGATGGTAAAAAGTTCATTTTTGGCTGGGACCGCATGTGCTTGGCAAGATCTGTGGCAGTTAATAAATCTATTGTCTCTGTTTATAGCAGAGTAAATCTTACGTTACTTCTGTTTCCAAATCTATAGAGTCCTGAAATCAAATGAAGTCCTGAATAATAGCAGGAAATATCTGATGCTATTATTCAGTATCGTGGATTGATATTGTAGGATTGAGAAATAATCTAATGAAGGTTGTTTATGAACTCAGAAAGAGACTATTCCTGCAGTTCCTGCTCATTATAAGAGGAACAACTGTTCCTCATCGTCTCTACACTACAAAGTTATGTTGGTTTTATGCTAGTTTCTACCAAAGACTCCTGTATAGCTGGGATAGGGAGCCTATGCTTTCCAGGTGCAGTTGGACTTCACTTTCCCTCAGCCCCCAAGCAGCATGGACATAATCAGGGGTGATAGGAGTTGTAGTCCAACGACATCTGGAAGGCCACAGGTTCTCCACCCCTGTTGCATAGTATGGGAAGGAGGTGCTGAGATAAATCACTAGGCCCTCTTATAGAATTTTTGTTCCTAGGGATTGCTGGGACAAGAGAATAACTATTTTACCGATGTAAATATGTAGTCCTATGTCCTAAAGGTTCACACCTAATTACAATATCTCTGCAAACTGAGGAGCTGCTGGGAACAGTCTAGCTCCCGTAAAATTGTCATCAAAGAAGTATTTTTACATGATGGCATAATTATAAGTAGTTACCACAAGATCTATGTGACAGTGAAATGGCAGCATTAGTCAATGTGGATTACTTCCAAGAATTCCAAAGCAAGAAAGGTGTGGGACAAAATAAGAAACCAGAAAGGACTACAGCTAATTTAACCAGCTGAGGGCTTGAATTCGAGCCAACACAATAATTAAATACTAACACAACTGTCAGCCATTTTGTATGTAGCACAGAAGTTCTTTTAATTACCTTCTCATATTACATATTACAGAAGAAGGCGCACACAGTTTGCATGTAACACTATCCAAGCCAAGGCTAGTTATAAATGACTGAAAGTACAGATACTTTTCTCCTCTTCAAGTTCTGCTGCTATGCTATCCCAAAGCTAAGGCATGGCTTGGGTTTGGCATTATGTCTGATCCCAGGCTCATGGTTTGTCAAGCTCCAAACAAGCCATGAATATTGCCAAGGTTTGTTCTTGACTGCACATTCATGATTTGTTGGGGAAAACAAACTATGAGCTCAGATTCAGACGTAATGCTAAGTTAAACCATGGCTTAGCTCCGGGAAGCAGGGCAACGCTTTGCCATAGTTTGCTTAGCTTTGTTTGTGATCTGGGCCATCGTTAAGCGCTATTCTTTTATTCCCAAGCACTGATAAATTAGAAGTACAAAATTATCCATTCAGTGTTTCATTCATTAGAACTATATATCAATGTGATAACCTTTTGGCTCAGAAACACTCCATACTGGTAGTTCCCAACAGTGACAAATCCAACCCATCGCCTAACATTTATGCAGGATCAGATAATTGGTTAGATGCGGGGACCCATGAAGTTAACAATGGCAATAGGAAGCAAGCTGGGGTGGTGGAATCTGATTCAGAGACAGAACAAATGTTAAGTCAAGAAAAAGACACAAGAAGAAAAGGCTTGCTTTGACGGCTGGAGTCCTATGATTTCATTTGTAAATAAGATGAACCTGCCTCCACCCACCTTATGTAAAGTAAAAAATGTCACATAACTATAACTGATGGTGACAGCTTTGGCAATAACTGAGCAGGAAAAGGTGTTGTCTCCCTGACATGCCTATGTGTGTTTTTCTGCAAAGACCAAAGAGGGAGGCACAAAGGCTTACACCATAATCAACTCATTGACCTTTAAGGCTGTAGAAGACTTGGTTGCTTCTGTAAAAACCTGACCAAGTTCCCCAGTAGCCTTGACAGTTTTGTGCTGTGCTCTGTTGCTTTATTCTTCCATTATATTCCTAGAAAACGAACTATTACCTGCCATCTAAGAACTTTAAAAGGAAACTTTGAAATTAAGACTCCAGTTTGGATTTAAATCATGTGGGCAAATATAAATGAGCCCAAAGTGACCATTTTTAAGTTTAGCACTTGCAACAATTGCCTAATTTCCCCATATAGGGTAAATCTGTGTCTAGACCATATCGTTTCACAGTGCCTGTAAGTGCTCATGTGACGGAATGGTCTTCCATAAAAAAAGAAAAACAAAGAAATCGTTACAAAAAGAAATGAGATGTAAGGTTCTACCCTACGCTTCTCCTTGAGACGTCAGTTTTCTCCTTGAGATGTCAGATGGAAGGAGTGGCCTTTGAATGGAGGAGAATTCAACTATGGAATGTGGTGCAGTCAAGATCTCACCTGAGTGAGAACTAGGCCAACATGTATATATAGCAGCCAGAAACAGAATTTTTGAGTGCTTGATGAACAGTTTGTATTAGGCCAGGAGTAGATAATCTTGCCCCTTCCAGATTTTGCCATACCACAAGTTCCGCAATCTCTGGCAATTAGCCATGCTGGCTGTGACTGTCAGAGTTCAAAAACATTTGGCAGGCCCCAAATCTCCCACCCCTGTATCAGACCATTGTTATATATATATATATATATATATATATATATATATATATATGCAGGTTTTGGTGTCCTCGGGTATCTTCCCGTGTAAAAGTTGGGGTGTCTAGGCGACGTTTATATATATATATATACACACACACACACACACACACACACACACACAATTTTATATAAAATTTGTATATGGTTACATTTCTATCCTGCTCTTACTGTATCCTGCTCTTACTCTTACATCTGAGCAGGAATTAAACCCATATTAAGTCGAAACATAAGAAGGTACTATATACGGAGTCAGACCATTGGCTCAGTATTGTCTACAATGCAGTATTGTCTATAATGCAGGAGCCTCTCAGCCTTACTGGAAGATTCTGGGAATTGAACCTAAGATTGTTTGCATGCAAAAATGTGCTCTCCCACAGAACTACAGCCCTTCTCTATATGAAGATTATACCCGACCAAAAAGTTGACTTTTTCACAGAGATTTTGGCACAGTGATTGTCTATGATACTCAAACATGTCTCAAGTTAACAGCCAACCACTTCTTCAATGTGGTGCTGTCCAGGTATTGTTGGACTCCAACTCCCATCAGCCCCTGCCAGCATAGTCAATTGTCAGGAGTGATGGGAGTTGCAGTTCAACAACTTGTACCAGGTTGGGGAAGGCTGTCACCATGAGTTGCTTTCCCCCCCTTTTCATAAGCTAGCTAAGCATTCACAAAACTGGTAATCAAATTCCACTAAAAAAAAATACAAAATTATTATTAATAATAATAATTGAATTTATATACCACCTTATACCCGGAGGCCTCAGGGTGGTTCACAGAACAAAAGAATACCCTTTTACTGAGATCATGGATTCTCATGTTGCAGGACAGTTATTTGAACAAATAGTCTTTCATCCAGGAACATGAATCCATCTCTTAAATTGAGGGTCAAGAACGGAGACCAAGACAGGGCAAGGACACATTGACTACAGAAATAATATCCCACAGTCATCATATTCCACAGTTTTACTCAGCTACCTGACTAAAACAGACACAAGATTTGAGTGGCCAGATCTTCTCATACAACCCTTACACTGTGATAAAGGATATAGATCAACCTTTCATAACCTCACACCTTCCAGATATTTTGAACTACAATTCCTCTTGTTACTGACCATTTGCCACAACATCTGGAAGGCTCCAGGTTGGGGAAGGGCAATATATAGATGCATCCTAATTTCTCTTACATGCAGAAAGCAATGGTCCTTATTTTCAGGCTCTGAAGTAAAAAGTAATGCCCTGTGAGTTCATCTTAGTACATTCTTCTCTCACAGTATTGTTATAAATCACATTTCTCTTGGAATACATTTTTTAAAGTCTTCACAAGAAAGGAAAACACATCCCCAAACACAACCATACAGCATTATATCATAGGTCACAGAAAACTGTGTACATCTTTCCCCATAGAAGGACATATGTCAAATAAAATAAATTCAACATCAATAAACCATAGTGTTCCTTCTTCCCATTAGAAGTAGATTTCTGCCCGTCCTCCCTCAATTTTTTGTACATAAATAGAAGAAAATAGTCTCTGAAATATTTACATCCATGACAAGTTCCTGTTGGTGAAAATTTGTACAGTTGTTTTTAAAGTGGATCCTTAGTTCTCATTTTCTCTCCAGCCACGGGCATTCTTTCCAAATTTATATACTAGTCTCCGACCATCTACACGTTCAAGAATTTCTCTTTTGTAATAGTATCTGTTAAAAAGGAGCAATGAAGTTGGATATATCAGAACTGTCTAATGAATGGTGGGTGAATTTCTCTCTGAACTCAAATTAGAATTGGATTTGGCAAATTAAGTTATTCCTCTTCCCCAAACAGAAAATAGGTGAGCTTATCTGAAGGCTGATTCAGAGGGGATTCAGAACCCACTGCATGATGTGATCAGGAGTACAACACGGTCTAGAAACCCCAAACTCCATCCACAAGCTACTGTGGCAGACCCACCACCCACTTTCTGGTGAAGGTCAGAGCAGGAACAGGCAAGTTTAATCCCACTGCCCCAACAAATATTGATTCATTAGTTTACTGAACACAAAGGCTCAAAGTAACGTAGCTCAATATGAAATCAATATAAAATTAGGCATACTTTAAATCAATGAAACCAATTAACTCACAGAGATTTAAGTATTCCTAACTTGGTTGGAATTATGACAATTCTCTATGATGGCCACTAGGCCAATAAAAGGCTATACGCAACATTTTGCAATATCATGCATCACAGTTTTTCAAATATCAGTCGGTGTGGTTACTTATATTTCATTGGAACTCCTATATCAAGGATGAGGAAGCAGTGACCTCTAAATGTTGGCTTATAACTACCAAAATCCAGGACCATTGGTCTTGCTGGGCCAATGGACCTTGGACAAAATATAGGAGGGCCACGTGTGCAACTCTCCTGCTCTATATCAAATTCACTGATCGCACCGTAGGATTCCAAACTAAGCACAGTTACTCTGTGCCCAAACTTTCTCCCTTCTTCTTAACCTACCTCATGGCACGGCTGAGTTTCTCATAAGTCATGCTGCTATTGTTTTTCTTCTTTCCCCACAGCTGAGCTACTGCTTCAGATTTTAAGAATCTGAAGATGCCTTCAGACCGGTCCTCCCATTTTATCAAGCCTGGATTCTTTTCTGGATGCAGGAGAATGTCTCGGATAAATTCCCACAAGTGAGTCCCTCGAGGAGCTAAAATAAAATGGTGTTACAATGAAAAGTTATCCACAGCAACAACTACTACATGGGGATAATCCTTTCCCCCCCAGTTCCTAATAGGAGGCCATCCTTATGCTGTGTATAGAAATAACCAACAGTTCTCTGAACAGGTGAAAAATTAGATGGTATATTGTCCTTAGACAAGCATATCGATCTAGGAGAGTTAAAAAAATTTCTGACCACAGGAAGCAGCATTTGGTGTCAGGCAAAAGACATGCTATACTGCAGCTGGGTACAAAGAAGCCCAAAGGCTCTTCCTTCTGCCTTTGAAAGCATACTTAGAGGGAAGCAATTTGCAGTGGATAATTGACAAGAGGAAAGAGAGTGCTCGATCCTTCTCAACCAAGCCACATTTCCCTGAAACATCCCCCACTAACTGTTTAGCTGAGGACAGTTTGAAAAGGAGAAGAGAACAACATGCAGTTTATCTCCTCCACCCCCACCAATGGCAAATGTTTACTCAATGAAAGATTCAATCCATGCCTACCACTACAAAGTTTACATTTCTATGAAAGAATGACATCTTGGCTAACAAGCCATCTCCTACAAGTTTATTTGTAGTATTGAGGTTCTCACTAAGGACAAATACCTAACTCATTTTTGTTTTTGTCTCTAATTTCAGATTTCTACAAATTGGTTACGTTTGATGTTATTTCCTGTACTCTTGTCTGCTTTGAATGAAGGAAAAATATGCAACTGAGCCCAGTTCAAATGGGACGTTCTGAGAAGAACTCTCAAATTAGTATCAGTCTCTGAATGGTCACCCTCATGGGAATATAGGAACAGATAAAAAGGGAGGTTGTGTGCTTTTTTGAGCATTGTAGTTGTCTAACCACCTAACTCATCTCCAGATACAGTGGGAGAAGGTTAAAGTTGCATAGCTGGCAAGCTACAACATTCAAACAAATGTCTTAAAGTACATTCCTTACTTTCACTGGACAGTGAAGGTGAAGGGGATGTTCATAGCCAAGGCTATCATGTTGCCATTTATCCCTAGGAGATAATGCTTAAAAGAGTGTAATAGAGTAGGACCTTCAGTTTTTTTCTCAGACATTTAAATTCTAATGAAGTTTACAGTGGGCATTTTGTGTGCAATTCCTTTTCTGTTGGCTCTGGTTGTCTTCACTATCTGTTATGTCAGTAAATATTTGCGCAGCCCCACCTTACAAGGCAATAGTTCTGTAGTAGCTAACTTACTATGTTTCTTGCTGTGAGATTTTGGAAGGTGGTCTTGTGTTTTTTTCAGCCCTGAAGCATCTTCTGTAACAGAAAAGGGGGGTAGGTCAGTTCTTCCACCTGTTCTGGCACACACACTCATGACCCTGTTTCTAGAAACAATCACATGATAAGCCTTATCTACACAAAAATGTATTGTTTATATTCTGTTCTCAAAGTAGCTTGCAAGATGAAGAAACATAGCATAAAAGTACATTTTCATTCAGTGCCAAACCTTCAAATCTGTTTGAAAATAAAGGAGCAGAAACCTAATAAAATTATCACTTTCCAAAATCACAAAAGGTTCAAAGAACAAAAATGTTTTCCCAAAGTCCTTAAATGCATCCATTAAATAGGTCCAATGAATTTCACCGAGCGGAATTTTCACAATCCAAGCCATCATCTGTCTTTATTATTGTTTATTTACATTGTCTTGTGTTGTCTATTACATTGTCCTGCCTTGATTGACTTTTCCTTTTTGTTTGTTATGCAATTATTTAAGTTCATAATATTATTTATTTAATATTCCTCTCCCTATCAATAAACACAATAGTGTATCAATAAACTATTACATTGCTTTCAGTTACAATCCTCAGCCTGTGGCCCTTGTCACTGGTTATTTTTTAAGCACTGGGAGGAGGGGGTCAAATTAAAATGCATATTAGTGCCGCAACAAGGGGGGAAATTATCCAGATGATCCAAGTCAGGGATGAAGAAGCTGTGGCCTTCCAGAAGATATTGCTGGACTACAGCTTTCATCATCCTTGGCCATAGGCTCAGCTAACAGTGGCTGGCGAGAGCTGGAATTCAATAATATGTAAAGTACCACAGTTCCCCATCTAACATATAATTCTCTAACTAATATATGGAAAGAGAAACTCCCAGATTAACCCAGGCTCAGACCATTTTGGGCTTTAAAGGTCAAAACCAACAACTTGGATTGAGCCCAGGAACAAATTGGCAGCTAGTAAAGGTCACACAAGATCTATGTGAGCCTGCTATTTGGTTCCAGCTAAAAGCAGAACTGCTGCATTTTGAGGTTTCCAAACTGCATTTTATAACAGTTCAATGGATAGTGTATTGTAGCAGTCAAGTGAAGAAGTAGCTGGAGCATTCAGAACAGGAGCCAGGTGCTTTGCTTGAACACCAGAAAGGAGCATAAAATAACTAGTAATTCATTCAAGAGGCACAATCTTCCTGTCCCTCTTCCCAGCCCCTTTCTTTGAACCCTTTGCCTTTCGAAAGCTGAATTAGCAGAGGTGGAAGGGTGCAGAAATGATAATGATTAGCACCAAGACAGCGAGGGGAAAACATATAGACAATGTTAGGCTTCCTTTGTTGAATATTCACCTCCTCAGGTGTTCAGCCTGGATACACAAGGGCTAAAGTGGGTAGGGGGACAGGTAGACTCATACTGTAGGACAGCAGCAAATTTCAGAGGGTCCTCACCATGGATGCCCCCTCCCCTGCTTGGCAACACACACGCTATGCAACTTGACTTTTTTCTGCAGCAGCAATTACTGCTTTCCTTGCTGAGTATCCAGACAGCATTTTAGCATAATGGTGCAGGTTAATTTTATTTCTTACCTACCCTTCACCACAAGGCCCCAGAGCAGGTTACATACATTTTATAAATACAATATTAAAATCAGTTTAAAACTAATACAATCAAAAGAATAGGGTAGGTTCATTTGGCTCCTATCCATAGTAGCAGCCTACCATTTTAATTGACCCAAAACACATTGGCCCTGGATCTAAAGGTTGAGTCATTGCATCTGAGGTAAATTAAAATGGCAGGCAGCTACCACAGATAAGAACCAAGGTTGGCTCCTGTTCAAAAGCAATAGTGCTACCTGCCCAAGGTAAAAACAGATACTCCGGGGGCAAGCAATGAGGGCAATAAGATAACACAGCCAGGTCAGGCCACTGAAGGGCCCTTTTGATCACTGGGGCCCTTGGCTAATGCTTGACTGACTGCTGGTGCCAGGCATGCTCATGCAAAGTCTTCCACTCCCAGGCCTAGCGTTATTGGTTCCTGACCCCAAGGAATCCTGTAAACCTCTCCAGACCTTCATACTAAAGAAACAAGCCACACACACACACACACACACACACACACACACACACACACACACACACATATATATATACACACATATGTATATGACTTTCTAAGTTTATGGTTATCACCACATCAGTGAACTCCAGAAGTGGAGGACACACTGGGTGAAGCAATACTTCTGTTTCTCACACTTGAACCCACTGCCAGTCAACTTGATTGAGGAATAACTCCAAGTTCTAATATTGCGAGGGAGGGAGGAAAACTTATCTCAGACCAAACTGAAATTAAATGACACACTAATGCTAGGCCTGCCACACCCTTTGTTGTATCCTCTGTAAGCCCATTATTTCCAGAAATTATATTAAAGACTTCCTCCTTCGTTATTTTCTGGTAACTGATCTAATGCAAAGTGTGGGTAGTGGTGAAATAGAAGGGGTGGATGGAAAATATTGTATTAGTTTTCCTGATTATAATGTCAGCTCTTCTGACCTGTTTTTTAATGTGCCTTTCACACGGAGGTACCTGTTGCATTATGGAACTGTGGCTTCTTGACTGATATACTGGCATGCTAAACTAAATTTCATTCATACTAGTGGACATTGGACAGCATTGCTACTCCCTCATCTTTTCAAAAAATGTGCGTTTCTGTTTCCCCATCATTCCCCCATAAAGACAGCAGGAACTGTATGCGAGTACAGCACCCCAAATTTCAGCATTTTACCCCTGTAGTTTTCTGGGTTAATGGAGCTGCAAATAGATTTTTTCCTCAGAAGGAATTAACACAAAAATGAGTGCTAATCTCCCACTACATTCCGCTAGATTTACTTTTACTTCATTTGTTAGCTCAAATATAATGCAGAAATTCACAGTTAGGAAACCCCTGGGGAAATAGAAGAAAGTGCTGTGTGAATGCAGCCTAGATTAGATTAGATTTAATATAGTTAAAATAACACTCAAAGCAACTCACACAACAAAACAACAAATATACAATGTAAAATACGGAAATTATGTATTCCATATAGTATCAAGAACAATAATATGTTCTAGCTGCTGTATCTCTTGCTGTCCCCAGCAGAGCAAAGTCTCCAAGACTCTGACACTTCAAAATACCACCCCAATGTGCTGTCCTCCTTCTGCCATCTACCCAAAGGCAGTCAACTCCAGACACCAACCTTTCACCCTTAGGCTGTTCCAGACACTGCCTGGCTCGATACCCTCTATCTCAAACTCCACCATTTCACACTTGCCTCCCAGCTACTCAGCCTCAGCTGTGAGCCACAGGACAAGGCACCTTTCCCCTTTAGCTCACCAGTGCTTTTTTTTCTGGGGGTACTGAAGGGTACACAGTACTGGCACTTTTTTCCCCCCTAGAAGAAAAGCACTGAGCTCAACCAACCTGAGTACATAATGGTGTGTTTCTGAGAATGGATTGGGGGAGAAATTGGGTTTAGTTCACAGTTACAGGCAGACCTACTTCATTTGCAATTTCTGAAACAATACACGGACTGAAACACAACCACCCTTTGAAATTTGCATTGTCCCCGAATTTTGCAATGCAGTTTCCCAGCCAACTAAGGTGTACAAAAATGAATACACTGGGGCAAAGCGTGCATGGAAGTGCCTATACTAGTGAAAAGAACATACAAAGAGAGGCAATCACTTTGCAAAACTGTATATTAGTCAAAACCTCATACAAAAATGTTTTTAATAAGAAAAATCCACAGTAAAAAAAAATCAGTTAAAAGAATTTGATGTGGAAATGTGGAGAACCAACTTGAAAATGGAGAAAGCAAAACTGACAGATTCAGCCATCCCTATTTTTCAGGAAGTGGGACAATCAACAGTTCTCAGGGGCATAAGAGACAATGTTGTTAGGAATTGTTGTCAGTTGGACATGGACAAGTCCACCTTCCCCTTACTGATGCAACAGTATGCTGGAGGCAGGAAGGAGGGAAATTGGATTTCTGAGCACTAGAAGTTCCGGGGTAATGAAAGCTAGAAATTCTCTCTGTTCATCACTTAGCACACTTAGTATGCTGAACACTCACTACTTTAAAAACAAGCCAAAGAAGCTGAAGGCTTGCCTGCCTAATCTACTAGTGGCAATCTGTTTCCATTTATCAGTGGCACATCACTGAGTGCCAGGAACCTGTGTTGTGTCTGCCTTGAAGGAGATTAGTGCCAGAGAAGCTTAAAGCCCACACGTGTTCTTCCACCTACACACATGTATAAACAGTCACCAATGGAAATTAGCTATTTGCATGTGAAGATGACTTACAGTAACTGCCAGGCTTTCTGCACAAACTTGTCCGAACGTTTTTTTGTTGCAATACTGATAAGCACTCCAGGAAAATGGCCTTCCATTAGGTTCTGCTGGAAATCTGTAGCCACAGCTGAAAACCAGCTAATTACATTTGTGCTTCCTTCTGCATTGTCAAGTTCAGAGAACACCATCCTCTTGTACGATTTGCTGAGCTTGTGGGAAAGTCCCAAAATCTAATTAAGGCTTGACAGTCCTGCCTTTGTGGAAGCACACCAGTCTTAAAACCGAAATCCATTGGGAATTTTGCCCTGAGAATGAGACTCGGAGGAATTTAAATTTATTCTCCTAGGGAAAAGAAATCCTCACTACCCTTGAATTATCTAGTTATTTTATTCTATTGAAATTAGGGCACAATCCTAAACTGGAGTTCTGCTCACTAAAGAGGCTTTTGGATCCGGTAGAAGCCCTGCTGTGCCAGCAGAATGGCAGCTATGTTGCCATCATGACAGATACACCAGTGCAGTGGTTTTCAACCAGTGTGCCATGGCACCCTGGGGTGCCTTGAATGATGGTCAGGGTGCCATGGTCAACACTGGCCTCTGTCCCTCCTTCCTTCCTTCCTTCCTTCCTTCCTTCCTTCCTTCCTTCCCTCCCTCCTCTGATGGTCTCTCACATCTCTGCCTCCCAAAGACTTGCATGGCTGTTTCTTACAGCAGCCCTGCCTACAAGCTCCCCAGGTGAATGGTGCCTCTGGGGCTAGCTAGGGGGTGTTTCCCAGGCCCCTGTGGGGCAGTGTGAGGAGGCACCTCTCTTTGGGGCAGGGTGGGCAGCTCAGAGACCAGTAGCTGCCTGGAGGACTCCTAAGGAGTGGGGAGAGGAGGATGAGGGAACACTCCACATGGCAGGGTGTTCAAAAAGTGGTGAGGGGCTGTTGGCTCTGTAGGCAAGGGGTGATATAACAGGGCTCCTGAGCCCCAAGAATGTAGTTGGTCAAGGGAGCTGTAGACCCAAAAAGGTTGAAAAGCTCTGCACCAGTGGAATGCCTGTGATTCCTTCCTGCAGAATATCCTGGTTGGCAGAGCAGCTCTGTGGTTGAAGAGATGCCTGTAATGTAGCTAAAACAAGGGTAGAGTTGCATGAAGTTTGTGCACAGCACAAGGGAGAAAGCACCCTTGCTCCAGATCCTATACCTCTTCAATCGATGCCCATAGATCCGTTGGCAGCACAAATTTATACCTGGGGCAGGAAATTACCCCCCCCCCAATTGACTTCAGTCGAAAAGGACAGGGATTCAAAAATAGCTGTGCCCACATCAATGGCCTGAACAGAGGACTTAGTACCTAATTATAGCACACTGCCATGGGGAGTGTGTGGCATGGGGCTGTATTTACCTACCAGAAGGAGTGGTAGGCAAAAGGGGTTGCTTGGAACATGGAGGAACCAGGCTATTTGCTCCTCAATTTGTTGGTTCAATGTGCCTCAATGTGGGAGGGCCTCTCCTTTTCCTTTTACGAGAGTGCACTCTGGGTTTGAGCCAAAGAACTCAAGAATGGAAAACAGTAGGTGTTCTTCCCACCTAAGAGTCTTCTTGCAACCTCTGTGCTCCTGGCGCTGAGGACTGACTGTTGAAATCAGGTGCAGGGAAGACAAATGCTCTGTGATTTCTCTTATTGCTGCCTAGTGGTGTCTGCAGTGTGGGTTGAAGTATCAGAAGTTCCCTCCATCCTTCACTCCTAACGCAACTGCTTTGTTTTCCCAGGCATGCAAACAGTTATTGGGGCATATTTCCCCATCCTCCGATGGGCCTCAAACCCTCCTCACCTGCTTCCCAACCTATACAGCGAGACACTGGAAGGTACTGATGTCAGCGTATGTTTGTGACTCTCCTTATTGCATCTCCTGGTCCTTCACCTTGGCCAATTGGCAAAAGGCTCTTTTTCTCTCTGGGTGGGTCTGAAACTCTTGTCCCAGGGAGGGGTGTGTGAGTTTCCCAGGACACAATTGGGCACTTTGCTGCATATCACATCTTTCATCTCTTGAGCATGTGTTATGCTCCTAAAAGAGTGGCTGGATAAAGATATTATAATCCCTGCCTGAGGACTGGTTGTACATCTGGGCCTTGTGGACTGGTGTTGTTGTGGCTTCATCTTGCTTGGTGTGGGCGACGGTGTGGATTGTGTGCTGGGGTGTGTCTCCATCACTGAGAGGTCATTGGCTGCCTCTTGTGTATGACCAGCGTGTGGGCAGGATTGCTAGCATATACCCTGATTACTTGGCACTGACCCTATTTCTAGACATATTGTGGGTGTCCCTCTCTTTTATTTATGTTATTTTTATATTTTCTGCTTGTGCCTTCAGATGTCTTCCGAAAGTCAGATAGTTGTTTTTTTCCTTGACATCTGAAGAGAGGGTGATCCACGGGGAGGGCACTACTTCCAAGAAAGCCCTCTGCCTGGTTCCCTGTAACCTCGCTTCTTGCAGTGAGGGAACTGCAGTGAGTGAGGAAAAGAAGACCCTCAGAGGAGGACCTCAATGTCCAGGCTGAACGATGGGGGAGGAGACGCTCCTTCAGCTATACTGGGCCAAGGCTATTTAAGGCTTTAAAGGTCAGCACCAACACTTTGAATTGTGCTCACAATAATTGCATACAATTCAGGGGAAAAGCCACATCAGTGTTTTTTTCAGAATATGCAACTTTGGTTTTTACAGCGCTGTGCCCTTGGCATGCCATCCTACCTCTCTAGGCCCAACAAGGAAGTGGATAAGCACACCACAACAGGGAGCTTGACTGAACCTCATCACTGTCAGGAAAGATTTGAAGAGCTAGCAGCCATTTTTAATGAGAATGGGTGGACAGCAAAAGGGAAAAAGTGATCAATTGCTGAGCTCACTTGTTTGAAGTGTGTGCACCGAGATAAATCAGGTTGCACAGCTGCTGTAGATCAAAATGACATTAAACACTCAAATGCATTTTTTTCTGCCATTGTTAATAGCCTATTTGAAAATAGGACGGCCATCTTTTTCTGCTGGCAGAGCTCCTGTGCCTTAACAGCTGCAAGAAAGGAAGCCATTAAGCACTGCAAATTCCACAGCATGGGCACACTGTGCTGTAGTGGTTAAGTGCTGGGCTTTGACAAGGGCAAGACAAGTTCAAATCCTAAGTCATCCACCAGTTGACCTTGGCCAGTCACCGTATCTCTGCCTAACCTACCTCACAAGGCTGGCTGAGGATAACATGGAAAAGGGTAAAACCATGTATGCCACCTTGAACTCCTTGCAGGAAGAAGGAGGGGGGTGGAACAGTAAAGAAATAAATCACTTGTGATGAATGTGCAGGTGTGATTCAGCTCATAGTCTTCTATTTCTGACCAACTCAAGGTGTAATGTAGTAAGGAAGAATCAAGGCAGAGACAGCCACTCTCATTCTAATTCTCAGATCACAGACCAGTCCACGTTGTTCTGAAGTCTATACTGAACCATGGTTCATACGTACTAAACCATGCACAAAACTGGCACATGCAACGCAATGTTTATATTCATTCCAGTTTTGTAGAAATCAGATATCATGAGGTGGCCGTCTGACTCTGCCCAGGTTTTTAAGCATCTGAACTAAATCATAAGATGTTAAATATGCTTACCAATAGGCTGGTGACTAGTAGCGTTGATTGCAATCTGTGCTCGACAATACGCTTTGCTGTCCACTAATTCTAAGGATTCAAAAAGAAAGAGCGACAATGATGTAATGTCTTGTTAAAAGAGTATCCCAGAACCACTTGAAAATGCTTTATAGGTTGTTGGGTTAGTTACCTACTGTGCCACCATATCCACTATCATAGAAATAGTTCTCTTCTTTCCATGACGCCATTAAAGACGGATCTTAAACAAGCAAACAAAAAGAAACAAGAGTCAATGTTGGTAAAGCAGCTTTTCAAATGCTCCATATTCAGAACACACAGCACAAATTCAGACAAACTGAATGTCTCACTTGTTTTTAAAAAAGTGTTGGGGCAAACTGAGTGGTCTAGATGTTTAGAGTGAGGCATTCTGCCCTCCATGTGTCTTGATCTTTCTTGTTGGGCACCCTTTGCAGATAAGGAACTTTAGCTCTCCTTGGCAAATCATCATAACTCCTACACCCAGGTCCAGGTCGCTGTTCCTTCAGCCAGATCTGGTCCCATGAGGATGCTCCCCCCCCACCTGTGTGACAACAGCTGCTTTGGCAAGAGGGTAGGGATGGCCCTGCTCAAAGCTTTCTTCCTTAAATTCATTCCCAGTGCATTTTATATGGCCCAATGGTTTCATAGTGATTTGACGATGAAAGAGAGATTGTAGCTGCAGAATTCTGCACATGTTCTACATTTGAAACTGACCCTGAAGTTGCCCTGAAGTTCTAAAGTCTTGACCTGGCACCCTTACAACGAACCGCAAGAAGCAAAGTGTATTGTTGCAACAGAGAAAAACACAAAGGTTTCGAAAACCTTCCAAAATTTCCTTTTGAGCCGTAGCGCACAGGTAACAAGCATGATACTAGCGTGGTATTGTTACAAAAGTATCATCAATCTGTACAAACACATGTTACTTATTTGGAGCTGTTAGGTTTGTTTTTGTTTGTATTTCAAAATACTAGGTGATTTTGGGGATCGGTTTGTCTTTTAAAGCAATGAATGTGATTACAGCTGAAAATGAATCACTTACTAAGTCATTGTTCTTGGCTAGGTTAAGAATTATGACACAGGAATTTAGCCGATCTTCTGCTTACCAGCTACGTGTTTGGGCATCCCAAACCTATGTCCTTCAAATAGCACACACCCTCTTGTTGTTTAGACACCTGATCTACCCATTGTTTTCTCTAAAAACAAGCCTCGCCCAAGAGGGGCTTGGAAGAATTTTTATTTTTGCAGTTCTGCACGGTATCAGAATATCTCCAGTAGCATTCTGCTTTGGTTTGTTTCCTTTACAGAAAATTAAAATGAGTCATCATCAGTGGAGGTTTGTCCATTAGAGTGAATGGAGCTAGTCCAAGGGATGGCACTGCCTGTCTGGGGACAAGACTAGGAAGGATGGGGACAAGACTTCAATGACTTGGCTCTGCCAGTCATTTGTTTTGTCTCCACCAACTATTGGTCTGCTTGCATTCCACTCAACCAGTCCCCTTTAATCAATGGATAGAAAATATAGCAACTCTTGCAACATGCGAGCAGATTGCTCATAGCCATAGATTGTGTATGAACAAATAAAACGACAGTGGGAATGGAATGTATTAAAAAATATAGTCAGTTATAAATAAATGTATATGTATTAGAATGATAATTTCATCTCATATGCCTTCGTGCTCGACAATTATGTACGGAATTACAAGGGTTTTGGTACTTTGTGTGAACTTTTTGTTTCCTTTTTATTTCTTCACTTTAGTTTAATATAAATTTTTTTTTTTGGGGGGGGGGGGAGGGACCCAGTCCCAATTGGCACCAGCCACCATTGGTAATCACATACAGCTGAACTCAATGAATGCCAAATGGCAAGCAGCCTACATCCAACTGAAGTCAATGACAAATCTGTCGGTAAGGGGAAAGCCACAAAGTGCACCGAAGGACAGAGCTGTGTCAGCCATTCAACATCTCCAGCATTCCCTAACCTATCCCATTGCCCTCAGGTCTGGTGGAGGGTGGTATCCCCACTCACCTTGGAATTTGACTTGGGCGAACTTGCCCTTTCTAGATTGCCAATACTAGTATCAAATTCCTTCAGTTCTAAAGGTGAAGCTCAAAATGTTCCCTTACACTTCCAGCACTGCCCTGGCATCTCTACTAAAGAAAGGGTTATCTGAAAAAAGCTAAGCTTGATAAGAGCATATACTATGTCAGTAGCATTGTACCATAGCCTGACTGTACTGGCTGCCAATCAGTTTCAAGGCCCAATTCAAAGTGCTGGGTTTGACCTATAAAACCTTCAACGGCTCAAGACCGCAATACCTCCAGAAACGCTTCTCCCCATATGAACCAACCTGGACTCTGTGACCATAATTTGAGGCCCTTCTTTATGTTGTCCCTCCACAAGAGGTCCCATTGACTTCAACAAGAAATACAAGAATATGCTTGACTCTCATCTATTGCGATCAATGAAACTTTTAAAATGTTTAATGTTGACTCACATCATTTCCCTTATATTTAGTGCATATTATTATTATTATTATTATTATTATTATTATTATTATTTTGGTAACATCGAAATGTGCTTCCCTGTCCTTTTCCAAATAAGTGTGCCTGTCTTTATTTCTTCACATCATCTTAATTCATATCTATCTGGAGTTGTTTGCAGTTGATGGGGACATCAATATTGCTGGCATCACCCACCTGTTTGTTCTGTCTTAACAATGACATTGTGTGAAGGGTACATTTCACTTCCACACTGGCCTGCAAGAGAATGCAAAGGGCAGCTCAATATACATAAGGGAAGGATTTTAAACACACACAACCAAACCAATTGGTCTGTTTCGACAAGAAGAACCAATGCTATCAGACAGCTCTACTAGTCACAGGTTTCTAGCAGAATGAGAAAGAAAAGCAGTCACTTGCTTTATAACTTCTGCATGAGAGTGTCTTCCCACAGGATTCTCTCCCCCTCCCCAGCTCATTGGCATGCACATATCAAAATCGCAAGCAAACACATGTATCAAACACACCAGTGGGTGTGAGGTTTTTGTGCGGGAAACAGCCCTCAGCAATTCATCAAGGCATTTCCTAATTCAGCACTTTGAATTCATGAAAATAAATTTTCACAGATGGGTAAGTCTCAGATTCACAAGGGCTGGGAGCCTATATAAAACCTTTGCAAAGTTATAGGTTTTATATTTACCTGAAACATTCAGTGTTTTCCCTGCCCATCCTCTTCTTTGGCTTTGCACACTTCCTGGCTTGCACCTCCCTATTTATTTGGTACAGCTAAAGAGGCCATTCTGAGACTGCCAGCATGGTCTCTGGTGCATAGATTTCATGCTCAGCACTACTCAGTTTGCTATGTGAAGGCCTTGCTACAAACTTTGTTTTGATATTCAGCTATTTTAAAGACCTGATATTGCCCTGATTACCATATCAAAGAGATGCTGGAGGTTCGTAAACCTGAAATAGGATGAATTTGCCTGACTCAATGAATGCTGCAGTTATGCAAATATCATCCCAAGGTGTTTCAAGGAATATGAAGTGCATGTTTTAACCTGCAGATCATTAGCATACTAGATATCAATACAGAAACTGAGTGGTAAGCTAATGTTATCCCTGTAACACTGAATTTAAAGTTCACATATAAGTTTTAAGGAGGGATGTCAATGAAGCACGTAAAAGTAGGAAACAATGGAAATGGTAGGGCCTAAAGGTGCCAACTCCTAGGGACCGAGGCACTTTTGGCTCTCCTAATTTAGGGAGTTTGGCCCCCTCAATATTTAGATAATGTTGCACAGCATCACATTGGGGGGCCTGATCCTCTGGAGAAGCTAGCGCCTCTGCTATGGTGTCAGGCCCGGAAGTCAAATGTGGCCCTCCAGTCCTCTCTATCTGGTCCCCGGAACTCTTTCCAGGCCACACACCCTCCCAAGACACACCAATCACTGTCTCTGTTCCTCATCCTCTTTGAGTGTTTTTGCCTGGCTGGACTGTGCTCTTGAACTCTGCTTATGCCTCTTGTCTGAATGGAGGGAAGGAGGAGAGGCGTGTTGTGTGCAAAAAGCCCTGGTATCTGCATGGTAGCCTACTGTACAAAGGTAAAAGTCACCAACATTGTTCTGACCACTTTTACCTCTAGCCCTGCCCACCACCCAGGCACATAGTCTTCTGACTGAGAGAGGTTCCCCACACCTGGTCTGAAGAAAGCTTCTCCTTAAAAAAATGAAGGGGTGCTAGTAAAATTTGAGTGATGGGAGAACAGGACATGACTGAACCCATCATTAAAAAAGTACATAAAAATTTCTCACTAAGCAAGGGTTTTGTGCAGTACGATCTTTCACACCCACAGCCCCAACTGCACCGTCATAATCCAGCCGCAAGATACACAGGTGCTACTTCATCAAACCTGGAAGCAAATTCTGCATGGAACAATGATGTGCAATGCAGGAACAAGTAATTTACAGAATTGTATACATCCGGTCTTGAATCTCTTATACTTTAGTGTGCTCTATTTACCATTCCACTTCAGGTGATGAAGGCTGCTGTAAAGAAGCTGCCCAGCTGTGCCAGCTGCTCGGGTGAAATCTTGCAAACTCATGTTGCACAGATGTTCCCCACCAATATCAAACTCCTGGAAAGGAATGCAGGTGGCATCAAGCTGGTTGGTGTCCAAAAGGTGCTGAAGCCATTCCCAGACCTGATACTTTGTCCAGTATTGAGGGTGTATCTCATGCCACTGAGTTCCAAAGAAACTGCCTGATGCTGCAAGAAAAAACTCGAGTCATTTGCCTGATCACTGATCGTCAGCAAATAATGTAGGTAAAATGGCATTACTATACATTTTTCCTGCCTCCCCCCCCCCCCACTGAACAACACACAAGGGGAGGAGAAGGGACACTATTTTATCTGGCAAGCTGAGATGCATTTCTCCCATTGAAATTAAAAGGCATGCCTTACTTAGCTCCATTCATCTCAATGGGTCTGCTCTGAGTAAAATTTGTTTGGATGCAACTCAAACATTAAGCAGCAAATAATTAAACAGCAGAAGAAAGAATACCATAACTGATTAAGTAGCAAGAAAAGCCAACAAAAGCAGCAAAAAAAGTATTTTTAGGTGGTAAAAATACAATAAAAGCAGAAGTCCCCAAAGGTCCTCTGAACAGCTTCCATCTAGTTACTATAAATCCACTGTGAAGTGAGTCCTAGGAAGGCAGCTCCATAATCTTAGTGCCACTGATGAAAAGTCCCTGTCCTAGGTAACTGCGCATTGTATGACAGAGGGAGAGAGAAGAAGGCGTCTGAGAGAGAGAGAAAACTTCAGGTGTTGATAACCTTGAGGCCTCGCCAGATGTCTTTAAAAAAAAAATTGTGCTCATGGTGGTATTTGGGCAGTTATATGCAATTTCACTTTCAATACTGTTTGCACCTACACAGGTTTGGGGGCAGACACACTGCTTTGTTTCCAATCAGTACATGTCACGTAACATTCTGCTGAAATCCTTTATCTTTATGATACTACAGCTGTTATGGTTTAATTTTTATCCTGGGTGTGTGTTTGTGTGTGCCATAGTGCCAGAGTGCCCCTCCAGATGGCAACAGTATAGTAAAGTTGGGGAAGCAATGCAGAACAACTAATAAAGTGGGGTTATGTGTGGATACTACAGTCTAAGTCCGCCACTAAGGCATGTTATTGAATCAATGACATATTTTGCAGAATACACTTGCAAAAAAAGCCCCTAGTTTCAGATATTATGGACCGAAACCATTTAGGGCTTTCAAGGTCAAAGCTAACATTGAATTGGGCCCAGAAACCAACTGGAAGCCATTGTTGTATCACAATTGGTACTCCATGTCTACTAAGGACTGCCCCAGGCAAGATCTTGGTGTTCCAAAGCAGTTTTAGACTCTTAAGACTCCTCAAAGGCAGTCTGATGTAGACAACATTCCAGTAAAGTAATCTGGATGTCACTATAGCAATTAGGCAAGAATTACTGTGACGAGGCTGTTTGTATCCAAGAAAGTATGCAGTTGGCATTATCACTGGTAAAAAGCATTCTTGGCTGCTGTCACCCTCTCAGAGCAGCACTAAATCCAAGAGGACATTCTGTTGCAAATCTGAGTTTCAGGGTGGGTCGAACCCCATTCACAATAGACTGTGCACCTATTCCAGGCCCAGCCATATTTCCAGTCAACAGTGCATCCATCTTCTCTGGATTAGGGTTTGTTTGTTTTTCTACTGTCATCCACTTCATCATAGACCTCAGACACCCATTCACAACTTTTACTGCCTTCCTAGGATTAGATGGGAAGGAGAGATAAGAGTAGGGTGTTGTCAGTGTACTGATGACACCACACCCTGTATCTTCAGGCAACTCCACCCAGTGGTTTCATGTAGATATTAATGGGCACCAAGATAGACCCTTGAACCACCCTGCAGGCTAAAGGCCATGAGATGGAGAAACCATCTCCTCCATCATTATTTGTGATCTATCCTCAAGGGATGACAGGAAAGGAGCAGTATACCCTCCACCCCAACCTTGAGAAGGCAATACCCCAGCAATATAGAATCCTAAATTCATATATGGCTCAATATTACAGAGTCTCTACTCTCCAAGTCTCTCTAACCCAATTTTCTCCTCTGTTTTCAGTTCCAATGCAGGTGCAGAAAAGCTAGTCTAAATATCTGCTCTAGGGTTCATGAAAGGCTTTGGAAATTTGGAAACACTTTTGTTGTTCCTGTTGCTCTTGTTCTAAATACAAGCATTCTATCGGTGAAGCCAGAGATCTCAGATAGCATATTAGCGAACAAGACATACTGACTGACTTCCTCTTGACTTCGCAGCAGAAATGGCAGACACACACCTTTTGATAGCTATTGTTATTGATAGATTGAATCGGTTTTTACATCTATCTCAAGGAGATTTACAATAATGTCACTAAAAACACAGGGATATATATATGTGATTTATCCATTCATTCATCAGCTTTTATTAATAAAAAGAGGAACTTTTCTGAAGTGCAAGACTGCTCCAAAGGGGCATTTCTTGGCAAGATCGTTTGGGCTAGCCAGTCAGTATTATGCATATTTTAGATCTGGTCTGACATTTGCAGAAATGTTTCCCCTCCCCTGGACTTCAAGGCCAAACTCTAAGCTGTTTCTTAAATATCCAAATGTTAATAAGTATACCAATACTTAACAAAACAATATCTGAAATATTGGGGGTTTTTTATATTAAAAAAACAACCACCTGAAAAGTAAACAATACTGTGCAACAGCATATCTGTGTATGCACATGTATCTGGGCATGCAAGCACACAGGGCTTGAAAGAATAAATATTAAACATCCCACTGTCAATTTGGAGTTAGTCTGTGTTTCTGAAATGTAGGCAAGCAGTCTCTCTCCCAGCAAGTCATCGCTTAAAGCCTGCAATAGTATCTCAAAGTGGACAGACTACCAGAGGATTGAATTATTTAAAAACTGTGATGGTGGCCTCAGTTCTTTATTATGCAATAAAATAAGATAGTCAATATGTTCCCAGTTGTTGGGAAAATTGAAAGGAACTCAACACAGGAGCACAGAGACGTATACACTCAGAATATATGAATTCTCTCTTAACTTATTTACATTGTGTCTGGAGGATCACATTTGCAAGGGTTTTATTCTATACCACATTTTATATAAGGAGTAGTCTAGCTTCTCTAAATCTAAATAATGCATAGGTAGTGGCAGAACCAGGGGAGGTGGGATCAGGGTGGGAGGACAGAAGTGGGGCAAAGTATATTTCTAGGTAGGCAAAATGTGTCCCATTTGCCCCATCTGGCAACACCCATGTGCATAACCAAATTGGTAAAAAAAATGGACAAGCAAATGACTCTTTTTTTCTACACTTCATGTGATTTTTGGAGGAAGATCTGACTTGGGAACCTAGGTGTGTTTGCATTCAAAACTACAAGTGAATCTTAAGAAGTTTCAGAATCTGATATCCTTACTGAGAAATTCTGTTTTTGTCAGACAACTCAAAAACTGGAACAACTGTGAAGCATCAATTTCAAGAGGAAACATTGCTGATAAAAGGAAAGTTGGCAATAAGAGTTTGTTATGAGGATTTTAAAATAAAATAACCAGAAATTCTTTTAGAGATAGTTAAAAAAATATATTGGAGAAATATAATTGTATGGTGAATTGTCAGAAGAAAACTGACTAATAGTTACTTTATGTGACCAGGTTTAAGGGTAGTGTTGTGAGCTAGTGGTTAGAGTGTCAGACTAGGTCCTGTTGGCCATGGTTCAAATGTACACTTTGCCATGAAACTCACTGGGTGTGACCTTGGGCCAGTCACTGCCTCTTATCCTAACCTACTTGACAGGGTTGTTGTGGGGGTTAAATAAAAAGAGGGAGAACCATGTATGTTACCCTGAGTTCCTTGGAGAAAAAGGTGGGATATAAATGCAATAAATAAATGGATTATTTAGAGTTAAGGAAAACGTTTTAAAAGTTAGATCTACATGGATTCACAGCCTGAATATATTTCTATATACAGAAATTAGGGGGATAGATAGATACAGTGGTGCCTCACAAGACGAAATTAATCCGTTCTGCGAGTCTCTTCGTCTTGCGGTTTTTTCGTCTTGCGAAGCACGGCTATTAGCGGCTATTAGCGGCTATTAGCGGCTTTGCGGCTATTAACGGCTTAACGGCTTAGCGGCTATTAACGGCTTAGCGGCTTTAAGAAAAAGGAAACAAACTCGCAAGAACTCGCAAGACATTTCATCTTGCGAAGCAAGCCCATAGGGAAATTCGTCTTGCGGAACGACTCAAAAAATGGAAAACCCTTTCGTCTAGCGAGTTTTTCGTCTTGCGAGGCATTCGTCTTGCGGGGCACCACTGTAGATGACTAATAGATAGATAGATAGATAGATAGATAGATAGATAGATAGATAGATAGATAGATGATAGATAGATATCTCAAATAAACTTCATGAAAAAGTGTATACCGTCAACAGCAGACTCAATGGAAACTGCTGTCTCCAATAAACACCTGAATATATTTCTACATACAGAAATTAGGGGCTTTTAGTCTAATTGCTTAGCATTTAATGACAGAAAGGCTTTAATGAGTCTGTCCTACATATGTGACCTATTTGAGAGCAAGTCTAGTGTAGATTTCAGTCATGTGCCAAATGAAGAGGTTTATCTCACCCCAAATAACTTCTGGCCATAGGTGGCATCCTGAGTTTCAGTGCCAACAACCACCACTCAGTGTTAACTAAAACAGTCAGAATTGGAATGGAGAATTTCAAGTTGTAGAAATGATCTCTCCTGATGTCATGGCTAGATTAGAATGTGGTGTTTATTGGGGAGCAGTATGCATCATGGCTGCTGTTGACAGTACACTCCTTTGCAGGAAATTTATTATATTATATTATATTATATTATATTATATTATATTATATTATATTAGTTATACTGTTCATTTACTCTGTTGTTTTTAATTGATGGATTTTTATCATTTACTTACTGTTTTTTGCCTTTTAATTTCTAAGCCACTTAGAGATTCTTGCCCCCCCCAAAAAATGTTGTGATATATAGAGTATAATCATCATCTTCCAAATAAATAGCAGGAATAAATAGGGTATAATAAATTACCATAGAATATAAATTGCATTGGTTACACTGCATTCCATTTTGGTAGCGTGGAATTTTCTTGTTTTGTTTTTTTAAGGAATACAGTAAAACTGTAATGCAAACAAGAATACTGCAGTAAAGTAGACTGGATAGTTTCCCCCCCAAGTGGAATAAGGGCAAGATAAAGGTTTACAACTCCCAAGTCAATTCACAGATCACCACGGGTGAATTCTTCCTACCATGACATGTGGGGTATCCATCTGTCCAGGATGGCTGCTCGTGGAGAAGACTTGTGACTGAATTAAGACTCATTCTGCCAGTTCCTTCTAAAATCATGATCTGCAAATGAACCAAACAGCTGACTTAGCTCAAACTTCTTGCTCCACAAATACCAAGAATATCCCATCAAAAGCAAAGAATGGCAAATGCCACAGCCCAGGTTAGGAACAAGTTGCCACAACCCCTTTCTGGCTGAAATAAAACTTCCTACTGGCAAAACATTGCTGTGCCTGATTTTCATATGCATGAATCAAGTTTCTACAGCCACCCATCCATAAAAGAGTAAGCTGTAATAAGGAAGGAAGCAGAATTAAACAAAAAAACAAGACGGCAACCTACCTTTACTTACGGTACTCCCATTTGAAAGACATTAAGGGGGAGAAAGAAAGAAAGAAAGAAAGAAAGAAAGAAAGAAAGAAAGAAAGAAAGCTGAATTTCCTCCCCCGATCTTTCTTTGAGTAGTAAAATGTAATTTGTGCTATTTGACGCTCCAAAACCTGAGTTTAAAAGTTTTATATACTAAAACCATATTTTCCCTCAAATAAAGCACATGCTCCCTAAATTTGGATTGCTCCCTCAATTTGTGCAATAATTTCTTGATGACATTAAACATTAAAACATTGGAATAAAGGGCCATAAATACAGTAAGTTCTGAACAGCTGTGCACTCTTTTATAAAAGTGTTTTAAAACTTATTTTCAATCATATATGCAGACATCTGGAATAAACAACATTTATATTATGTCGAAATAAAATGCAGGCTAAAGATTAACCTTGATTAACAAATAGCCAACTAGACAGAAAGTTGGACCAAAGTTAAGCAGAAAGACAATGTAAGAAAGTGTTCTAAATGTTATCAAAATGTTTTACCTTGCTATGCTTAATAAACACTATTTGCTGTCAGACTGCTAACACACGCAAAACAGAAATGTAATGTTGTATATTTAGAGAGACATTTGATGTCAAGTATTACAAGACTTTTTAAAAATGGAGAAGCCTGATTTAACAATAATGTGTGTGCATCTTCTCAATCCCAGACTCTAGGAAATACTTCAAAGATTTTTTTGCATAAAAGGTATGCTTTTCATGGATACAACCCTGTGAATTATACTATAATCTATGAAAAACCTCCAGGCTTAACAACAGCTCCATAACATATGAATTAGAAAAGCACTCGGAGCCACACAGCACCAACCAACATTTACTATCCACTGCCAAATTCTTCTGCCAGAGTCTCATGGGAATACTAAATGCAATCATTCACTGGATCAGTCTAACAATACAGTATTTCAAAATGACATTGAAATAGATCTTAAGGCTTTCATCATTGATTCATATGAACTGTTAAACCAGCATCTGGTTTCCCAAGTTTCCTTCAGGGAATCTAGAGGTGGTTCTAAACAAGCTTTCAATGCTTTATAGAATTACTGATCTCTTTCTTAAAATTTGTACATATAAGAAATAAGTAAAATAACCAAGCAAGTATTAGAAACTACCCCAGAACCAACCTTACTAAACATCTTCCAAGACAATAATGCTCACTTACACCACAAAGAACTCATAACCCACCTACTTTCAGCAGCCAGAAGCATCATAGCCAGAAACTGGAGAGACCTGTCAGGAGTAAGCATGGACCAATGGTATCAAATAGTATGGGAAACAGCCCTACTAAAAAAATTAACCAATAAACTGAAACTGGCACGGGGACAAATAGAAGAAGACACAGCCCAACAAGACAACGACAAAAATCCACCAACAGCATACAAATCAATATGGCTAACCTGATCCAAAACACCCACCCACCCCACTCATACGTGAAAAGAAAGACCACCACAGGCAACCACAAATGAATAACAACACCCTAGGCCAACCCCAACCTCTCTCACCACCAAAGGAACACAAGTGAACAGCAAAGAACCTGCACAAGCAACGCTGACACCAAATCCTACATATAGTAAGTAAAATAGAAACATCGCCACCCGACCCCACCCCCACCCACCTTGCCCTCCCTCCACCTCTTTCCCCCTTTTCTTCCTAATGTCTCAACAAATGAAACTGATTTGTAAAAATGTTACATGGAAAAAAATACGAGAGACATTGCAAACACTTTTGTAAATCAAGAAAATATTTAATAATAAAAATAAAAAAAACTGGTCAAAAGTATTGTGGAGTTTTACTAACAAACACCCTTTGCGTTGGACAGGGGAAGGGTAATTTGGAGCCCTGGTAGCTTCCACTCATGACCTACCAGCCACCAACCTGGCATAGAGCTTCTCCTTCTGCCCCAAACCTATGGGTGGGTGTGCCACTGTTGACAAGCTGTATAAAGCCCCCAAACAGTGCTTTTGAGGGGCAGGGAAATGGTGGGCCAGAACCAACTCAGGGTCCATTGGATCCTGAACTAGGCAGGCTGTTGTCACATGACAATACTGGTCTTGATCCAGTCCCAAACACTGCACCAGTTCCAGGTTGGTGTAGCAATCTGTGTGTCCCCCGCCTTCTGCCCTGGCCACCACGCACGGCAGGGATTCAGCTGCGATGGTAGTCCCAACTCTCTGTAAAGCCCTCTCTCTAGGTTGTGTTTTACTGCTTCCAAAACCAGAGCAGGGCCAAACTGAAAGCAAAATTCCGGTTTGAAACCCACAACATTGTTTTGACATTGTCACGCTGACCTTCCTTCTTTATATCTTTCCCTCCCTACTTTCTTGTCTTTTAGCTCATAAACCTGAAGCCAGGGCCTGTCTCTCATTATTTTTGATTAATGTGAACTCCTGGGAAAGGATAGTTGCCTGAAAACGGGACTAGAAATATAACCAACTAACTTGTTTCACAGCTAATGGCCCCAATCCAACCAATGTTAGTCATGAAGAGCAATGGGACTACAGTATATGGTGACTAGCACTTCACTCCAAACCCTGGCTTAGCAGCCCTCCTGATCCTGCCAGGTGGGGCAGCTAGCTGCATTTCATTTGAAAGTTCTTGGAAATAGCTATATCCACAGAAGAGAAGGCAAAGCCCCGCAAGAAGTTGCATAAGAATTGTTGGTTACTAATATCTCCATGAGAGTTGGTTCATGAGACTTCCATGAGAGTCCCATGGACTGCAAGAAGATCAAACCTATCCATTCTTAAGGAAATCAGCCCTGAGTGGTCACTGGAAGGACCGATCCTGAAGCTGAGACTCCAATATTTTGGCCACCTCATGAGAAGAGAAGACTCCCTGGAAAAGACCCTGATGCTGGGAAAGATTGAGGGCACAAGGAGAAGGGGATGACAGAGGACAAGATGATTGGACAGTGTTCTCGAAGCTACCAGCATGAGTTTGACTAAACTGTGGGAGGCAGTGGAAGACAGAAGTGCCTGGCATGCTCTGGTCCATGGGGTCACGAAAAGTCGGACACCACTAAACAACAACAACAATATCTTCACATGCATCAGGAAGATTTTGGGCATTGCATGGCAGGACAGAGTCTCCAACAAAGATGTGCTCCGCCAAGGACACATTCCCAGCACATTCGCACTCCTGTCTTGGCAACTTCTAGCTGGCTTGGTCATGTCCACCAAATGGAAAATGGCAGGATCTCCAAGGATGTGTTCTCTATGAGAAGCTGGCTTTGGGCACTAGGCACTCTGTGTGGGAATACCTTGCAGACAACCACAGTGCCTGAAGACATACAGGTTGAGCGTCCATAGCAGCGACCAGAGGAGGAATGGCTGCTGGGTGGAGTGCAGAGGAAGAAACGCCATGGTGTATTTGCAGCAGGACAACTGGACACCTTCATCTGACCCAGCTGCAACCAAACATGTCTCTCCTGAATTGGTCTCTACAGCCACAACAGGCACTTTAACTCTCTAACAGATTAACCTCACCCCCCCCCAAAGGCACACTCCCTCACTGTGTCCCGAGATAGATGACTGCCCATATCCCATGAAGACCTGTCATAAAATTTTCTACTTTTTAAGAAGCATTTCCAGTAGCCACAGTATTTCATTCAGCGTCTTAGACTACAACAACGCCCCTTAGCATTGTGCTAACCTATATTCCTATGAATAATCAATTACCAGGCAACATTTGATAGCTTGTTGTTAACATATGAAGACATCAGCAACTCAGAAACAGGTTACCCAAAAGACCACTTTCCTCTGTACAGATCTGTAAGATCACTTAGATTATCTGGTGAAAATCTATTTGTGGTAGCGCACCCTACAGAAAATTGTAGGGTGGGGACCTGAAAACAGACATTTCCTGCTGTTGCCCTTGTTTTGTGGAATAGCCTTTCCTCTGCCATACTGAAAGCAGCAAAAATCAGTTGCTTTAGATGTCTTGCAAAGACTTATCTTTTCATCCAGGCTTTCCCTGACCCATAAGATTGGACCCTGATTTTTGTCTATTAATTCCCTTAATCTGCCTTATTTGCATTTATGTTTTTATACTGATTTATTGACTGTAGGCAGTATCTTTGTTTTTCATGGACATTGTTTTTGTATTGTACATGGTGTACACACTTAGAGATTTTAAGATTATGAAGCAGTTTAGAAATGCATTGAAATAAGTAATCCATAAGAAACACGAATATATTTCTCAGGCAATACACACACACATCAGTCAAACAGAAATTTCAGAATTCATAGGCTTAAGACTATTTATATTTACCCAGAAATGCTGATCTGCTGAATGTTCTCCCCAAGGAAACACACCTGGCACTACCACCATCATTCTAGGCACAAGGCTAAGACCTTTTCTTTCCTCAGGTAATGAAGATGGTGGTTCTCATCTTTTATTAGAGTGGGTAGGACCTGTGATTATTATGTTATTGGGGGAGCATTTTAGATAGTCTGGGCTGGATTCAACTAACCCGGTGCACTAGTGCAAATCAGTGCAAAGACTCCTACTAGTGCAACGGGGTTTTCCTCCTCTCCTTCCACCCTGTGTGCTATCTATTACTATCTATTACAGGACAACCACCAGAACAGCATGCAGGGGAAGAGAGGGGAATTCATTCTGTTTGGCACTGACAGAACAGTCCAATTACAGCCATGTTGAGTTCCACCCTTCGCATTATAGATTGTTTTCCATTTTCTGTTTCATTGTTTATATATGTTTAATTTACCCTGTTAACAAATGATGACAATGATGATGATGGATGGTACATTTGAAATCAATTACTCCTGTTTTGATTAGTGGCAATTTGGATCGTCTTGCTAAATCAGGACATGTGTAATACCAAAACACTGGGAATGTTATGTGGGGAACAATACTATCACAGTGCGGGGAGTGTACAAGGTTGACTTGTTCAACAACAGTAGTTTAGCTGTGATGGCCAAACTGTTCTGATTTGGGTGCTTGCACCACCAATTCCTGGTTTTAGAATAGAGAAGTTTGTGTGCTACCAATACTCTATGCTCCAACTTTGAAAGGTGTGGGCCAAGTGGATTATATCACCCTTGTGCAGGAATTTTAGCCATTTGCTGGTTTACACGCCACACTTTGAAAGCTGTGATCAGAATATCTTTTAGGGATTTGGGCAGGCCCAGTAGTAATTTTTAATCTCCCTCCTACCCAATGTTGAACAACAGATCGCCCTACCAAAATAACCCCAGCAGATGAAGATACAACAGAGGGAGACATTCCATGTTCCATCACCACAAGCATTTCTGCTTGCCAGACAGAGCAATCTCCCCTCTCCTTCCTCCATGCTGTTCTGGGGTTCTCCCAAACTCCCAGAGCAATTTTGTGTGTCAGGGGCAGGGGAAGCCCTGTTGCACTAGTGGGAGTCCTTGCACTGGCTTCCACAAGCACGTTGGCTTAGTTGTATTAATAAGGGCCTGGGTGAATGAAAATGTCTTAGTCTTACACGGTTTGGCAGCATTGAAGGCCTGGCAACCCCCACCATGGTCTGGCCCGGCCTTTGGTCGCTGGAGCTGCCCAGCCAGCTGAATATTCACCTTGCTGGCCAAGAATTGGACCCAAGCCTGCCTTCAGACTGGCCAATGGCAGGCAGACTTGTATGCAGGGCTTCCCTTGGGAACTGGCCTTCCCTCAGGTTCACTCCCAGAACATTCATGACAGCCTGCCCTGGCCTCAGAGCTCAGTTCTTCTTAATTGAACCCAGCCCTGAGTCTTTTAGTTTTAGAAAATGCTAAGGAATAAGTGGTCTGCAATGTTTTCTTTTAATAAACTGTATGTTTAAATTATGTAAATATATTTTTGATGCCCTTGTAGTATTTTATTTTATGTCACAGCCTGAAAATCTGGAATGACTTGTGAACTCTAATTTGTTTTTGTAGGATTGAATATGTATTTCTTAATTAAGATATGCATATATGTGGCATTATGTTGACTGATCAACATATATGCATCATAAGGTGATCTGTAATTTTAATTATTTATGTATGTTTTTCATCATAAATGAATGAATTCAGATCCTAAATTTTAATATTTTGCTGAGAGCTGAGGAAGGATTGGCAATGCTTTCGGAGGAGATTACAGGTTGTATTGTATGCATTCTATCTGACAGGAGTTTGAGGCAATTATAAGATTGTTTTGTATTAGACTGAAGAATGAAGTATCCAAAAGAAGGAATGCTGCAATGTTGGGTAACCTCAATATCCTCACATCGACTGGTCGTGACAATGAGGTAAAATTTCTAGATTCTCTAAATGACTGCCCTAGAACATTTGGTAATTATTGCTAAAGATAAAATAATGAAGCCCATAGAAGGATAAGCCTTGCTGAAGCAGAGCCAACATGTCTTCTGCCTATTTGAGTTCTCTGAGAGTGTCAACAAGCATATAGATAGAGGTGATCAGTTTAAATAGTGCACTTGGACTTTCAAAAAGCTTCTAATATGGTACCTCACCAGATACTCCTAAGTTTAACAATCATGGACTAGGAAAAGAGATCCTCTTGTGGATCAGTAATGGAAAATTCTCCTGAAGGGAAGATGTAGAAAGGGAAGTCCCCCAAGGATGAGTATTTGGACTTGCACTTTTTTCTCTTGTTAATAATGCAAACAAGTGTAAAGTGATGCATGTTGGAGCAAAAACTCTTAATTTCACATATATGCCTGTGAGATTTGAACTGGCTACCAGGAGCGAGATCTTGATGTTTTCTTATGCTATTGGAGTGGTGGTGCCTTAATGCCTTAAACATTTGAGCAAGTAAATAAAATGATAAATTGTGCTTGGAGAAAGTACTGTATACGTTCTGCAATATGACGATTGCGTTAGGCTTACAAACTACAATTACTGGGGTTCGCTGGATGCCACTCAACTCGTCTTACTCAACTCTAATTTCCCACTTTTCTGAAGAAATAAATCGAGCGACTTTTTCCATCAAACTAGAGGATTCAAAGAGGCCACCGTCTGCTGGCCCATCATTATTGAAAACAGACAAATCCAACCTATTCAGCCACATGCTGCTGGGATTGCAATAAAGAACGTAAATACACCCCAAACTTCATATGCAATCCAACCTTAATAAATATAATCATATTAGAATATTTATTCATCAACAATGGATTCCAGAACAAAATGTAACTAGATCGTTCCCGGACTCACATGGGACCAAGATATAAAACACAAAGGGCATGATCCTTCCCCTGAGGCACAGCACCTGCACGTGGCTTAGTCATAGGGCACCACAGAGTCCTGCAACCCCACCCACCAACTCTTGGCACATTTGAGCAAGCAATGATGCATGAGGCCATTGTGGCAGGTAGGAGCTTTGTGTGTTCTTTGCCTTCCCATGCAGCCTCTCTTCTCCCATCCCGTGAGGCGTTGTGGTGATGGCACAAGACACAACTGCAAAAAACAAAAGCTCATTGCAAGGAGGGCACAAGTCCTTGGCAGCCAGCTCTATGGTCCATGGTGAAGAAATGCAAGATGGATTGCAGTTGGCAAGAGATAGGAAGGTTATGAATTAATAAAAAGCAAATAGGGTTAGCGATGGTCAGAGAAGGAATGCGTGGAGAAATAAATGAACGCTGACTGTAGAACAGTAGGACAAAAGAGGGAGCTTGAAGCACAGAGTGCTCCGAGAATGAGTTTCAGTAGCAATCCAGAGAGGGGGTACAGAATATGAGCAGGTCCCTATCAATCCACATTACTGTTCTAAAATATAACACTTTGTTCCATATAAAAAGATTAGCATCTTTGATGGCAGCAGTAACTAACCTGCTGTTATTATTGCGAGAACCTTTTAAAAGCCCTTAAAGTTAAATGGAATGGATATAAAATCCAATGACTTGGATCCTGATTTCAGTCAGCGGACTTCCCGCCTCTCTCTCCCCACTCTAGTCACTCATGCCTTCCCAAAAGCCATTCCTGGTGGCTACTGTACCCTCCATAATGGCCTGGGATATGGTGTAGTGGGCTGTAGAGGAAAGAGGGAATCAGCAAAAAATCAGGGTAACCCTAACCTACTCATGCACTGCCACCTTAGTTTATAATTACAGTGGTACCTCGGGTTAGATACGCTTCAGGTTACAGACTCCACTAACCCAGAAATAGTACCTCGGGTTAAGAACTTTGCTTCAGGATGAGAACAGAAATTGCGCTCCGGTGGCACGGCAGCAGCAGGAGGCCCCATTAGCTAAAGTGGTACCTCAGGTTAAGAACAGTTTCAGGTTAAGAACGGACCTCCAGAAGAAATTAAGTACTTAACCCGAGGTACCACTATATAAGGAAAAAGACAAACAATCAGAAGCATTTCTTCAGGTAAAGCACAGATGAGGCTGGCATTCATTCCAGTGACTAGTAGCTGGTGGCCAGTAGCTTAGATTACCTTTGAAAAGGATGACGCATGTATGGATGCGAGATTGATCATGAATTGTGTTAAGTTTGGCCTGCTAAGTAAATACCTTCATTTATAATGATGCTGTAGGTAGCTATTTCCTGAATAAGTAAGCTTCTCTTCCTATCAGTCTTACATTTATATGAATCTACCCCAAAGCTGTCTCTACCTCATAACGCAGGTGAGCAAACATTCCTCTAGACTGGTTGGTTAGCCTAATATATATATATAGAATGCTACTATTTCCTGTAAGTGTTCCGACATGACCAATGGTCAGGGGTGATGGGAGCTGTCATCCAACAGCATCTGGATGACATCATACTCGGTACACTGGATTGTACATGTTCTGGATTGTACATAGTTGTTCATTTTGATTAAAATTTTTGTGGCGTAGCAAAACGTCAAAAGTATCTATTGTTTCCCCATGTGGTTTCCCATTAATCCAATGGGCTCGTTCCATGGTAGGGTAAGTCTGAAGGGAAGTCTGAAGCTGTCCATAGCTATCTTCAGTTTAGATATGCTTAGCACTTAGCTGTTACAAGTGCCAGCTCAAAAACACAGATTCCTGCTTGTGCAAGTCACCTACTCAAATGAGCATGGTAAGATCAGATAACAATACTCAGAAAAATCTTAGGGCAAACTAGACACTGTGCAATTGCATGAATGATTTTTTAAAAAGGTGCATGTGTGCTGAAAAACCGTTAGTGGGGGGCTTCCATCCTTTGTCACAGCTTTGGTCCAAATCCAGATTTCCCTCTCACATTGGGGGGAAAATCCCAGTAGTGGGAGTGGAAGGTTTCATTCCAGTTCAAATAGTCATGTAAATATTTATACATATTGGCATTTGGGTAGAATGAATATCTTCTTTGTCTTTGTTACGAATGTTCGTGCTAGTTTTATATATTCTGGAAAGCATTCTCATGATGAAGGAGAGCACTGTCTAGCTTAATAGCTTAAAAGGGCAACCCAAATGATCAAGGGCTGGAGGAAAGGTTACAACATTTGAGGCTTTTCGGCTCATGGGGGGGAACAGGCGGCAAGACGGGACGTGATAAAGATGCATAAAATTATGCACACTTCTTTCATATTTTTAGCACCCAGTGTTAACCAACAAAACTTAATGAGGAAAACTTAAGGACAGACAAAAGGAATTACTTCATGCAATGCCTAGTTGAATTGCATGAATGATTTTTTAAAAAGGTGCATGTGTGCTGAAAAACCGTTAGTGGGGGGCTTCCATCCTTTGTCACAGCTTTGGTCCAAATCCAGATTTCCCTCTCACATTGGGGGGAAAATCCCAGTAGTGGAAGTGGAAGGTTTCATTCCAGTTCAAATAGTCATGTAAATATTTATACATATTGGCATTTGGGTAGAATGAATATCTTCTTTGTCTTTGTTACGAATGTTCGTGCTAGTTTTATATATTCTGGAAAGCATTCTCATGATGAAGGAGAGCACTGTCTAGCTTAATAGCTTAAAAGGGCAACCCAAATGATCAAGGGCTGGAGGAAAGGTTACAACATTTGAGGCTTTTCGGCTCATGGGGGGGAACAGGCGGCAAGACGGGACGTGATAAAGATGCATAAAATTATGCACACTTCTTTCATATTTTTAGCACCCAGTGTTAACCAACAAAACTTAATGAGGAAAACTTAAGGACAGACAAAAGGAATTACTTCATGCAATGCCTAGTTGAATTATGAAATTTGCTGCCACAAATTGTAGTAATGGCCACCAGCTTGGTTGACTTTAAAAGGAGATTGGACAAAATCATGGAGGATAAGACTGACGATAGGTTGTATTCAATGGTGGCTTTCCTGAGCAAAGAAAGGGCATCTGGTTTTGATTGATCTCTCCTACCCAATGGCAGCTTCTGTGTACCCTGCCCCCAAGAGCTTCTCCTGTGAGTTGGAGAACCCTCTGGAACAGCAAGGAATATGGCACAGAGCAGTGCATTTGGCAAATATAGGGTGCCTTGCCCCAAGCATTTCCACAAGCACAAATTCACCACGAGATATGGGATGGGTGAAGATGTCCGTTTTGGTTTCTTTCTGTTTCCCAGTCTTAAGTTCGGTATTCAACACATCGGTTTGCAATATTTTTTGGAAAATCAGCATTTTAGTGCAAATTTCTCCCATACACAATTTTTAATGCAATTTTCGAATTTTATTTTCACTGCCATATACATTTATATGCACACTTTAAACTAGCATATGCATTTCTTGAATTGCAGTGAAAAATGGGGACAATGGCAAAGTTTGAAGGATTGCATTTCAGTTTGCATATGGTTTCACAAAGTGCAAATTTGGCAAGTTTACATTTAGATGGGAACTGAATCCAGTTTCTCCCCCACCTCTACACCGGATACGACCCAAAATGTACTAATTGTGATGGCTATATGTCACCTGCAGGATCAGAGGCAGGGAAGCGATTGTGGGAGAGTGCTGGTGCACTCGTTCCCTACATTTGGGCACAGAAGTCCAGTTTGATGCAGCAGGGCTCTTGTTATGTTCTTGTGCTTGCAAATGCAGCATGCTCCTTTTAAAGCAAATAGTCTGGCATTCCAGAAGCAGACTTCAATACAATGCCTTATTCTAGGGGGTGTTGACTTAAAGAGTGTGCTGGCTAGATGTTTGCTCATTTTCTATAAATGTTATTTAAGATCAAGAAAGCAATATAATATTTTGCTGCTGCGGTTCCAACACAACATATAAAAAGAAATTGAGGGCAGCTTGACATGTGCAGTTTTGGGCAGTGTCAAGTCAGTGCACGCATAAAGGCGTCAGCAATCGCTATCTTTCTTAATAGATCTCCAGATCCCATATACAGTAAGTAGAAATCAAACCAGCACCTTCAAGAAATGTGCTGTTAAAAATGACTGCAGTTATTTTTTTGCACATGCACTTGTCTGAGTGGTAAGCAGAATGCCACCCTGAAGACACAAAACCTGAAAATGATAGATTGGGTGACCCAAAAGACATTGGCTAAGCCTGAGTTCTATTGAAATCAATGGGACATAATTATGGCCAGCTTGTCCCACTGATTTCAATGGGATTAAAGTGTAAATAAAGTTTTGTTGTTATTTATTAAATTTGTATACTGCCCTTCATCCAAAGATTACAGAGTGCTTCACAACACAAAAACACAAAGTGAGAATACAAAATGCATAATAAAAACAAATCAAAACCAGTAGTAAAGGACCCCTGACAGTTAAATCCAGTTGCAGACGACTCTGGGGTTGCGGAGCTCATCTCGCTTTACAGGCCAAGGGAGCTGGCATTTGTCCACAGTTTTTCCGGATCATGCAGCTAGCATGACTAAGCCGCTTCTGGCGCAACAGGACACTGAAACCAGTGCAGCGCACGGAAACCTTCCCACCAGAGTGGTACCTATTTATCTACTTGCCCTTTTTGGCGTGCTTTCAAACTGGTAGGTTGGCAGGAGCTGGGACAGAGCAACGGGAGCTCACCCCATCGTGGGGATTTGAACCGCCAACCTTCTGATCGGCAAGCCCAAGAGGCTCAGTGGTTTAGACCACAGTGCCACCCGTGTCCCAAAACCAATAATACACCCTCCCAAAAACACATTTAAAGGGCATAGAAAGTTAAGCAGCTGAAGCCAAAGACCTGGTTAAAAGGAAATGTTTTCGCCTGGCCTGAGGGAAATCTCCTTGGGGAGAGCATTTCACAAACAGGGAGCCACTGCAAAAAAGGTCCATTCTCGTGTTGCCACCCTCCTGACCTCTCATGGAGCAGGCACACAAAGAAAGTTCTTCTGGCTCCAGCCGCACATGTGTCAAACCACATGCTCACAACAACAGCGACAGGAAAATTCATTTATGCTCATCAATGAGCTCAAGGAAGAAGCCTCTCCCCACCCACTCCCAATGCTTCTCCTCCAACGCTGCTGCAGAAAATAGCTCTCACAGTTCTTGCTTTAAATTAGACTAGATTCAATACAATGGAGCATTTATATGTCAAAAGACTGGAAACGGGTTGTCAAGGTAAAATTCACCGTAAACAGAGACGTTAATTCAGTTGTTGGCATGGCTCTCTGTTATCTTCTCAGTGCCTTCCAAAGGGTATTAACCCTACCTTTTGGCAGCATGGTTATTTATTATACTATATTATTTTTTGCACCTGCTGCTTAGCCCTGATAACAGCTCACACCACACTTTGATTTGCTGGGCTATTTGAAAAACAAAAGCAAAAAAAGGCCTCAGCAACCTGAGCTGGTTTGATGAGAGCACTTTCCCACAGAGTTTTCCTAAGTATATGGCTTTCTACTGTCACGTGTGAATATCCCATGGTTTCCAACATGCAGAGTCCAATTGGAGGAGGAGCAGTCTCCCAAGATGAGATGTGACATTGTCCTTTTCCATTAACCAGAACCCAAGCAGCACACAGCAAATGCCCAGCTATAAGCAAGTGTGCAAATTGTGAAGGAAGTGTGAGCAGGCTTTCTCCGCATTCACTCCATATCCTTTGCTCTACTACCCTTGAATGACAATTCCATGAGCAAATGCATTAAAGGGAAGTGATGAAAGGGGAAGTCATTGTGGAACAAATGACTTCTCAAGCTCTCTGTAATTCAGGATCATGGTACAATAGGTATATGCAAATCATGGTTAAGGAAAAGAAAACAGTCCAACCAGCCATCAAAAGGTTTTTCTAGGGATCTCTATGTAGGTAGCAGCAAGTACTGAAAAACAAAGCAATGTAAAACATGAAACTAACATTGTTTCATGTTGAGGTCAATGGTTGGAACTATCACTTGTGCCTTACCCAAAATTGTGGGTAATGCAAAAAGAATACTAATAATAAATGCAAAGATACGAGTGCACTAGTTGTCTTTGCATTTATTATTAGTATTCTTTTTGCATTTATTTTTGCATTTATACGCCACCTTCCTTTCAAGGAGTTCAAGGTTGTGCACACATTTCCTCTCCACCCCATTTTATCTTCACAATAACCCTGTGAGTTAGGTAAGGCTAAATTAATCCATCAGAGAAGAGGAGAACAGTGAGACCCATTGCAGCGTGGTAAAGGATATGTCACTAACTTGCCAAATGAAACCCCAAAGAGCATAGATATGCAATTACATACCACAGATTTTAAAAAGTCACAGGAACATGAGATGAAGCACAGATTGGCTGCTAGCTGCCCATCTGCAGGTCTTTTCCACCCATTGACACAGATGCCAGGGTGACATGGCTTCAGTTTGTTTATTCTGTATATAAGCATTCCTTGCTGTTGATATTTCAGTCAATATTCCCAGTCATTCAACAGAGAGTTGTTGGTGGGAAGGGGCCAAGTCTGATGAACAAGTCTGAAGTTAGAATAAACCATTTAGAGGAGCAGACTGCATTGAAAAAATGCTAAATTAAATATACTCAAAAACTGCGCGCGCACACACATACACACACACACAAACTTTATATTCTCCACAACCAAATGCATCCCCAAATAGGAAGGTAAATCCTGCTTTTACTCATCTCTGTTTGTAATCATGTGGTCAGGAAGCTAGAATCAGAACAAGCTCCAGAACAAGGCAACAGATTGTCAAAGAGCCCCCTCAAGCTCCATTTTCCACACACCCCTAGAACAGCAGTGGGGGGCCATTTTTCCCAAGCCATGTCCGCCCACCATCTGCTGTCAGGTAATTGACAGGTGGGAGGCGCCATCCACCTGTAAAAATTGCCTGCTGGGGAGCTCTGGATTTGGTCTGCTGGGCTGAGAAGGCTCCCTAGAACATATAAATAAAGAAGAAAATGGAGAGTGGACTGGATTCTGCTGTTAGTGGAAGCCAGCACAAGAACTCTTGCTAATGCAATGTTGATTCTCCCTGTCTTCTGCCGCTGTGTGCCCCTCCAAACCCATTTTGGATGGTTGGGAGGACCCCCCTAGAAAATTGCCTTGGAGGGTTAGAGGAGAGTTTGTTCCATAGAGCAAGCAGAAATGCTTGCACTGATAGAAAGATCTCCTTGGTTCTATGTTAAATTCCACCCCGTGTTTTCTCTTAACATTACGTAACCACAGCCGGGACAATTGGCTTCCAGGGCAAAGTCTGTAGCCAATTATTCATAGCTACATACCTGCATTTTCCACAAATACATTTGTGCTCAAAGTGATTTACTGGGGGAAACGATTTACTGGAAATAAGCAGTCTACAATAATTGCACATGATTATAACGCACGGCAGAAGTTGTATTATCACTGCAGCAGAACACAAAACAACTCAATAATTAGCAGTTCATTTAAAATGCAACAAAAAGTGAGCCTAAAGCTTACCAACAGGACAAGTGACAACAGTGAGCTTCACGTCCCAAGTAGATCCAAAGCAGGCCCTGCCAACTCCACCAAAAAAAGGGATATTTATACCTAGACACAACAGGCCAGAGAAAAACACCAGCTCTCTCAGAAACGCTCCTAGGGCCAAAGGGTGGGGCAAGCCAGGAGGAAACAGCCACCGCCAGATGGCAAGCATGGAGTCAGTCATTCTTTCCTCCTCCCTATGAGCACCAACACCTGTCTTTCCAAATACTAAGGTACTAGTGCTACTGGCAACTCTACGTACATTCAAAGCCCAAGCTGGCAAAGCAGCAAAAAAGAAAGAGATGGGAAAGGCCAGGAAACGCTAGCAGCTGATCTAGACATCATATCCCAGATTCTTACTGTAAGTGTGTTTATGTTGGAGATAACTGACCACATGTACAAAGTGGAAGTGAAGAAAGCAGCGCTTTTGTCTGGGCTCCTGTCTGGGCTTCAGCAGGTGCCTGACTGCCAAAATGTTCTCTTTGCACATTTTTAGTACATAGAACAAATTCTTTTAAGGTGGCAAGCTCTGTCTCTAGCATATGCTTCTGTAGCCGCCTGCCATAAACCCACCTCTGATGTACATTCATTCTGCATGTGTTAAATGCCCCAAAGGCATGAGCCACATCTTTGCACTATTGGCAAGATTCTCTTGGCCAAGTGAGATAGTAAATTATAACAAAATGTAGTCATAAAATAATTAAAAGATGGTCATACTGTTGAAAGGAAATTACTTAAGACTGGTGGTAAGTTTTTGCATTCCAATGAATGGTTAATGTAACAATGTCTCCCAACTACTGGGATATATATATTTGTTATATTTATATTTTGTGCTTCCCAAATAGAGTTCAGAGCAGTATTTAACAGTAACTCTGTACGATAAATTAAGTAAAAAGACAGTGGTTGTCCTCTTTCAGTATTGGATTGCTTAAGCCCCACTGAATATGTACTGGATTGTAGCCTTAGTGATTTGTCTGAGGCCACCCAGAGGGCTTCATAGCTGAACAGAGTTTTCCGTGTTACTATGCTGTTTCAGGTTACTGGTGAACAGAATTGGTTTTGCATAAAACAAATTCCATTTTGCACCATTGCATCAAGATTCCTTATATGCAAGAGGGGGCTGGATGAGGCCACTGGACTGAAAGCCCCCTGCATTCCCCACTACACAATCTAATAAGCTGGTGTATCTATTTTACCTGGTGTACAGAATTTTAGGAAACCTAGTTCTGAAAACTAGGGGTTGCTAATAGATGCTGAGGATGTCATCAAAGAACATCAGACAACTCTAAAATCCAGTGCAATTGCACTCTCCAACTACTATACTTACTTTTAAATACTCAAATTATTTATTGGTTTATCTCAGAAATTATGCCTCATCAATTTGATTTGGGTCAAACTGGCCCTCAAGCTGACTTACAAGCAATAAAAGATAGATACATATAAAATAATTGAAAGTGTGTATGTGTCAGTAGAGTATATGCTTGTAGCAAAATGAAAATATATTTACAATTCACCCAAAGGATGTGTTTCAAATTAATTGAAAAACTGTCAGCCTAGATTATTGGGGGAGGGAACTTCAGAACACTATTGCCACACTTAGAAAGACCCTGCCCCTTCATAAATACTAAGAGGGATGTTTTCACTATAGCTATGCCAAATAATACTAAATATTATAAATATTACAAAGGTTCGTTCCTGTGAAGAAAGGTTCAAACATCTGAACTTTGCATTCAAATGCCAGGGAGATTGTGCTAATGTTTCCTGTCTCCATACAGTCAGATGCTTGTATTTCTCAAAGTTTTCTGAAGTTACACCACAAAGATGAACTAACAGAATTCTGAATCATTTATATGCAGTTGTGCAATAATAATTGTATGTTTTGGTCAAACCCATTACATTATAAAAAAAGAGACAATTATGTTGGGTACATAGGATTTTCTAACCACAACATCTTGGCTGATTTTTACACGGTCTTTAGATGACATGAGAGAGCAATTATACTGTATTATAAATTAGTCACTCGCCCAAACTCAGTTTTATATCAAAGCTGATTTAGGACTCATGCAAATTCAGGGTTGCATCTAACAACAAAAAGGTTTTACATATAGCTGAATCACTTTAAGAATCATCATATTAATATTTCCTGGCTGGATCTTTGGCTAAGAACATAAGAAACAAAGGACACAAAACTAGGAACCTGAGCATGTAGGACTGTTGTGAAAAGATTTGTTCTTTTCTGGAGAAGAAATTTTCCCAAGCAGAGACTACCATATTTTCATTCCCCACCCCCATCTTTTCCTCTACCTGCTGAGAAACCAGGTTAATTCAGTTACCAGCAAGTATTGTGGCCTTTCTCCTTTATTTCCCCAAATCATTGTGACTCAGATAGCATCTACTGCCCCACATCTCAGGGAATGAAAGGTATGCATTTTATTCAATCTTTTCCTATTCAGAACAGGACCAAAATGTTAGTTGCTAGTATTCATGCTGGTCTGTAGGAAGAAAGCCTCTGGAGAGTGCATCATCTTTCCTTTTCCTGTGTTATTTTGAATTTCCATGTGCTGCAGCTGTAGTAGAAGCTGAGGGTGCCTTCTGGCTTCATGATTCAGGAATCATGATGTTAACACTGATTTTTGCTAATAAAACTCCTTTGCTCTAATCTTTTTTATTACTACAGTACAGATAAAGTACTAGCTAGAACCTTGCTCAAGTAACAAAAGTTGAATATTTTCATTAGGATTTCCTTAATTCTTACTAACTTCTTTCTATTTTAATTTGTTGGAAGCCACCCATAGTGGCTAGGGCAGGGGTCTGCAACCCGCGGCTCCGGAGCCGCATGTGGCTCTTTTACACCTTTGCCGCGGCTCCGGGGCGGATACTAGCGAGGGGAGGAGGCGCATTGTGAGCTCCGACACTCCCCACTGTGGCGGGCGCTGTACTGGCTGTGACGTCACATGGGGGCGGTACGTGCGTTAGTCACTCACCGTCCCGACATCACCTTCCCGCCCGCCCGCCCGCTACATTGTAAGGGGCATGTACGCTGGTCACTGCATTGAAAGGGGGCATGTACGCTGGTCACTGTTTTGAAGGGGAGTGAAGAACACACACACAAAAAAAGGTAACTTGTTAATTTAACATTTATTTCTACGAGGAGGAGTAATTCTGAGGGGTCAAACAAAGAAATAATAAAAAAAGTGGCAAAAAAGTTATTTTTATAATGACGAGTTTTGCGGCTCCCAGTTTTTTTTCCCTTCGGAAACGGGTCCAAGTGGCTCTTTTTGTCTTAAAGGTTGCAGACCCCTGGGCTAGGGCAACCTAGTCAGATGGGTGAGTAGTAATAATAATAATAATAATAATAATAATAATAATAATAATAATGCTATATGGAACATCACCACACCACCACTTTGCTCAGGATTTCAGAATGAGGCACTTTTTTTGAGCAATGGACTCAGCAGCATGCAGAAAAGTCAAGACAAAGATTCAAGTGAAGCCTAGACAGCTCCATGTAGTGCTTAGGCTGGAGACTACATGGATGACACCCAATGATGTCCACCTGCTTGCACAGTGGAAATCAATATGTGCAAAGGGATTTCTGGTTACCCTTATCCCCCCTGCATGCCTTCACGGTCAGCTGCAGAGAGTCCTCCAAGACTCCAGAAGAAAAGAGAAGCTTTGCTAGATCTTACCCCCAAAAGAGCAGATTGGAGGTGTTTCAGCAGCAGCCATCACTCTACCTGTGTGTATGTGAAGACGGTATCACTCGTTTTACTCCTTAGTTTCTTTTCTTCCAAGAAGCTTGGAAGAAACCACACAGCATTTTCTCCTTATCCCTTATAGTCCCCTTTGAGACTATATCTGATAGTTGTATAAACATACTGTATAGTTGATAGACTTTGAAAGCTTCTTGATCTTTGAATTTAGAATTGCACTCCTGCCATCACATTAAAGTAGATCATTATCACTCGTCATCTGTTCCAAATGAGGAAATAAATGCATATTTATTTTAAATTAGGAATCCAGTAGTTGCATCCAATAGAAAATTGCTCTTTTTATATAAAACAGGATACTTAATTACTCCATTAGTTGACAAGCCATGTTTTCACCTACACTTCCTGTTTAATACACCTGTAACCTAAGCATGCTGCATTCTACATATAGTTTGGGGTTTAATTATGACAGAATGTCACAACAATACAGTAGTAATATATTATAATACCAAAGAAGTCTGAATTACATTTGTCCAAGTTACATCAACTTTACCTAGATTCTGTTTATAGCTGTTCATTTTTATTTAACTATGTCTTTGCAGGACTACATCCAAATCATTTGTGTCTCATTCCAAAAGATTTGGGCAATCTGAACTTCTGGAAAATAGGTATTTATCTGCATAGGACTGTAGCAACATGATAAAGTTAGATAAAGAAGATAAAGATAAAGAAGCTAGGAAGGTGATTTATCTTCTTTTTTCTTTGGCGATCACTCATAGCCGAGTAGGATTGTCTTCCATGAAGTTGGTCAATCTAGCTCAATATTGTCTACACCAACCAGCAGAATCTCTTGGAGATTCAGACAGGAGTCTTTTCCAGCTCTACTAGATAGAATCTAAGACTTTTTGCATGAGCTCTACCACTGTATTGAGTTGTGACCCATCCCCTATATAAATTAATTTATTAGGAGCTCTGGGTAAATTGTTTTCTTACTCCAGTTCAGATAGTTGTGTACTATGGCTTTTAAATTAGAGCACCTGAGCTGAGCAGAAAAGTTTCCTTTCAGAGCAACATTACCCACTATATATAAAATATCCAACTTCTTGATACTGAAGTTGAAGCAAATGCTTCAGGAGACAGAGTCCATAGATGAGCAGATTCTGATGTAGATCTTTATTCAGGACCGGCCCACCCATGAGGCAAAAGCAAGGCAACCGCCTCAGGCAGCAGGGTCCACCAGGGCAGCAAATCCAGTTGTCAATCTTTCTTCCCCACTTGTTCCTGTTATAGATATTCCTTGACCCCCTTCTTCACTGGCCATTTTGGAGTCCACTTGAGGTGCCAAAATGCCTTGGGTGGACCCTAGTCTGTTTGTACTTGAGTTCACTGAAATCAATAGGTTACCGACTTTGCATAGGATTGCAGCTTTAATTGCATTTCTTCTACTCACACAACATGCCCTAGAAGACACATCAGCTCACAACTATCCAGTCTAGAAGAGGCCGTCACATTATTTTTCCTTTGCCCATCTTTGAAGGCACCTTGCAATTATATGTTTCCCATGGCTGAAACATTAATAGATGGTACTCTTCCACTTGAGAACATTATTGTGGTCCTTCAGATGCCACCCTCTTGCCTGCAGGATATCAAAGAGGAAAAATTCTAACCCCACCCAGACACAAATAAGTATTTGTACTAATGCTTTGAGGATGCGGACTGAGCCCATTTCATAGCTGCAGTCAAATGAGACAGATTTGCATAGGGAATGAAATGTGTGGCCCTTAATTTGGAATGGGGTATTTGGGATTTCACAAGCTAAAATGAGGGTACAACTGACATTTTTTGAAATATTGATGCAGTCAAGCAAATATATCCAGACATGATTGAAGTCCGTACAACAGAGATCTAAATTAGGTTATATCCATATATGCAGGGAATGAACTATACTTTTAAAAGTATTATCTTCAGCAATGAAGCTGTTATTATCACTGTTGACATTTACTGTATGATGTCAACTTCTATGTATCTAATTTGCTTAATGATGTTTACTTTGTGCCTTTAAAAGCTGACCAAATAACACAACTACTTGGAGTTATATATGCTTTCTGAGAACTAGAAATACAATTAACCTTACAATAACCTTTATTTATGTGTGCCTTGATCTAGGGACCTTTGTGGCTTTCCTTGTTCATTTAGAGAAGGCAGCTAAATGTTTGCAAAGAAAAATAACATTGAGCTGACCAGTCAATTGGAATTAATAGGGAAACTCACCTAGACATGTTTTTATATCTCCATCAGATCGCATATGTCCACAAGACATCACAAATGAAAGCACTCATGGAAATTATCTAATTAATTCCCTAGTTTAAACATTTCTTTTTGAAAAACGGCCTAGCTAATTTTTTAGCTGTCAACTTTTAACTTTTAACCATTTCTTGAAATACTTTTCTACAATATAAGTTAAAAGCCTTTTTAAAAAAATGAAATGAAATGAAATCCAGCTTTCCAAGAGTTTTCCCTGACACAGCTGCTCTTTAGTACTTCAGGGACTTTATATCAAATGGCAATATTTCTTTATTGAAACTCTAGGCGTTATTGCTTGAAAGACAAAAAGTAGTGCTCCTTCCCGATATGGTATCTTAAGCACAACACATCTCAGAGTTCCTTAGTTCATGATGACATTTTCTTTTTAAAAAAGAAAAAGGGTGGGTTTTTTTAACCATTACAATAAATCATTTCCCAATTAATTAATACAATGCACCTTCAAACCAAGGAAAGCAAAGAATATGGTTTAACATCACCACCAAAAAGAGATGAAAAATGCTCATTTCTCAACCCATTTGTTCTCAATCACATTATCGTTTGCTCAGACATACTGTGTTATTGCTGTATCCAACAAAACTTTATAATGTTGAGGAGCAGGAGGAGCAGATAGTTTCACCCCCCCCCCTCCACAGTCAGGGGGTTGGTGGCCATTCGCACATATCCTTCAAAACATTCGCACATATCCTTCAAAACAATTCAAAATAATATTTATTGGTTTTCTCAGTATTTCATATCCAGTAATGTAGCCCAAAATTTGCCTCCAACAACCTTGATTTTTCCCCCTATATCCTCTATAACCTGTACAAGTAATCTGCACCACATCTCCAAAAATAGTCATGGGACAGCTTATATATGTGTGTCGGCACCACAGGTGAAGTCTTAAAATAGTTATGTTTCAAATTCATTGCTATCACTACTTTACAAATTTTGACCCCTGTCCGCTGGTGCGCACGCGCGCACACACACACACACACGTTTGCAGAGGTCAACAGAGTAGTCAGCTGAATGCAGGAGAGAAAACAAGCAGAAGCAAGCAGAAATATGGCCCCCAGAAAGAGTGGGAGCCATTTCTGCTGATAAATTTACAGACCCCAGAAAATAGGTCAGAAAATAAGCTATATTTAATTTACAATTGTATAAGTCTATTCAAGATTTATGCCAATATTATTTTTTGTGATAAAAATTATTTCAGAATTGTACACATTTTAGAGTAGTGCTAAGTTTTCTGCAATATCATCATTTGCAGGGCTTTTTTTCCAGCTGGAACTCACTGGAACTCAGTTCTGGCACCTCTCAGGTGGATGCCATTGCCATTATAAGAGAACAAGAGGCGAGTTCTAGCACCTCTTTTTCTAGAAAAAACCCCAGTTCTGATCATTGGGTATTATAATACATGCATCACAACATTTCATTATTGAAATACGTGTGTGTTTTTAAAATATATGTTAAAAGTGCCTCTTTGCAAGACATAATAGTGCCCTTTCGAATTCACCTCCTTTCCCTCATGAAAATTGATCCTTAAAAAATGTCCGATGCTTCGTGGCTTAGGCAGCTTAGTCCTCAATGGCCTCTACCCATGCTGCATTAAAACCTAGCTTTGTACAATTATGTCACATTTGTTTCCAAAGGTCTTAAGATCCTGGCTGTATGCAAGAGCAATCCTAAGAGTGCATACCAAAAAATCCCCCTGAGATCACTTGGATTTACTTTATAGGTTGCAGCCTAAAGCCCTTTTAATTCACCCTCTCCTCAAAAACAGACAAGTTGAGTTCACAAGGCCTAATGTTGCATCTGGATATGGAAAGGCCAAACTCACGTTCTTGCTCAGCTATGAAGATGACTGAGTGGTCTCAGGTGTCGCTATCTCAACATAACTTAGCCTCCCTACCTGTAATACTTGGGAAATGGAGGAGAATTGCAATAACATAGTGCCAAACATATCAGAGGTGACTAAAAGCTTGCTAATTTGTGACCTTCATTCCAGGTTTTGATGAACCTGAGGAAAAAGTAAATTCCAAAGCTGGGGAGCAGTTGCCAAGAAGACCTCTCTGCATACCCTCACTTGACAACCTCTGCACACACAAACACACCCCCAGTGGCTTGGGAACGGCTTCTCCATGGTGTGAATTCGCAGTGCTTGAGCGAAAATTGCAATTATGAAGGCAGGGCAAATCATGTGGGCCTTTACCACCCCATATAAGCCCCTTTCTCCAGCAATTCTGGTTGCCGGGAGTGAGTGGGGTGAATACCATAACAACCAGCTGATTGAAATATATTTCTCCTTGCTGGAGACAAGTTAGATTTCATAGATGTCTTCCTAGACTCCTGTCTCTAGTTGTTCACAATCTGACTTTTAAACAAATACTATTAGAAAAGTCCACAGTGTTCTGATGATTATATTTTGTAGTAGAATGTCCCTATTTTCTGAGGAACATTGGAGGGTATGTTATGCTTATTTCCTCTGATGGTGCATGATCATTGGGCATATTGGGGAATTGTGTTTTCCAGGATTAATAGACCATATGTCACAGCAATTTTTCATACACAACGTGATCTCCTATTTCCTTGTAATCCCTTTCTTTGCTTTTTCTTCACAGTACTCCATCAGTCTTCCTTTGTGATCAATTTAAGACTTTGCGGGAAGTAACTGTGTGTCTGTGCAATACTACTTAACAAATGTGTCAACTTTATCATAAAGAAGGTTATTGGTTTTGTGCAGTTATGTTGAAATTCTAAACTAATTGACCATTTTCAGTGAAAACAGTTTTTTCCTTTTTAAAAAATAAATGACTGTTTATCCAAGTGAAAATAAAATGGGGGAACCAGTTATGCTACCCTGAGATTGGAAGAAGGGTAGGAAAAGAAAGAAAGAAAGAAAGAAAGAAAGAAAGAAAGAAAGAAAGAAAGAAAGAAAGAAAGAAAGAAAGAAGCCTGTGGTTTGCCTTACAGTGCAAATCCATGCATGTTTATTTGGAAGTAAAACTGTGCTCAGTGAAGCTTAAGCCTTTGTAAGCATGTTTAGGATTACAACCTTATTTATGTTTACTCCACCATCCTATTAATTAACTCAGCAATTAACTTCACTATATTAGATAAGACTTACTTCTAGATAAGTGTTCACACAATCACAGCCAAATTTGCATTTGCTGCTGGTCAAAAGAAGAACAAAAAGAGAATGGGAAATAGAACATCTTCTACCGGATAAAAAAGAGTGACTAACTGCTTCAGTTTTAATCTTTGTTTTCCACTTTGTATCTGCACACCTTATGTTTTTGTGTTATCCCCCATCCCCAAGAAAAGCATATCACAGCTGAAGCTATTTTACTCTTTTGCATTTATTTATTTCTAAAACAAGAAGCTTGCATGTCTTTCATTATACCACTTGACATAAAACACTTCTTAACCACCAGCACCATTGTGGTTAATAAAAAGAAGGGGTTAGGTTAAAATATTGGCCAGTTAGTTATATCTTAATTTTATGTACTCAGGTTTTCTCTTTGGTACACCAAACAATGTATTCTAGATTAATCAAGCATTTTTTTTAAACTGCACGTATATGACTGAAGAGTTACTGAAGAAGTTAAAGTGCCTATTCAGCATACATAATATGTACCTCAATTTGTGCAGTTTGCCATTACAGAATTGCAAGTAGAAAATAATATTTTAAATAGCACTACCGTGGTTGATTCATGGTTATTCAAACTAAATGTCAATGAAAGCCAATGGAAAGGAACACACCAATACAGCCAGATGAAAATTCTGAAGGTCATAACTTTGTTTATACGCTATTCTTATATTCAGAAACCCAAAGAATGTTAACCTATTACTATAAGAGCATGGATTCAACATGGTGACCTGCCACTGAAGAAGTGGAATTTGGCTTAAGAAATGAATAATAACTGACCAAGATTGTTGTGAAACCTTGCGTAAATTTGTTATCGATCAACACAGCACAGGAGTGAGACAATTTCATGATACGAAATTATTAGTAGCCCTGGTTATAATGGCAATTGGGCGATAGGGAACAATCTGGAAACTGGACCCAGAAGCCCAGTTGAAGCAGACCAGTGGTTTTGTGAGAACATTACAACATCTCCTTCACCAGACAGGCAATCAATATATTTGTGGATGATCAGCAACAATGTTATATTCAGCAGGCCTGATTACAATGTCCATACTTCAATGCTAACCCACAAATATAATTTGAAACCCTTGAGAAATTAGGAGCAACTCAGTATACAGAAGCTGGCATGCCCACTATTGGGGTGCCCGGTCCTAAATTAACATATACTTGAAAACATATAGAATTGTTTACATTTCATCTGAACATTAGCCTACTTTACCTTACTAAATCAGGGCTAATAGCACAATAATCATTGTAACTAAAGGCAGGAGATAGTAGTAGTAGTAGCAGCAGCAGCAGCAACAGCAACAACACTAGTGGAACAACTTTAAACAAAAACAAAATGCCCACTTTCCTGCTGGTTGAGCCAATGAACCCTGCACGTCATTAGGATATTTTAAACCCATTTATTTTAATGGGATTTGAGCTGCCCGTGCGTAGCCAAAATCTCTTAATGAGAGCTTTTCAACACCCTTTGATCAAAACATTTTAGTTGCGTTTTTCAAGGCAAGGGTTGGAACATCATCGTTATGCCAGAGATTAGTTCATACTTGTGCACCTCTAGATTTTATCCCTAGTGGCAGAGTTTTTTGTTTAAAAGGAGCTGAGCAGAACGCCGTTCAAAGCTCTTACCTCATTTAGCTGCTGGTTCTGTTGGGGAAATCCTTTAGCTGCAGCAGCGAAAAGACTGATCAGATGTTATGCCAGATGTTAGGTACACATAGGTGGCAGGCTATCACTTCAAAAAACCTCGCAGGAGTGAAGGCAGATGCTTGTGATATGAATTTTAAAACATATTTTAGAATGTTTAGCTGGCCAATTGTGGAATTCCTTAGGTCACTTCCTGTTATTCTGATTGGATCGTCTAAAATAAAACTTTAAAAAACCCCACAGGGATTGCAAACATTTGCATACAGCCAGCCAACTCACACCTTCCCGCACAAACAAAACAAGTCTAACCAGGTTACACTTCTGTCCCAAGAACAAAAGAGAAAGAGCCCTGTTAATGGATGAGGCATTGGTTTCGTGTGTGTGTGTGTGTGTGTGTGTGTGTGTGTGTGTGTGTGTGTTTAAGACGATCCCATTTATTTTATTTTATTTTTGCTAAGGACAAGTTATTTCAGGCAGTTAATATAACCTGAAGAAAGAAAAGCAAACTCCAGAAACGTGGCCATCATTTCTGACAGCTCAAACCGGCTTGGGGGTGGGTGGGGGAAATAACCAGAAAACGAACAGTATGGAATAGATTTGCATTGACTGCAAGCTCACACCTCCCTGGTGTGAAGCTCTTAACTCTTTTTATACTGTGATGAGGCTATTCATTTACATACCCTCCCTGGTGTTCACTTACCCTCATTGAACTAAGTCATATATTCGAGAGTTTGTCTCTGTGCCTTCCCTTTCCCCATATTATTTCTGTGTGCGCACACCACAAAGGCAGGGTAGAAAACAGAACAAAACAAAAACTTGGCACAAACCGAAAACTGCATACCTGCACAAGGAGTGACTGTGGATGTGGCAATCAATGCACAAAGGGGCAGCCAGAGTGTCAGACTTGTGGCGGTGTCCATGGTGCTTTTCAGATTCTACCCAGCCTCTGCTATCTGCTCAGAACAGAGCCAGTTTGTACATTGCTTTGCCAAGCCCTGGCCATGCCGCACTGGGTCCATGAGAAGCTCCACGCAATTTGGACTCTTCAAATGGATTTAGAAGTAGCTGCGCTTTAGACTTTGTACAGAAGAATGCAGTGCCAACTGGCTCCAGGTGAAGGAAACCATGTGTGAGCAAACTGTAGCTTTAATTCCTGCACCTCTTTAACCTGACTAGGATGAGGAACAGAGTATCAGAGATAGATGGGACTGACACATTCAGAAAAATGGCTGGTGGTTGGATATAAACTGTTAAGAGCGAACAGCCACAGTGGGTATTGGAGGGGGGCTTAGTTTTGCATTTAGTCAAAAGGAGAGGGCTGGTGTAGCACAATTTTGCACCTTTGCACATGCCTGCAGACAGAGATGCTAAATTCTGTTGTCAGGTCTATGTAAATGAATAGCCTCATCACAGTATAAAAAGAGTTAAGAGCTTCCCTATTAGAAAGTGTAGCTCAGTTGTCGCAGAGACACCAAACACAACTTTTCCATTGTTGACCAATAATCTACCCATGAGGCTGGAAACTAGACTCCACTGGGTGGAAGATCTAGTCTACAAATCTGGACTCCTCAATTCTATTCACGAATGTAATTCACGTTTGCTTTCAGAACTTAAAATCCCTGGAATGTTATTGATTTGTTATCTACTCTCCATGCTGTTGTGGTCTCAGCTAAAGCATGGTGGGAGTAGCGTACATAGAACTCCAAGTACTGCATGCATAAGAGTGCAGCTGGTTGTGGTTCAAGGCTGCTATGAGCATGTTTTGGTCTGGTTTTCTCAGTGGTGTTGTCATAAAATTTGAAGTGCTAATCAGTGCAGCCTCCATAGCCACATACCCAGAGTCTATACCCATACATATCCCCAAGATATGTCCCAAAATGCAAACCGCTGTACAGCTATATACTCCCAAAATAAGCATGACATTTGTTTTATTTGTATCAGCTGATGGTCAAAGAATAGTGATTTGTCAAAGGGTGGTACGGTGTTAGGATGTTGGACTTTGGCAAGGAAGTCTTGGGTTCACATCTCTGACAAGTAGGCTTGGGAAAATCTGTCAGTTTTGGTTACTCTCAGTTACCATTTTTTCCATTTGTAAGTTCAGTTCTCCATATTTCCACATCAACCTGGGTTTTTTTTAAAATTCAAGTCCATATGAAAATTCATCAGCATACACATATTTCTAAGTTTACCTTTGAATGCAACGTCAATAAAATTTCTTCCCCATCCCTACTGACCAGCCATAAAGTTCACCAGGTGACCTTGGACAAGTTGCTGTCTCAGCCTAGCCAACAAAGGGATCATGAACCAGGGCCGACCAAATTTCCAGCAGCTGCATGTCAAGAATACACCACTAGCATATATTGCTTGAGCAGATTATGTTGTCATTTATTGTATCTTTACCAATACTTGTTAGCAGACTCTACATCAGAGGTCAGCCCTATCAAACAACTGCTGAGAGCCCACCACTGACCCTGTTGACAACCCAAAATGGTGGCTACAGTTATCTGGGCCTGACACTCCTCTCAGGGCTGAATAGCCACCATTTCCCCCTTCAGCCAGCACTGCTACCATCATACTTTGACAGCTATAGTGGCCTTTTGCTTCTACTGCTACCATCACTTCAGCTACAGCAGTGGAAGAAAACTGTCATGCTGCACACCTGTCAGCTGTTGCTGTCGAGGGAAGGGGAAGAGTTCATGCTGCAGAGGGGGAGTCTATGCCAAACAAAACCAGTCCTGATTATAGGAGGTTGAGAGGCACTGACTTGCTTAAGGCAACCTAGGGAGTGGATGCAATATCTGATCCAGGTGGATCAATATCTATTCAAGGTGGATGCAATATCTGATCCAGGACTGCTGCTCAGTTTCTTATACTGAGATACACCAGTTCTCACAAAGGATTGTAATTTGTGACACAATGCCATAAATCACGGTTGTAAAACATTAGTGTAACTCTTTTTTAAAAAATAACTTTTTTATTCAAAATTAAAACAAAACAAAACATATTATCCAGTATTCAAAATTAAAACAAAACATATTATTCAGAGTGTAGCTCTTGACATGGGTCCAGGTCTGTATCATTTTTTTCCTTCCCCTCAGTGACCATTCCTCCAATCCCAACTAGGTGGCTATGAAGGACATGAAGGAGCATATCTTCTCTGGTTGCTATGAAACGCAACATTGCAGGCAAGATAAATTAAAAAAAAATGGTCCAGTAGCACCTTAGAGTCCAGCTAAGTTTGTTCTGGGTATAAGCTTTTGTGAGCATGCACACTTCTTCAGATACTTCTTCAGATTTCATGCATGCACACGGAAGATTGTACCCAGAACAAACTTAGTTGGTCTCTAAGGTGCTTCTGGACATTTTATTTATTTATTTCTACTGCATCAGACCAACACAGCTAGCTACCTGAATCTGAACTGCAGGCAAGGAAATTGACTAGGTGCAGTGGGTAGATTAAGGACAGTCGGAGCAACTGGAAATGGCAACAGCAGCAGAGATGTTTGACTGCTGTCATTAGGCCAAGGTGCAGTTCTGTTAGAACAAATAAGCCAGATGCATCCCATAGGTAGGCTGATTCTACTTTTGAGCCTCTACTGGGTTGCTCAGGTAAGTACTATGTGTTGTGTCTGCTGCAGGAAAGACCAGTGTTGACCTCAGCTCCAGTAGATTCCACCTGTGAGTTTCACATGATGGTATGCAATTCAAACCAGCTCTGCTTCCAGAAGTAGGTCAAAAATACACAAGATTTCTTCATATGCATGCATCATGCCATATAGTTACAATATTGTGACTCACCTGTGCCAGTAAATATGATCAATTAAGTACAAACAACTTGCACAGGCACTATATTAGCATCTAACTACCTTTGACAGAATGATGATGATCGTGGAAAGAAGAAAAATATGAACATGGAGACGAACGGTTTATGCTCTTCTTCCTGTACTAAATATTGAAGGGGGCACAAATGGTGATTGAGAAATATGCCGCAAGATTCCAATTTAATATGGTTCACTTATTTTGTACGTAATGAGCACATAGATGCTGTTGTCCTATTTATTGCCATGCCCCTCCAAATGTGCATTCTCATTGGTCAGCATTAAGGCACAAACAGTGGGGTTGTTCACAGAAGACTCCCCCGGACGTTCATCAATAGGGTGAAGAAAAGTGGGGTTGTGCCTGCAAGCCATGCCCCCTGGATCAGTGGCGTAGCGTGGGGGGTGCAGGGGGGGCCGGCCGCACTGGGCGCAACATCTGGGGGGGCGCGCTCGCACTTGCAGCTCTCTGCCCCTACTAAAATCCACGGGTTAGGGGGCGCAAATTACTTGCCTTGCCCCGGGTGCTGACAACCCACGCTACGCCACTGCCCTGGATAGTGATACATGCCAGCCACACACACACAGTGACCAGACATTCAGCATCAGCATGAGGAGTCTGTGTATGCATTGATCTTATCCTGGCAGTGGCTTCTGACTTTGACTCCTTGCAGTCAGTGCACCCATGCTTAACCATAATTGGGAGGGGCTCTGTAGCAGCAGCACTGGCATGGTGCAAGGGAACCAGCGTGTATCGGTCATGTCCTATGGAAAGTGGACCAGGCAATGCGCTATGCAGTGGCGCGTCTGGGTGGTAGGGTCATGCGGCACGCAGGCATTACATTTGGCATTACGTTTGGACTGATATCAACCAGTTGGTGTGCATTTATCATTTGCTGGCAAGGAGGCTTGGTTACTAGATGTATACTGGGGTCTGCGGAATTGGTTGCAGCTGTAGGTAGCCAATGAGGTGAGCCAGTGAGGTAGTGGCAGCTTGTGTGGTAGATAAGGTATTGGGCTGAATGCTTTGTTTACTTCCAGATTGAGGGGGGGGGGGTGAGTGATGGTGCATCACTTCCTTGATCAGGTATGATATCTCAGGGTACCCTGGTAAAGGGGCACCTTCCAGACACTAGCAGCACTGGGTGGCAGCAAGGTTGGGGCTGGGCAGTTGCACTGGCGCTGCCACAATAGGTATTTAAATTTGCAAATTTTTGTGGAAAGGGAATAGAATTGAAGGAAAAGAAACATTTATTTGTGTAAATATTTGCGTGTCGATATTAGGTTAATGGTTATTGGGCAAGATTAGGCCACAACTTTATTGGTGTAAATATTTATATACTGATTGTTGTGCAGACATCTCAAGGTGGTGTATGACAATTGCACAAAATATGATACAAATACAATCAAAAACTCTAAAACATGGGGGGGATTAAAAATCAGGAATTTTAAATATCCTTAAAATCCCATAACAGCTGGTATCAGTAACCTGTAAAAGCCAAGGTAAAAAGAAAAGGAAAAGTTTTCAGCATGCGCTGGAACTGCATCACGGTTGGTACATGCCTTACTTCTAGGGCGAGACCATTCCAGAGACCATCACAGAGAAGATCCTGACATATGATGGATGTCTGCAGGTAAAAGTGACAGAGACTACAAACAAATTCATCCTGCCTTCTGTCTGCTTAAGATCTCCAATTTTTGGTGCGGCTGCATAGTGGTTACAATGTAAAAGAAGTTTGAGGGGTTTTTTTACCTTTACATACAAACGGATGTGTTCAAAAAAATTTAAAATACAGAGGATTCAAGCACCTGCAAATCAATAACCTCCTTCTTTGTATTTATCGCAGACATACCTGCCTGTCGCTCACTTTCATTTTTCGCTCAGTACCTTTGGACTCTGAATTGTTCAGCCCTCTGCATGCTTGTGAATACACCTTTGTCTACAGCTACCACAGGCAAATACTTTGGAACCAGTTCATCCTATCTCTAATATCAACACAAAGTACAGTGGTATTAATATGCAAATATCAGGTTTATGATTAACGGCTTTAAAATTCCGATGAATCAGGAGCACTTTCAAAAATACTCGTTTGCAGCTGAGTTCAGAGAGTGCCCCCTTTGCTCACTGTATCTGAATTTCAGGAAACAGAGAGGTCTCAACAACCACACAGAGTTAATACAAACAAGCAAATCTTCCTAAATGCCAAGAACATACAGGCTGGAGAAAGCTGCATCTTCTTAATGAGTCTACATCTAATTCCGACATACATGCACATTCATCCATTCCTGGATGCACATTTTAAAACCTTTCCAACATGTTTTTATCCATAGTTTCATTATCCCCATTGGAAATGGAAATTGGTGAAATTTAGGCACCCCAGCAGGTGTCTAAACCCTAAGGATCTTGTTGCTGACCCACAAATTATCACATCACCTTTACCGAATATTTGGGGCCTTGACTATTCTATCCTGAATTAAAATCCTTAGATCATGGGTAGGCAAACTAAAGCCTGGGGGCCGGATCTGGCCCAATTGCCTTCCCAATCCAGCCCAGGAATCAGCGTGTTTTTACATGAGTAGAATGTGTCCTTTTATTTAAAATGCATCTCTGGGTTATTTGTGGGGCATAGAAATTCGTTCATTTTTTTTGCCTTCAAAATATAGTCACCCCCCCCCCCAGAAGGTCTGAGGGACAGTGGACCGGCCCCCTGCTGAAAAGGTTTGCTAACCCCTGCCTTAGATCATTGTCTCCCCAACTACATTTGCAAAACATATCTAAACCATAGACTATATAAATTCAGTTAATAAATAAAATATTTTCAGATGAAGACCATTTGGTCCACCTAGACCTTTTAACTACCTTATGTCATATGGCCTGATCCTCTTACAGTGGGATCCTAAGGGGTATTTGCAGGGTGCCAAGTGGATTGGTTCCCACTTCCCAAGTCATCCTGGCTTCTGCACTAGCTGAGGGGGTTGGGGACTTACCTTACTTTTGTTCCAGTGCATTTTTTTTTCACTGACTCCAGGATGGTGTGGATTGGGCATCCAATCCTGGGGACTCTCCACTGGATCCAAAGCTGCTGAATCCCTGCCTTGCCTTTGCCCTGTCCTTATAACACCTCCTTTTGTGTCTAGCACTAGCTGGAGCCAGCGGGAACCCCAACAGCAGACCGTATTTGCCCCAAGAGTTTTCTGTGAGCTTAGACGGGTGCTCTGTGCCAGATTCAGCCTTTCCACCAGTGGAGTTCCTGTCAGCAGGCAGAGATATGCCTCTCTCCAGTCCTAATCCCTTTCAGTCAGTGAATCTAGAGTTTAGGATTGTTCTGCCCATTTTAAAATATGTTCATCTTTTTTTTTTTTAAAGTGCTTTTGTTTGTAACAGCTTTTATTGTGATAGCTTTTCAACTGTTGTATTTATTTTGAACCACCCAGAGAATTTGTGTTATGGGATGGCTATATAAATTCAGTTAAAAATAAATGAACAAATTACTTAACTATGGCTGTCCGATAGGAACATTAGGTGACCTGAGAAGTTGTTACAAATGTTTCATCGGCAGAATCACCTCCACTTGCTTTACAGAACAACCCCCTTCTCCTCTCCACATTTGTTTTACAGTTCTCCCAACCCCTTCAGAGCTGATTGGGTGCTGGGGGGTATATGGGAAGATGAAAGGGGAGAAATCCCTATTGCATTAGCAGAAGTCCTTGCATAAGAACACTTACTTGAATCCAGCCTCTGGACTTTTGTATATTTTTTAACCACTGCATATGATCTTTCGTGGCACAAATACAATGATGTGGATAAAAGCAGCTCTAAAAGTTGCAGGAATGTTGAAGATTAAATTTACCTGAAGCAAGCAGGTATCCTTTCTGACAAATTTATGGCTGTACCCTCTTTCTGCTGTGGATTATGGCGTTTTGTTTTGGTTTTGCTTTTTTATATCTTTATTGGCATAAGGGATTATGCAGCCTCATGAAAGATACAGGGTTTAGGATGAAAACAAAATATGGCAGGATTGAAATAAAATGCTTCCGGGCGAGCGGGGAGAGGGCGGAGGAGCGGCGCGGGCGCCCCCGGATCCTGCCCCCCATGGCGGCCTCCGGATCCTGCACCCCGCCCGGCTTCCCCAAGGCCATCCTGAGGGCCGAGGTGCAAGGCAAGTACCTGTGCTCCGAGTGCGAGGATCTGCTGCGCCGCCCCTTCCAGGCCCAGTGCGGCCACCGCTACTGCGCCTACTGCCTGAAGAAGCTGGTGGGCTCGGGGCCCCTGCCCTGCGCTGCCTGCCTCCGGGAAGGGCTGTACGAAGAGGGCGTCTCCGTCTTGGACAGCGCCACGGCTTTCCCCGATAACGCCGCACGGCGCGAGGTGGAAAGCCTCCCGGCCGCCTGCACCCGCAGGGACTGTCCCTGGAAAGGTACCGTCAAGGAGTATGAGTTTGCCGATCACGTCCGGAGCTGCGGAAGGTTCCGGGCGCCGTGCCGCTTCCGGCCTGTCGGCTGCGGCGAGGTGCTGGAGAAGGAGGCCCTGCCCCTCCATGAGGCCCAGAACTTTCCGGAACATCTCGGCCTACTCCTGAACTTCGCCCTCCGGCTGGGGGCCAAAGACCCCCATTTCTTCGGGGCCCCCCATTCAGCCCCAGAGCCCCGTTTCTTCGGGGGCCCCGATCTGGTCCAAGACCCCCAATTGGTCCAAGAGCCCCACTTATTCGGGGCCCCCCATTCGGCCAAAGACCCCCCTTTGGTCCTGGACCCCCATTTCTTCGGGGGCCCTGATCTGGTCCAAGAGCCCCGTCTGACCGGGGCCCCCAATTTGGCCCCCCATTTGGTCAGAGACCCCCATTTATTGGGGCCCCCAATTCAGCCCAAGACCCCCATCTGGTTGGGGCCCCCAATTTGGCTAAAGACCCCCTGTGATGGCCTGGGATTCCGATTCTGAGAGTGAACCGGAGGAATCCCAGCCGGCACAGGAGTCCCTGTGGGCAAGGCCTAGATTCTGAGGAGCCTGCACCTGTGCCAGATCCTCAGGAGCAGGCACCAGGTGAAACCACTCTGGCCCCAGAGGTGCTTGAGGACTCAGTGTCTACAGGTGAGCCTCCCCCGGGGCCCAGTAACCCTTCAGCCTCTCCTGAACTGCAGAGGCTTAGGGCAGAGAGGCGAAGGGAACTGGTTTCTCCCAGGAGGAGTGCTCGCCTTAAGGCCAGGAGAGGCGGGGCTCCTGGGGGCCGGGACCGCCCCTGGCCTTAGAAATGATAAAGATCAGTCAGCCCGGTCCCAGGTTGCGGGAGCAACATCGTTGTGGAGTACCTGCTCTTACCCAGACCTAGATCAGCACTTCCAGTGTGCCTGTCCCTCACCCGGCTTCCTGCTTCTGACTCTCCAGTGTTCCTGTTCCTCGCCCGGCTTCCTGCTTCTGACCTTCCAGTGTTCCTGTTCCCCGCCTGGCTTCCTGCTTCTGCTCTACCAGCGTTCCTGTTCCCCGCCCGGCTCCCTGTTTCGGACCTCGCATCTCATCTTGTGAACGTCTACCCGGCTAGTGACTCAGGACTGAACTTTGGCTACGGTAATAGTACCTTCCCCCCCAGGACCAGCACACCCCCCTTTCCTCAGGGGCCCCACTTTGGCACAAGACCCCCATCCAATTGGGGGCCCTGATTCGTCCCAAGACCCCCATCCAATTGGGGGCCCCGATTCGTCCCAAGACCCCCATCCAATCAGGGGCCCCGATTCAGCCAGGGTACCCCATTCACCCCAAGACCCCCATTTATTTGGGGCCCCACATTCGGCCCAAGACCCCCATCTAATCAGGGGCCCCAATTCAGCCCCAGACCCCCATTTTCTCGGGGCCCCAAATTTGTCCCAAGACCCCCATCCAATTGGGGGCCCCGATCCGCCCCCAGACCCCCATTTCCTTGGGCCCCCGGCCCCCCAGCCCTGGGCGGCCCTCGAACTCAAGACCGCCACCCTAGAGAAGATCGTCTGCGTCCTCAACCGGGAAGTGGAGCGGCTGGCAGCCGAATCAGTGCAAGAGCGGCGCCGGGAAGAGGAGCGCGTCGAAGCGCTGACCCACAAGATCCGGAGCCTGGAGAGGAACCTGGCGCTGAAGGAGGCGGGTCTGGCGGAAGTGGAGTCGACGCTTCGGCGCGCGGAAGAGGCGACCTATGACGGTGTCTTGATCTGGAACGTGGAGGAAGTGGGGCGGAAGAGGCAGGAAGCGGTGGCCGGCCGGGCACCGGCCGTCTTCTCGCCGGCCTTCTACACCAGCCGCTACGGCTACAAGATGTGCCTCTGCCTCTACCTCAATGGCGACGGATCCGGGCGCAACACCCACCTCTCCCTCTTCTTCGTCCTCATGAAGGGGCCCAATGACGCCCTCCTGAAGTGGCCCTTCAACCAGAAGGTCACCCTGATGCTCCTGGACCAGGACCACCGGGAGCACGTGATCGACGCCTTCCGTCCGGACGTGACCTCCTCCTCTTTCCAGCGTCCAATTGGCGCGCTGAACGTGGCCAGCGGCTGCCTCCTTTTCTGCCCCCTTTCCAAGATGGCCGCCCGGGACTCCTACGTCCAGGACGACACCCTCTTCATCAAGGCCATCGTCGACCTAACCGGACTCTGAATCGGCGCGTCTACACGGGGGGCGGCTACTCCGCTTTCACTCCCGCTCCTGGTTCCCGGTGGAGTCAGTCTGGAGTCACTCCGGTTTTGCCCCATTTCCCCCATTTTTCCAACCCAAAAAACTCAATCCGGACTCTGAATCCGGTGGCGCGTCTACATGGGGGGCGGCTACTCCGCTTTCGCTCCCTATCCTGGTTCCCGGTGGAGTCAGTCGGAAAGTGGAGAAATAAAATGATGGTGGCAGGTTTCAGCTTATTTTATTGGGTTGCATTTTGTATTATTAAGTTGCTTTTTTTGTATAAAGCTACTAAGAAATATAATAAATAAGAATGAAACTAACAGTGCAGTCCTAACAATGTCCATTCAGAAGTAAGTGCCAATGAGTTTCATGGGGCTTATTTCCATGTAAGTAGGTATAGGATTTTGGTGTAACCCATAAAACCACGCATCTCAACCTTGCTATATTTGCATCGAATGTTTTAAACCCCCATCTAATTTAGTGCCCAAATTATTTACTGTAAATGACACAAAATATTTCTCAAGATTTACAGATCTGTACGCTTTCACCCCATTTTGGTTTTAAAGTGACAGTCTTAGCCTTCATTTGAAAAATAACAACAACAGCTATTTGCAAACACTTAATCATAGAGCTGGCCACTAAATCCTTGCAATGGTAGAATTACCTACATTCAGGGCAGGTGACTACAGCAAAAAGTGTCCATGTGGACTTCCAGATTTCCCACAGCCACAAAGTGTTAAAGTGGTCAAGCCAGCGGGGCTTTACATTATTCTTAAGAATATCCATGAAGTCCACAACTTCCTTGGGCAATTTGTTCTATTAGCCATCTCTTTTTGGAGGCTGATCTCGGACTTTAATCTGCTCTGTGGCAACTTGAATTCAGTCGTTGGTGATAACCCGGCTACTCTCACACCTGCAACTCAAGAGATTTCTAATGTAGCCAGCTGCTCAGGATTACACTGAACAGTTAAGAATAATGCCTTGTTATTCAAGAAATGTCTGACTATAGGAATAAGTTTGGACATGTGGTGCTATGTACGTACAGTAATCCTTATTTCCTTCCTCAGGCGCCCTGGTAAATGGTGGTTTTCTTCTTCTTTATAGTAATCCTTTAGAGATTGTTTAAACTGTTACGATGGCCTACACTTCTGCAATTTCTCAGCTTAGCTAAAGCTATCTTATTACTTTTTCCTTATATGTCAGGTGTTTGTCCAGGGCTAGCCATAGTATATGTTGGATATGTCTGATTACTTAAAGGCTGCGCTCTCTAAATCCACTGTTAGAGAGTAAACCCAATTGAACCTGAGTAAACATGCACCGGATTTTATCTAGATCTTGCCCTAGCATCTAGGAACCTGTAGAATGATTTATTTTTTTTTATTTTTTTGGAGGGGGGAGTTGCCTCTCCTAAGATGCTTTGATGGGGCAAATTTAGGCTCACAAACCTACATACTCTCCTTCTCCAAGAAAACATTGTATTGTCATTTTATCTCCTTTCTATTTTGTTTCCATTCTAAAGCCTATATTTTTCATGAGGCTGCATAAACATGATCCCTAGCAGAAACTGAGTGCAACAGGTTCGTCAGATAAAAAACCACTACTCCCACCCATCCCAATATGCTGTGGTTTTGTTATTTAAATTAGATTATTTTTCTCTGTGGTCATTTCATTATTTCAGTGGTTTATTTATGAGTCTTTCATATTCACCCGCCCTGACGTGGTTAGGAGATTATAATAGCCTAGGATAAAGCTAAATCGCTCCACCTTGTCATTGGGTGATTATCATAATAAGAAGAGGGTCAATGAGCACTACTGAGTTGACTCGTTTAGCAAGTGATGCTATATGAAAGCATTCCAACTCTAGAAAAAATCTAAGGCATTCGGATGAACAGCTCAACTCCGAGCACAAACTTGCTCCTAGGACAAAAGAGCAGAGTTTGGGATTCTGCTACATGGTAGACTGGTCCATCTACTGGGAATGGATGGTCAGTGCATATCTCTCTGTGTGCAGAAAATTGGGACTTCATGGTCTGATGGGGGATCCTCACTAGCTAGAGTTCACTTGCTTTAACATGTGATAATCTACCCTGCTGCATGTGGAGCCCATCAAGCTGGGTGAAGGCCTGGAATTCTGTCCCAAAGTCCTGCAATGATGACACCACTTTATAGAAAGTGTGATTGCATAGTGAAAACCTATACTAGTGTTTTCTTGTCTATTTTTCTCAGGAAATGCACAGCTGAAAGCTTTTCGTATTGTCCATCGGAGGCAGCATTACATGAATTCAAGAACACATGCATCAAGATAACAGCTGAAGTAGAGGAACCATTAAGTTAAAGCAGTACATGTTTATGCCAAACCATTTTATTTATTATGCCAACCACCTTAGGGTTCCATCAGAATCAAGATGGCTATCAATCAATAATAAACAAAATAATGAGCAACAGGGCAAGATGATACAATGCCTCCACCTCCTTATATCAAAATGAAAACCCAAATGGGATCAAGCAGTTCATAACATATCTGCAAACATCTGCTCCCTCAGAACTTGGTGTGTTTCCAATTGTTGTTGTTCCACCTCTCTTCCTCATAGTATTAAAGATATTTGAGTTCCTTGCTGTCAGTCACTTTAAATATATGTTCCTTCAGAAAGATTCCTCTTAACGGGAGCAGCTTTAGATTCCGGATAAAGATCAGCAGGAAAACATCTTCAGCAGAGAGTTGGGTTAAGTCCAGGACAGGGTTTGCTTCTTTTTTAAGGAAAGCCTGCTCTTTTTGAAATGTTTGACAGTTTAAAAAGTATTTCTCAGTTCTGTGGTTGGTGCTGCATGACTATTCCATTTTAATTGTCCCTGCCTTATGCTTTTACTGTGATTGTCATATTTTATGTGTTTTATTTCTTAAAGCTTGCTTTTTTAAAGAACAGCAGCACATGCCTTTTCATAGAAAAATGAATAAATATCCCTAGCTTGCAGAGGCCATCTATCATATTAATTCTGGCAACCACCAACATTCTAGCAGGCTAACTAACTAGTTATGTGAGCTTCGAGCACTCAGTATCCCATGCCCTAGAGACTACACTTGCATAGTTCACTGTTTCCCAGGTGTTTTCTCCAACAAACCACTTGAATATTGCTGATGGTCTCAGCATACCACTTAATGGATTTTCTCCCTGTTGTAGCAATCATAAAGTGCTGTGCTAGATGCTGTGTTATTTGTAATTGTGTATTTGGTTAGTTCTTATCTACTATTTTTTTGTATTACAATTTGTGTTCCATAGAATTCAAATTCTATTACAATAAAATGCATTAAGAAGCAATAAAAAAATCAATATGAATATTTAATGTAAAGATTCCATGGACCACCTGAGCTAAGCTCCTGGACCACTAATAGCCCGTGAATCACAGTTTGGGAACCCCTGGCATAATTTATAACTCCTTCCCCCCTCCAGCCCTGCATTGGGTTCCTTCCCCTGCCTAGTGTAAGTCAGGCAGCAAAAACATGTTTTATTAAGCTTAAATGGGCTGTCATGTAGTAGGTGAAGCTGACTCAGCTCAGGGGGTCACAACTTGTACACTCCCATCTTGGAAGAATCAATGACATTCAACTATGTGGGGAATAACAGATCTGTGATACCTTGAGGTGTCCTCTATGCTGACTAACTGCCTGTTCCTAATTATTTCTACTTATTGAATTCAGTGGGGCTTACTCCCAGGTAAGCAGGGTTAATATTGCAGCCTATTTTTAAAGAAACCAAGTCCTAATATTTTATAGGATAGATGTGGCCGAGGAAAAGGTGAATTGTCTTCTTGATGGCAAGACAATCTGCATTGTTTGAGGTGACAGCTTTATCAGCGACCAAGTCCTTGAAGGAGAACCGCTGAGATAAGCGATCGCAAGTGAGCAAGCATAATAAATGTTGGCCCTGGTGAGCCAAGAGGAATTTTGAAAATGAAAGAGCATCTGCTCAAATCAGGAGCCATTTGTGGCCTGACAAATACAGTTGGACATGGGCTGGAAGCCAAAGGCTTTTAATTTGTATAGCAATGAATCAGAAGATCAAAGACCTATAAGAGCGATCCCCAACCTCTAACTTCAAGGAAGCAGTGCTCTTGTTACTCCCTGCTTGGACAGATTTCATTCTTGATACTGCATAAGGTGCACATGAAACTCTGAGATGCTATACGATAAAGTTCTGCTTGTGGTTTTGTCCTCTCTGTGTGATAAGCACTCACAATTTGACTTGAATGTCAGCACCAGCCCTGTTTCCCATGGCAAATGCATAATTGGCTCGTCTCTGTGACTAACACAACAGTCACATTTAATATGAATTAAGTATGTGTGTGTTTTACTGAAACACCAGTGCAATCTGTGAGCCTCCCACAAAATTTACAATGAGTGTTCCTAATAGTTTTGTTAACAAGTTTCTGGAAAGTCTAAAACATTACTGAAGAACATTTTTTCAGCCAGAGGTAGTTTTTCTCATTGGGAACCTTCCAATTCTAAAACATTAAGAGTGTGTGTGTGTGTGTGTGTGTGTGTACACCAATCCCAAAAACCAGCAGGAAAACATGTTACAGTCTTGCAATGGGACCAAAATATAGGTCAAATAGTGAGAAAAGTATTCTCCAGTTAATTACTGTGATAGTTGCTTTCCAACTTCCTTTCAAGTAATGATGGGCCTCCAAATTAGTTCCTTCCTTCTGACCAATATATATATATTTTTTTTTTGCTAGTGCTCAAACTACTGGGATACATGTGCATTCTTAAACAATGATGGCAACATTTTCAGTCAATTGTTATCATGCTTCTTTGACCTCTGATCAAAAGTAGTAACTATCTCAATCAGTAGCTGATTAGTTACCAGTTTCAAAATTTCATTTCTTTATGAAGAATGAAAGTGGAATCTCTAAAAACAATTCTCAGCCATCTCTCTCCATTTTAGGCATTGGCCTAAATCTGCTCTATAAATGTCATAGGAAGTGTGAGAAGATACGAGTTTTGCAAAGGCAACAAAACAAGATGGTACAGTTTTTTGTTTGTTAACAAATACAGCGGTACCTCAGGTTAAGTACTTAATTCGTTGCGGAGGTCTGCTCTTAACCTGAAACTGTTCTTAACCTGAAGCACCACTTTAGCTAATGGGGCCTCCTGCTGCTGCCGCGCCGCCAGAGCACGATTTCTGTTCTCATCCTGAAGCAAAGTTCTTAACCCGAGGTACTATTTCTGGGTTAGCGGAGTCTGTAACCTGAAGCGTATGTAACCTGAAGCATATGTCACCTGAGGTACCACTGTACTTTGAAAATGTGAAGTGTCTCCAGACCTTCATTCCCAAACAAGAAATACCAGGAGTATTGAGAAAACACAAGGGGTCTAGATTGGTAGCTCTTACCCCAAATCCAAGACCATTGTAGCTTTTCAGTGTTATGGAAAATACATTCTGCACACTATTCTGCCCACACATGAAAAAACTTCCTTCTGTATAATCAGTTATCCTGCATACTCTATATAAAGTCAGTGACATGATAGCATTGTTGTCTTGATTTAATAGCAAAGGAATGTATTGAAGTTAGAAATATAATTAAAGATACTGTATGAGTGTCATTGGGATGCGGGTGGCGCTGTGGGTAAAACCTCAGCGCCTAGGACTTGCCGATCGCATGGTCGACGGTTCGAATCCCCACAGCGGGGTGAGCTCCCATTGTTCGGTCCCAGCTCCTGCCCATCTAGCAGTTCAAAAGCACCCCTAAGTGCAAGTAGATAAATAGGTACCGCTTTATAGCGGGAAGGTAACGGTGTTTCCGTGCACTGTGCTGGTGCTGGCTTGCCAGAGCAGCTTTGTCATGTGACCCGGAAGTGTCTCCGGACAGCGCTGGCTCCCGGCCTCTTAAGCAAGATGAGCACGCAACCCCAGAGTCGGTCACGACTGGCCCGTACGGGCAGGGGTACCTTTACCTTTACCTTTTTATGAGTGTCATTGATTGCTTCTACTAGTATTTCTGCTAACAAGCTAGCCTGTTCAGTGTTAGATAACAACAACTTTGCTGTGATGCTGCTGTTGTGCTCATATTACAGTTTCCACAGCCAAGGAGCATTATAAACTGCATGATTTAAAGCTGGCCCTGGCTTTATTATTTATAAATCGCTCACTTTCAAAGTAAAGGGCCGAGAGATAAGGAAATCAAAGTGCGAGGAGTTCAGAAGCACAGGACATACAAGCATCAGGAATTAATTACATGATTACATCAAGTTCCCACATTCCGGGTGCCTTGTATTCAGAGATCATATCATAGGATTGTGTAATGGAAAATCCAACATTGCCATGGCAGCCCTGGCGGTATGAGCCACTGGATCTGTTCCCTGGTATGGGATGCAGAGCCACAGACAACAGCTTTTTAATAGAACCAAAGATGATGTAATAGAGACAACATTGCTAGTGGTGTAGATACTCCTTACTCCTCTTTTTTCCCAGCATCTCTGGCCAAACAGGTTTGGCAGGTTTTTGAAGTACTACAAAAACCTGCAGGTCCTGCAAACAGAAAAGCTGACTGTTGCAAAAGCAACAATGTCATCTGCACAACAGCATCTTCAACTCTGAAAAACTGCACACTGTCTCCAGCCCTGGGACTTTTCGGTTTGGGTTAATGCAGAAGGGGGGGGGGAGAGGATATTCCGTGTTCACACAGGTTGGAACTAGGCTTGACAGCAGATGCAGTGTTTGGGTTGGGTTGGATCCAGATTTTGGTCCTGCCAGCAGTGGCGTAGCGTGGGTGGTCAGCACCCGGGGCAAGGCAAGTAATTTGCGCCCCCTAACCCGTGGATTTGTGCCCCCTAACCCATGGATTTGCGCCCCCTAACCCGTGGATTTGCCCTAACCCCAGATGTTGCGCCCGGTGCGGCCGGCCCCCCCTGCACCCCCCACGCTACGCCACTGCCTGCCAGTGAAGCAGGGAAGGAAACTATTGCCAATTCCTCCCCACCACCGCTATAGCTTCTAGCATCGGCTCCCACACAGTGGGACTTGGGAATTCTCCTTAACACCATAGGAAGCAGCAGGAGGAGGGCTAGGCCTGCAAAAGTTGCTTTCTCTTCCTTCTACCAATAGGATCCCTCTGTTGGATCAAAAGTCCTTTGGAAACAGCTTTTCTATCCATGGAAGGTGAAGTGTGAATCGAACTCTCACTGAACGTAGCACCCCCCATCTCATTCTTTTTCTCCCTTGTGAGATCAGAAGATACTTGACATCACTCTGCAAGTTTCCCCACCTCGCCAATTGCTGCTTCCAGGGATAAGGGAATTAGCAATGTGATAACATCACCTCATACAGTGAAAATTCCTGGACTTTACAGACAGAGAGAAAGAGACATGGGGCTATTGTTTTGAGTGGCATCCTTGCTTCCCCTATTACATATTTCCCTTGTCCATAGGTTACTCTGTTTTATTATTGATATTTAATTGGAAGTTTTATTGACAGTCTCCTTTCTTTTTTTGCTATTTTTGTTATAATGTTGTATAGATCTTTCTTCTTTATGATCTTGCTTTGTTTTAGGTAAACTGTTTGTGGATTTTGTATATTAAGTGGTATATAAATATTATTTTTTAAATTTATTCATACAAGGATACAAATAAGGCTCTGCACGTACACCAAAAAACCTTGGGTTGAATCAGCACTCTCAAGGAATATGGTTGGATGAGAGATGGTGAGGTGCTGGGGTGGCGTAAGCTAGTTGGCTGGATAATAAGCAGCTCAGATTACATATATTTCCTATATAGGGTGTGTGCAAATAGAAATGCTTTTGCAGACTCTTTTGGACTCTGTCCTGCAATGCATTACTGAATGAAGGATGACTAATTGGGAATTTGGTGTACACCTCTGTACTGAACCCACAGAGGTAATTTTCTCCCACACTGAGTGGGAATCTGAACTTTGGTCTCCCAGGTCCTAGTCTAGTGTAATACTACTACTACTACTACTACTACTACTACTAATAATAATAATAATAATAATAATTTATACACTGCCCATCTGGCTGGGTTTCCCCAGGCACTTTGGGCAGCTCCCAGAAGAATTAAAAACACAATAGAACATCAAACATTAAAGACTGCCTTCAGATGTCTTCTAAAAGACAGACAGTTGTTCATTTCCTTAACATCTGATGGGAAGATGTTCCAGAGGGCAGGCACCACTGTCGAGAAGGCCCTCTGCCTGGTTCCCTGTAGCTTCACTTTTTGCAGGGAGTGAACCACCAGAAGGCCCTCGGCGCTGGACCTCAGTGTCCGGGCAGAACGATGGGGGTGGAGATGCTCCTTCAGGTATACTGGGCTCATCACCATCATCATAATCTAGCTTCAGCCTCAGATGAGTGGTTTGAATCTCTGAATCTTTCAAAAACATCTTCCCTCAAAACTACCCTAATATATTTTAATAGGTTTGACATTTGAATAGAAGGATCTGAAGGTAGTACAGCCCGAACCTAGGTGGCATCAGGATGATAGAAAGGGGGGGGACAGACATTCCTAATGCTGTAAATCAGAGATATAGGTTTTTTAAAAAAAGAAAAGAAAACAAGCCAGGTGAATAGTCTGTAGGGACCAGAGACAAGTTGAATTTGAAAGCAAATTGCTGGTGGAAAAGAGCAAGAGGGTGTTATTGTACTCATCTCCTGCTTGTGGACTTCCCATAGCTACTTGAGAAAGAGGATGCTAGATTAGATAGGTCTTTAGGCTCCTCTTTATGGAGAGGAAGTGAAGCTGTAGTTTGGTTCCCAACTTGCACACTGCACAGTGGGAAGAATAAGAAAAACATCTGTGTTTTCTAGCACAAGGCTGAAGACAATTGCTTCCTGGGTCAATTTGACAGTCTATGAACACGGATGAGCCTGTGTAGTGAAGATTACAGTACCTCTAGTTAGCCAGATGCCTCCTTGGCCCAACAGCAGCGAGAAGCTGCAGCATCATCTTCTGGTCAGCTGCCTCAGCGGTTCAGAGATTGGAGTGCTGGTTTCTAGCTTCAAGGGTGGTTTGTGCCTTACGTCATAGCTCTGGGCTTTTTGTATAGATTAACAGACATTGTGTGGTATCTGCTGATACAACACACTTCTGCTGGAACTTCCTTTCTTGTACCCTCAAGCCCCCTGTGCACCCTCAAAATCTGTTCCAAATGTTTGGGGGACCCTCAAGAGAATGTTTGAGGGACACCCAGAGGGAGGAGAGGAAATGGAAGCCTTGTTGGACCAGCAGAACTAAGCTTTTAACTATGTGCGGATACATAAAATATGGGTTGTTGCTGTTGAAATAATGTCTGCAAGTGAACACTCGTTGCATTTCCCAAGTCTCTATAAGGGTCTTATATGGCTTACATGAGAAAATGTGGAGCCTTTTACCAATAATCTTGTTTTCTTTAATCAAAAACATAATAAAGAGACTTAGAAGACTTGACTTTAGCCCATCTAATTCCAGAATGCTTTGGAGAAGCTTGCAGTCTAGTGCAAATACACCACATAATACTAACACAGAATCAATACACTAAGTATTTCATACCATACCTGTAATAGGTAAGGGGGAGCAGCAAACTCTGCTCTATTCTTTATTTGCAGCAAGTTCAACTCCAGTACAGAACAAAAGCATACATCACTACTTGGACACTGAACTATATGGCTTTTCCCCCCATCAGGACCAAATTATTTCAAGGTAAGTGGGTGGCTTTTTGCTGGGAAAACAGCAAGCAGGGAAATTGTTGCTGTTTATTGCATTTATTTATCTCTTAGTAAATAAAATGTCTGCAAGTAATTTACAGTTGTAAACAATGTTCAACACTTTCCTCTTCTCGCACACCAGAGTCCCAGTCCTGATTGGGCTTCCCTGCTGAGAAAAGGTTTTAAAAGATGGAAATGCAATCACACAATTCTCATCTCACCTGATTTTGGTCCAAATGAAATGTGGCAATGGTGAAAACAGGAGTGAACTTTTCAATTTCATAAATCATTTAATTTTTTTATAATTGTGACTGAATAGTATGTGAAGTAGACAAACCTTTGAGAATAAAAACAAGCAGGTTTTGCTATGGAGGGTGAAGACAGTGCATGATCAAATATCCACATCCTGTTGTTTGACCCTCAGTGTCTAAGCAGCTCACAGAGGCTCCAATTGGCTTGTCAATTGGAATGAATGTGTGTAATCCCTAAAAAAAAGGGGGGGGGGGAGAACAAAGGCCCATCAGCCCTGTATTGTGTGAAAAAGCCTTTTCTATTATCTGTCTCAAATCTCTCCCCAAATCAGCTTCATAGGCCCCCAAGTTATAGTGTTGCATGAGAGAGAGAGAGAGAAGGCTTCTCTGTTTATTTTGGCCAGGCCTTAATGTTCTCAGTCATCATAAGCAAAGTAGGATAGGATAGCCAGTATTGGGAAACAGATCTGAAGAAAAGAGATAGAAAGAGGTAGAGAAGGCAGAGAGATGAGAGGATGGATCACTAAGAAGGGAGAGCAGCAGAAAGGCAATGCTCATTGTGGGGCTGTTTGCAGGGTGGCAAGTGAGCAATGAACTAGATTTTGTATTGTTAGGCGTTTGGTGGTCTGGATGAGCATGAATGAGGTTCGTCCTGTTGCTCTGCTCAACAGCCTTCATGAGTGGCAAGAGACATACCAAAATGAGCTGGGTGGTGCCAAAGGCTGGGAATCTTTCTTCTTTGAAATGTGACATCCATCAAAGGGCCATATAGACCAGTGTCCTAAATAGGTTAGGATATTGAAGAGGGGGTGGAGCTTAATGGGATCAAAGGGCAAAAGTGGTGGATATTTTATGCCTGCAATTCAACATGTGGCTTAAGAAGAGGAAAACAAGGAGGAATTGAAAGTCTCCAGCCATAAACCAGTCCTAGTGGTTGTGTCTGTTTGTGGTGATGAACAGACATGAACAGAGGCATGGAACTCAAAGTGTTTTTTTAGCTGCACGGATCTGAAACAACTGCTTTTGGGGTATCTGATGAAGGATCGGGTTTTTGCTGCTCCCAGCAGTCTTTTTGCTTCCACTATGCTCCTCTTATGTGCTCATAAATAGATATGAAAAAGACCCAACAAGTAAGTGCTGGCCTTGGACTTTTCAACCCTTGTGGAATTAAGACTAGAACACTGAATTGAAATAACCCATATAAGCTTACCCCACAAGGTCCTAACAAATAAATTCCATAAATGTTTGATTTATTCTGGGAGTGCAGACCCTCTTTCAGTATAAACTACTCAAGCAAAACTTTTCCTTCAAGACCTTTCACTCACAAAATGCAGCTCTGAGTTAGGTTTCTGGGAGGTATGTTGTTCATTCTTATGTCTGTTATGTTCTTGGCAGTTGTTTGAACTTACCAATAAAAGCCAAACCCTAGAAAGGGAATAGATTTTTATCTATGTGCAACTCAGGGCAAGATATGCTTCCAGCCAGATATAGTGATACAGTGCATGATAGCATAGGAGTCATACAGCCATTGCAAGTTTTAACACATACCGAATGCAAAGCAGATCCTGCCTTTAAAAAAAAATTAGGACAGAAAGACTTACACCCATAAATTACACACACACACACACACACACACACACATATATATGTGTGTGTGTGTGTGTGTGTGTGTGTGTGTGTGTGTGTGTGTGGTGAGTATTTTACAATACATTTATTGTTTTTGGAACTTGTTACAACAAATTAAACCCATGTAGATTCTTGCACCTTATTTTTCTAGAAAACAGAAGCATTGCAATTTCAAACGATGTTGTAGCTGAGTTTTCTCCTGCCTTTCACACAACCATATTGACAAGATGGCATCTGCATCTTATTTCCCTATGCGGTAACTAAGTAGGCAGATATTATCCAGTGTTTTGCATGACATGTCCCGTCGTATAAAATATCAGGTAAAAGCATTCTTTTGTTTTCAAACAATTGTCTTCTGCTGTTTCATTATATGGAGCTTATTTTAAGATTTCCAAGTTTAATCTCATTTATCAAAATATATAGGCCTTCCAAGATCCTGCCTTCCATTAATCATATTGGCTTGGGTGCAAAGAACAGCAATAGATGCTATGAAGGTGCAACAAGGCTTTCCTACCTCCTTTCCACTGCAGCCTCTCTTGCCTCCTTAAAAATAAACTCTCCTAAAGATCAGAGGTCCCTCTGGAATGAATCTAGAATGCTGCCATATGTTGAGTCATCTTGATTCATCTAGCTCAATATGGTTTATACTGACTGGCAACAGCTCTCCAGAGTTTCAGACAGGAGTCACTCCCAACCTTAAATGGAGATGCCATATGAGATGGCAAGACAACTGGCAGGATTCAGCTATTCTCCCCACCCCCTTCATAACTATGTGGGACCAGTAATGCTTCTTCCTCAGCTAAAGGGTTCTCTGGATCAAAGTTATAATTTCTTAAATTCATGCTTTTCCAGCAGAATGCTTAAAGGCCTTTTTAATTCAGGGCGGCAAGACTTGGCCTGGTCCCCAAGACACCTCCCCCCCCCCTTAAATAAAACACACATCACAAAGAATTTTTGCTTAAGGTTTTTCGCATAGTTTTGGCCACAGCTTTATTAAAATACATGAATGTGAGTGGTTGCTTAGGCATTGGTTAGGACTATCTGTCCCCCCGCCTGGGGACAGAAATGACTCCCGGATCCCATCGAAAGTCAGTAATGGAAAACAGCCCTCACCTTCTCCCCGCATGTTCCCATGCGCGGCCCAAATCCAATTCCAGGGATTTGGATGAAAGCATGGCGAGCCCCTGAATTCCTTTAACAGAATTCCCTTGCAGCAGCAGCAGCAGCATTGGAGGGGCAGGCCCAGCCAATCCTTACCCCTCCACCAACCAATTTTTTAACCAATGCCTAACCGCAACCTTACAAGTTGTGACAATTTGCTATGCAGTAGGCAAAAACCAAATGGCACCAGCCAATCAGCCAAATGGACAAAATTCCTACCAGGCCCCTGCCCCAAAAGCAGACGACCCCATGACAGGCATAGCAAGGTCAACACATGAAACCTAAAATTAGGAAGGGTGGGCGGGTGATCCGGTGCACGCAGCGAAAGAGAAAGCTCAAAGCTGCGTGTCCAGCTTAAGAAACCTCTGTTCCCTCCCCTAAATTGGCAACATCAAAATTGCCCCAGCAACTCAAGTGACCAATCACTGCCAGAGACCATCTATCCTTACCTGCCTGACAACAGGGGGGTGGCTTGGCAAACCCCACCGCAACGCATGCTCTCTTTGAATGAGAACACGCTTTGTCCTATCTTTGAATATGCTTCTAAACAAACCCTGAAACTTTGCCATCCACAGAGATGTTAATTCCTTCCCCTTGAGTTCAATGGGAGGAAGAGGGAAAGAGGGGCAAATTAAAAAGCAGGGGGAAGCAACCCCTATTCCCTCCCACTCTGGCCGCAGCAAGACTGCAGAGATTTGGATGTCATGACTTGACTTGCCATGGACTCTTACTCCCCATCACTATAGAATTGGTATCACAGGAGAATATTTATTCCATCTTGTTCAGACCTCGCAAGTCTAGCCAGCAGGTCCTACTTTGAGTTGTCTAGTTTCCTTTCCTCACTGCAGTGAGGTGCAGAGAGCATAGAGGAAGTCCTCAGTCTAGGTGATCCAAACTTCTCCTGTGCTCTGCACCTCACACAGTAAGGAAAGGAAATAATTTTCAAGAGGTTTTCCTGAAAGTTCTGGCAGATGCCGTATTTATGCTTAGCATGGAAAAAATGTACCCAAACAATGTTTGGCACCTGACCAACACCAATTAAACAATGGTCTATTGATTGGTGACACTTTCCACACGATAGAAGATAAGTATGTTATATTGCCTTACTAGGTCTTTGAGCTACTACCACGCAAAGGCCACTTGAAAACTACAGACATGAGGCAAGCAGTAGTGTATGTACTGCCTCACTGTGTGAATTGTCCTGAATGGTTTGTCTACAGATAGGGATGTAACAAGGCAGCAGTTTCCATCCTGTCCTCTATTCAATGCAATCACTGTTGTTTCCGCTCTGCTACAGTTCAGCTTCTTCTGAAACCTGTGTTAGTTTCATCTACAGAAGATACCAAGATGGCTAACATTCAGTGCCTTTCAATAGAAGGAAAATGTCAAAAACAACAATTCAATTATTATGATTATTTGCCTGTGGAATACAGTCATACCTCAGGTTACAGACATTTCAGGTTGTGTTTTTTCGGGTTACGGACCCACCGAAACCCGGAAGTACCGGAACAGGTTACTTCCGGGTTTTGGGGGTCACACATTCGCAGAAGTGTTAAATTGAGCTTTGCACATGCACAGAAGCGCCTAATCACAACCTGCGTGTGTGCAGACGTGCCGCTGCAGGTTGTGAACATGCATCCCACACGGATCACCTTCGCAACCCGAGTGTCCACTGTAAAAAGAAAAGATAGCAAATACTTCTCGTATTTACTTGAGAGAGTTCCATTACTGACCTCAGGCACACACACGAATTGTGGCATTTCTCTGTTTCTGTTTATGACTGAGTTCTCCAACTTCCCTATCTAGAGATCATCGCCAGGCATCGATGACAGCAGTTTAAAGTGCCAAGGAGATTGATCAAACAGGAGTGGCCAGTCTGGGTCTTGTTGGAGAGAATACCCATGGGTGGCTCAGCTGCCATAAGGAGGCAATACACCCCCTGCAGCCATTTAAGGTGCTTTGAAATGATGTAGCAATCAATTCCCCCGCTCCCTGAATCATTTGCCTAGAATTTCAGGTGGAGAAAGACTCTACAGTGAACTTGTGACACAGCAAATGGAGTAGTTTCTTGGAACACCAAAAACAAACAACTGGTTGAATCAGGCTTGTTTTTTAATTGACTCATTGCACTTGCAACTTTTAAAAAGACTGTAACACCGAAGCTGTTTGTGCAATTACACAACGTTATTCCATATTTTGCAGAAATTATTCATACAAGTCTTGACCAAACTGTCTTCTAAATATTTACCAATTTCTTCTAAATCACCCCATTTGACTCGATATAGTTCTGTATAAACCTCACAAATTGGTCTCCAATTTCTTTCGGTTTTTCCACAACTCTTCCTCCTGTATTTATTTTATTAATACAGGTTTTGTCTTGTTTATTTGCCAAGCTAATAGTTTCCCTGGCTTGTTGGCCTGTTTGAATTGTTTCTGTTTTAAATATTTAATATTCCACTCTATTTCCTGGTTTATTATCACTGAATATTGTGTTTGCAATATCTTAATTAGGAAAATCTTAATTAGGAAAAAATTGTATAGAATATGGGATAAATATAAAAACATATATAAATATAAATAATTTATAAATTTATAAATAGAAATAGAAATATAAAAAACACCATTTTGGCTTTCACCTTTGGAAGCCATAGCGGTGAAAAAATATGCTGGAAAGTTGGGTGACATAGAAATTTGCTAAGACAGGAGTGTGGAGAATTTAAATTAAAAGAGTTTAAGGATTTACATGGTTACAATATCATCATTTGAATGAAGTATTTAAAAAGGACAGGAAGCAGGGGTTTGGGGAACAACTATCACAACTAGAGAGAGACCTGTTAAACGGTAATGTTGAAGTGATGTCTAAAATGTATAAGATGTTACTGGAATGGGAGACAAAAGATGAACAAGTGAAATCTTCAATGATACATTGGGCAATAGATATTGGTCATAAAATAGAAATGGAAGCATGGGAACGATTATGGAATACAGATGTAAAAGTTACAGCATGTTATGGTTTAAGAGAAAATTATATGAAAGTGATATAGATGGTACCTAATACCTAACAGATTGACAAAAATGTATAAATCGAATAAGTGTTGGAAATGTAAAGAGAAAGAAGGTACCATTTTCCATATGTGGTGGTCTTGCAATAAGGTTAAAGCTTACTGGGAAATGATATATAATGAATTGAAAAGGATGTTCAAGATAACATTCGTAAAAAGAACCAGCAGCTTTATTCTTGGGAATTATGGGATCAGAACTACCTAAACAGTATAGAACTTTATTTATGTATGCGAGCACAGCTGCAAGAATGTTATTTGCCCAAAGAGGGAAGGAAGAAGATGTCCTGACAAGAGAGAAATGGTTACAGAAACCAATGGAGTAGGCAGAAATGGGGAAACTTACCGGAAGAATAAGAAATCAAGATAACAAACTTTTTAGAAAAGAATGGAAATGTTTTATTGAGTATTTACAAATAAACTGTAAACAGATGAAGACATTGGCAGGATTATTGTAAAAACCTGCAGTTTCAAATATATATATGAGATATGTATGGGAATAGATGAATAAAAGAATAAGTTAAGACAATTGGGAGTATGCAGAAAAGGACAGAAATAAATGTAAAGAACCGCAGAAAGAGGGGGAAGGGAGTCCAAGTCAGAAATGTCAAAATTTTGGTTGAATAATTGTTGTAATGTATATAAATGAAAATTATAAATAAAATTATAAAAAGACAATTTGTTACCTGAGGCAAACAGTGCCTATCTACCACCATTTCCACATGCAGGAGCTGGCTGGACTGAGAGTTGAATCTTACTTAACCCCTGGTCATGGAACAACTTCGTTCACCATCCCTGAGGGAAGCAGGCTTAGCTTAGGATGTGGGTGGTGCTGTGGTCTAAACCACTGAGCCTCTTGGGCTTGCCAACCGGAAGGTCAGTGGTTTGAATCCCCAAGAAGGAGTGAGCTCCCGTTGCTCTGTCCTAGCTTCTGCCAACCTAGCAGTTCGAAAGCATGCCAGTGCAAGTAGATAAATAGGTACACTGTGGCAGGAAAGGTAAACGACTGGTGTTTCCGTGCGCTCTGGTTTCCATCGGGATGTTCTTATGTGCTAAAAGCGGTTTAGTCATGCCAGCCACATGACCCAGAAAGCTGTCTGTGGACAAACGCCAGGTCCCTCAGCCTGAAACGAGATGAGCACTGCACCCCATAGTCGCCTTTGACTGCACTTAAGTGTCCAGGGTCCTTTACCTTTACCTTAGCTTAGGGAGCACAGGACAGGCTGTGTGGCAAATACAACTGTCCTCCAACAGGACAGAGGACAGAGACTGGGGAGCTGTGATGACTGTGGTGAGGATGTGTTGCTCCCCCTCTACAACCCAGTATCTTCCACCTGAGGAGCCTTCTTCACTCTGGCTAATGGGAATGCCCATCGTGATTGAGAAACAGCTGTGTACTTTTGAACCACTGAGCTCTCACAATAAAACTCTGAAATGATCACCTTCCCTCACAGGCCTGATCAGTGTCTTGTCATACGGTTACTCAATGCAGATGGCACCAAACCAGCCTCAGAAGCACTCCACCGAGCCAACCTGGGGTTAGTTTCGGCTGTGTGAAAAGTACACAGTGTTGTGTGGTTTGTTTTAATAGTTGCAACAGCTTCATTGTGTAAATATCGCAGAGAGCATAGACGACTACTTGGCTTCTCCCAGCCCACTCCTTATGATCGCCCATCATTCATGGAAACAGATATCCGAGCACGCACCGTCTCAGAAATAAAGAAATCCATAGGATCATGAAATAGCACCATCTGCTGGACAATTAGTAGTAGACAACTGCTTTGTCCTGACAACAGGTTTAGCTCTTAATTGTGCAATTGTTTGGGTTGCCATATGTCATCTTTTTCCAGGACACACCCTCTTTTTCATGGGTACTTGAAATAAGAGTCATCTTAGCGATCCATAGTTAAAAGTAGAAGTCAGAAAATGTGTCCTCTTTTTTGCTCTTCAACATATGGCAACCCTACCTTGGGTCAATGTATGAATCATAGAATTGTAGCGCTGGAAGCAGCCCCTTGAAACAGTCTTTTTTTTAATTCGAGAAATCCTTTTGGAGGGAGGGCAGGCAACAAAACAACCTTTTTATGCAGAAATGAAGCTTATTTGTTTTGTACTGGATTAACCACATTCAGGGTAATGCACAGCCTTAATGTATTGTTGGGTAAAGTGCAACAAATACCATTTGCTTTATTTTATACTATTTCACATTTTGCACGCTTACTTTATAAATATATAGATTTTAAAAAATGAAAAGGCATTTGGGGAGAGGGACAACTGAGAACACATAGCAGTGAGAAGATGCTTAATCCTTTCCCCATCCACCATTTTGTAATGGTTTCTCCCCCTCTATTTCTGTATTTGCAGTTTACGCATAGCTTGGCCCTGTCATCTCCTTTTTTGCAGGGATACCAAAAGTTTAGGTCTAGCCTACATATGCAGGAAAATGATACAGTCATGTGGACTGTTCCATATTGGACAATATGGCCAATATGGCCATATTGGACAAGAGCGCCAGTTATGAATGTTCCCCCGTAGAGAAGCAATATTGTGTAAGTCAGTGGGAATGGGGAAAATCTCATGGTTAATTCCTTCCTGGCTCTGTCAACCATTGGCCAACAATCATCCATGGCAAGAAACCTGAAACCAAGGGAAGGTGGGCAGTGAAGTTGTTGATGGGAATGCCAAAGTCACAGCCCAAGCTCCCATTTATAGCCCACACATAGACTCTGTACCTAAGCCCTCCCCCCAGGAGCCATCTCAAGCTACTGATTGGCTTGTGGATCAAGCTCATCCTGAGCTACGGTGAAGCCACGTCCACCAATCAGAGACAACATATGCTCCCGGTTTCATGCCACACAGTGAACACAGTGTGTTTCCGCTGGTGGTGAATTGGGAGCTGTAAGAAAAACTAACATTTAAACATCAAACAAACCAAAAAACAGTCCTGTTTTCAAGCTTGCTGAATGAAACTGTGTCTCAGATGTAACATTTGCTGTTATCCAGTCCTGGTATTCAAAGGAGTACTATCTTGATAAACTCCATTAATGTTTTTCTGTTTTGTTTTGTTTTTAAAAACACACTTTAATTGCTACATCTTCTAAGAAACACAACCTGAAGCAGATGTTTCGCTTCTAACCCATCCAGCTTCCTTAGTTTTACACCAGTTGTGTCCAAACTTTTTTCAAAGAGGGCCAGATTTGATGAAGTGAAGGGCCGTGGGGACCGACCAGAGTTGTTGACCTTTTTTTAGGATTGAAGTTGAGGGTTTTTTAGGATTTTACCCCAGGAAATAAACTGCATGGGACTTTGGACATGCCTGTTTTACACTGTCACACTCCATCAACCATTTCATTAGCATTCACAATTTTTCTCTTGTTCTTTGAAGGAAACAAAGCAACAGCTTGAAAGAGCAGCATCAAAAAAAGGAAGCCCTCAACCCAAGCCAGTCATCCCCTTGCGCAATGAGCAGATACTCGTTTAGTGCTTTGTAGGCTATTTGTGAAGCAAGTATGTCAAGGGTTCTGGCTCTAATCAGTAGCAAAGGTAATTTCAAATCTTGCATAATATTATGCGCAGTGCATGGAGTTTGCAGAGCAAAACAGATGAAACTGCAGGGGGGGGGGAAATCTATGCAGTCATATGGAACTTGTCATACAGAAACTGGGATACACTAATTCTCTCTAGTAACCGTGTTTCCAGATGGATGTGACAGTGGTTAACAAGCTGCAAGCAGGATTTAGTAAATGGGTCCCATCAACAGAAGTGCTGTATTCGCACAGTAGGGCTTGCCCTCCTCTCCTCACGCTGCATGCCCACCAAAATTAGCTCATGGGGTTGGGAGAACCCTCAGAACCACATACAGAGGTTAGAAGAAAGAAAATAGTTCCATCTGGCAAGCTGAAGTACATGCGCTGATGAAGCAATCAGAAAAGCGCAGTGCTGAATTCCTCCCTCAGTTTCCCCACTTTCAGTACCCAGAGTCCATAATGCAGCTTTATTCCTGGGGCATTAGGGTGGGGCAGAAGGAGAATGGCCACTAATTTGTGATTGTTCAGAGAGCTGCTTCCAATAAATTGGCAGGAAAATGAGAAGTTGGGGGGGGAGGGAGTGAGCCAGGGATAGAGCCTTCTCAGTGGTAGTACCACTGTTAGGTACTAATTCTAGGAATTATCAAATAGACTCTCTCACTTCCCCTTTTAGACAGACTGCAGAGACATTTTTATTTTATCTGCATTTGATGGATAACTCTCTCCTGGTTTTACTTGCTTTTTATTTTTAAATGCTGCATTCTGTTGTACTCTTTCCTTTTTAGTATTTGTATTAATGTTCATATCGGATGCTGCTTTGGTATGTTTTTTGGTCTGGAAAACAGAATCGAAATAAAATGAAATCTATGAGTCAAAGGACCATAGAATTGGAAGACCCTTCAAAGGTGACCTAATCCAACGACCCTGCAAAATTATTTTTTTATTTACAAAACATGTTTGTATAGTGCTATTCATCAAAACGAATATAAAAGCCACTTATGACAGCTATGTAAAAAATTAAAATCAGAGATCAAGTATTACAGAAATATATTTTTCTTAATTCCCTGCATAAGCTTGGTGGTGTAGAAAAGTTTTCAGAAGACGTTGAAAGGTTATACCAGGTGGTGCCTGCTGCAAGGACTCCACCGCTATAGCATCTGTGAGAGATGGTCTTGCAGCCTCTGAAAGATATGCAGAAGAAGAAAATAAACATACAAGCAAAAATTGAGAGATGATGACAACATAAAAATAGAGGTACAAAACAGCCCTGTGAGGATTCAGCATTCTCAGTAGCCACAGAATGCTAGTTGATTTCTGGAGGACAGGGAGTGCGGCAGGAGAAAAATGGAGGGGGAACTGAGGCTGCAAGCACCCCCTACATATAAAGCACATTCTCCACTCCTTTAGAGAAGCCTGGGAACTGTAGCTTACTCCACACAGAGCTATAATTCCCAGGATTCTTTGGGGGAAGGAACATGTTTAAATTGGTGGTGTGTATGCAGCTGTTTCCTGGAAAAGGCACACTGAACAGAACCACCTCACACTGCAAAATTTTGTTTGAAGCCCTACAGTAAGTTCATTCACAACATTACAGGGTGACATAGATACTATATATTATTCTTATTCAATAATGGTTACACAAAATGTGTATCCAATCTCCTTCCTTTTCTGCTCCTGCTGCCAGCATCATACTGTATCTTTCCACAAAGGTTTTGATGTCTGGACGTGCATGACATAGTGCTACTACATCCTTGGCTCTGACCCATGAAAAGTTCATGTCACCGTGTATTTCTTCATCTTTGAGGTGCAACAAGACGTCGTCTTTTTCCTGCAGCGGACTGCCCCCTTTGGGGAAGGAAAACAGAAGCTGAAAAAGCCACCGGGGCATGCATTAAACATGTTATTTTGCAAATGTTTTACAAATGTGCAAATCAAAGGCAGCCCGCTCCCTCTGTTTCTGTCCTGTCCCACCCAAAAGGAGCAAAACAGTCCTGGGAACTTCAACTGAAATTAAGAGAGCGCCACACCCTCTCAGACATGAAAAAGAACCATAAATATAAGTAGAAGAGTTCTTAAACCTTGACAACTGATAGCTGTCTGGCTTGGCCTCTGGAACAGAATGTGCATGTTAATGCCTGTCAGCTTTTGACAAGGATTTAGAAATGAACTAAGGGCATAGGTTTTGGAATATTAATATCTACCAAACACAGAGCAGTAAAGGATAAATAATGTAAGAGAGATGTTCAGCTTTCTCAAGACTTATGGAACAGTGTTAAAAACAGCTCTTAATCTTTCATTCCTGTGCATTTTTGGTAGTCTGTCAGCATCCATCTCTCACAAAATTTTCATGATCAGACAAGTTGTTATTAGAAAGCTAGACCTCATGAAAATAGTTTGTGTTCCCTTTGTCCACCATTGTGATCACATGAGGAGAATTGTGACAGCCATGGTCATGCTTAAAATGAGAGAATGAGAGCCGGGTGGCTGCTTTCTTCTTCATCAGTATGCAGATGACACCCAGCTCTACCTCTCCTTTAAATCAGAACCAGTGAAGGCGGTGAAGGTCCTGTGTGAGTGCCTGGAGGCGGTTGGAGGATGGATGGCGGCTAACAGATTGAGGCTGAATCCTGACAAGACAGAAGTACTGTTTTTGGGGGACAGGGGGCGGGCAGGTGTGGGGGATTCCCTGGTCCTGAATGGGGTAACTGTGCCCCTGAAGGACCAGGTGCGCAGCCTGGGAGTCATTTTGGACTCACAGCTGTCCATGGAGGCACAGGTTAATTCTGTGTCCAGGGCAGCTGTCTACCAGCTCCACCTGGTACGCAGGCTAAGACCCTACCTGCCCGCAGACTGTCTTGCCAGAGTGGTGCATGCTCTAGTTATCTCCCGCTTGGACTACTGCAACGCGCTCTACGTGGGGCTACCTTTGAAGGTGACCCGGAAACTGCAATTAATCCAGAATGCAGCCGCTAGACTGGTGACTGGGAGTGGCCGCTGGGACCACATAACACCAGTTCTGAGAGATCTGCATTGGCTCCCAGTACGTTTCCGAGCACAATTCAAAGTGTTGGTGCTGACCTTTAAAGCCCTAAACGGCCTCGGTCCAGTATATCTGAAGGAGCGTCTCCACCCCCATCGTTCAGCCCGGACACTGAGATCCAGCGCCGAGGGCCTTCTGGCGGTTCCCTCATTGCGAGAAGTAAGGTTACAGGGAACCAGGCAGAGGGCCTTCTCGGTAGTGGCTCCTGCCCTGTGGAACGCCCTCCCAGCAGATGTCAAAGCAATAAACAACTATTTTACTTTTAGAAGTCATCTGAAGGCAGCCCTCTTTAGGGAAGTTTTTAATGTTTGATGCTGTACTGTTTTTAATATTCAGTTGGAAGCCGCCCAGAGTGGCTGGGGAAACCCAGCCAGATGGGCGGGGTATAAATAATAAATTATTATTATTATTATTATTCCTGTTCTTTCTATAAATCCAATTTGGTTCCATGTGAGGACCAGACAACATACAAGCCCAACATATAGATTGTACATAGACTAGACCAGGGGTTGTCAACCTGGTCCCTACCGCCCACTAGTGGGCATTTCAGGATTCTAGGTAGGCGGTAGGGGGTTCTATGGCACAACCTGAATCCTCCTTCTATCGAGCACTGGTGGGAGGTAAGGAAATTTTACCATCAAGAAAGATGCATTAGTGGGGGGTAGGTATAAAAAGGTTGACTATCCCTGGGCTAGGGCACAGGAGCAAGTCATGAGTTCATGCTCACTTCTCACCCCACCGTGAGCACACCATGTAAAAGAGAATGCCTATAGCCCTGCCAAGATAATCCATCTGTGCCTTTTATGGCAGGTTGCTTGGGAAGGAACACGTTCTATGCACATGTGAAAGGGATACTTAAGAGTCTCATTGCAGCGCTCCATTTTCTAGCACTTCTTCTACTTGTCAGGTCATTGTGTGAATCGGCCCTTAGTTTTGCAAAACTGTGTAATCCATGTGGAAACCATTGGATTCCACAGTCCCCTGTTGGCTATTTGCAGTTTAGTTGCGCTGCAGAGAGCTTGCTGGGGAGACCACACATTACAAGGAACTCAAAAATAACTTTAAGAAGGTTTTAATAACAAAAACAAAAACTCCTTTTACACTAAACATATCAACAAGCATAACCCAACCACCAACCCATCCCCCAGGGTACTGAGAGAGCTAGGTGCTGCTCTTTATATACTATACCCAATTGCTGACACAGCTTAATTAACACAACTTAGCAGCACCTGCTATAATGCTTCACAGCTGTAAAACTGGGTCACATTATTTGCTCTGGCCCTTAAAGACATACACATCTTGTGGAACAATAATGAACCTTCACATTTAAAGAGACCATTCAACATCACCTTGCAATCACAAATATCATCCCCCTCCCCGCCAACCAATCAGTTAAATTGCCAAGGTTGCTTGATTACTTTCACATGCAGATCCCCCCCCATAAAAGGTGACTACAGAGTCACTGAGCAACCAGTGGGAAGGAAATATGTGATCATCTTTCAGCTTGATTGTTCATATGACACCTGGATACATGTGTCACTGTGCTTTCTTAAAAAGCCAGTGGGCATCACACCATCGCCAAATACATTTCTAGGTGGTTATCTGGTAGCAACACAGCAGCAACTGTGTTGGCTGCCATTTTTCATCTTCTATCTGGTGTTGCAAGGGGGCGGGAGTGAGAGCTGGTACTCCTCCCTCCTCCAAAAAAATATGATAATAGGAAGGAAAGATTAGTGAAGTGCCAAGCGAATACTGTTCTTAACAAAGTGTTTTTTTACATCATTATGGCTGTAGGAGATTCTTAAGAAGGAATTGCATCACATGTCTTTCTGGCATTAGTGGAGTCTCAGTACTTGCTGAAGAAATGAATGCATGTGAATGGGCCCCATTGTGCTCCTTGAATGAAGAATATCCCTCTCAAGGAATCATTACACTCTTTACTCAAGGAACAAATTAACCTTGTGAAGAAGAAAAATATACAATTGACTGCAAGCTTACTGATTGTTAAAATGCATGTGACTTTTTAAAAGACTGCTTCTAAATGCTTCCTGTCTTATTAAGAAAAATATCCTTTCAGTCTTCAATCGCAGAAATAGAAAAAGGGAGGCAGTGAATGGCTTGGTGGCCTTTTCTTTTCATTCATTTGTAATTAGTCCTCTCATGGGACTGTGCAACCTCAGATTGCATGTGGGGTTTCTGCTGTATTCAGGCACAGTAAACTAAAAGAGCATGCATTAAGAACCTTGCCAGAAAGCTATATATACACTCTTGTGTGAAATTTAAATCAATATTAAGGTTCAGCTGGCAACAGGAGGTTTCTAGAGGAGATGAGAATATAAGTCAAGGTATGCCTCGGGCAATTTATTTAAACTAATTTTTAGGAAGAAACCTTCCGAAAGTAGGGATAGAATATTTGCATGCCAAAAGCTATAAAAGAACAGAGGAATACTAAGAGTTGGCCTTAATACTACTTTTTATTTGACTCAACCAGTTGGTCCATTATATCTGCACCTGAAGTGAGAGATTACCAGTTTGTGCTTGTTAAACTGCATTGTAAACAGTGTTTCATTTATTCAGACTGTCACATTTATGGGTGTGCTGCTTTGAAGTGGGGGACTAGATTCCATGCAAAGTCTTGGTGGAGTCTGAGTTACATCACAATCTTCCATTTCTCAAACACTCAGGGCGAGTAAAATCAAGGGATGTTAGAACAATGCTTCAAACTATGCACCCAGCAGCTATTGAATTTGGGAAGGAGGGGGATGTCTTCTTGATAACCAGTGCTATTTTTCTAGAAGAAAGTGGTACTGGACCCTTGTGCTCTTACAATGGCAATGGCGCCCACCTGAGAGGTGACAGAACTGAGCTCCAGTGAGCTCTGGCTGAAAAAAAGCCCTGCTGATAACACGGTGTCATAGTGCCCTGGGGCTGTCAGAAACAACACATAGAAAAACTCAAAAGTTTCAAAAGCAAAGAGAATGTGGGTTTTTTAAAAATAAATAAATAAATAAAAATCTCTAGTCCTAGACTTGAATGCAGTCACACCGCCTCCTAGTGCTTTGTCCTAAAGTAGCCTTTTCCCAATGTAAAACCTGGAAAGGACTGCCTTACAATTCTGGAATCCTGGTTAGGATCAAGGAACGGATCCATCTTAAACAGTGCATCAAAGTTTTCCACTGCACAGTCAGCCAAGGTCTCATCCACACCATATATTTAAGTGTGTGTTAAACTCCCCGCAAAGAATCCTGGGATAAATGTGTGTTGCAGCTCCCCACAAATAATCCTGGGAGCTGCAGTTCATTAAAAGTGTTGGGATTGTAGCTTTGTGAATTGCAAAGTGCAGGTCATCAAAATTCACAAGGTGTTGTGGGGAAAGCAGATCAATCGAAGTCCAGAGACCTAGGGTACCTTCTCTCTCCTTTTCTCTGTTTGTAAAAGACGAACCCAGGTACCCAAGCTGCATAGTATAGAATAGGCTACTTTCCCCCACCACCACCACCTTTGAAATTTAGAGATTAAGAAATAGAGGCTCCAACTCATTTTCACTCTCATCTTTCACTGAATCCTTTAATCCCTTCAAATCCTGGCACCGTTTCTCACTCATTTTGTTCATACTTCCATTCTAGAGTTTCTCACCTGACAATCACATTGACCTTCAATTAAAAGGCAAGGTTGAGTACATGACACCTGATCTATGAACACTGAAGTTCTGGTTACAGTTTTTCAGGCTGCTTCCCACAGTCTCAAAACAATACTCTAGAAGTAGTAGCATAGGGGCTTGTACAGGGTGAGTCCTTTAAAAGAGGCCCTGTGGATACAGAGTACAGTGGTACCTCGGGTTACATACGCTTCAGGTTACATATGCTTCAGGTTACAGACTCCACTAACCCAGAAATAGTACCTCTGGTTAAGAACTTTGCTTCAGGATGAGAACAGAAATCATGCTCTGGCGGCACAGCCGCAGCAGGAGGCCCCATTAGCTAAAGTGGTGCTTCAGGTTAAGAACAGTCTCAGATTAAGAACAGACCTCTGGAATGAATTAAGTACTTAACCCGAGGTACCACTGTACACATGTTCCACTGGGCCTCTTTTAAAAGACTCACCCTGTAGTAGGCTGAGATTCTAGAAGTGCAACTTCTTACAAATGAGAATATTTGCTGATATTAACTATCATTCCTGCAATGAAAATCTCTGCTGTAACAAAAAACTTTTTTAATTTTTCACTTGCCGTTATTTCCTGTGTAACTTGGGTGGGGTTTTTTTGAAAGGAGGAAAAACATCCATCTTGCTGCATCTGTTATTCCAGTAGAATGGCTAGCAATCATAGAATAAGCTTACTCACATTTCAGTAAGCAACTTCAGTAAGTTCATCCCTTTTGTAAAATTTCAGTGGAGTAGATATAAAGGTTGAGTGGCTTTTTTCAAAACTCTGTGTGATCAGAGAACAAGAAACCCTTTGTTATCAACTGCTAAGAATGTTTCTTCAGCTGTAAAGAAACATTTAACATAAATTCAAGCATATTAGGGTTGTTCACTGTGTCCAATGACACCCTATAATGTACCACTTTTGGGTAACGGTTTCCCTCCCTTCTTGTGCTATGTTCTGCCTTGGAAAACTTTGTCAATGGAGCCCAAGAGCAATGTCCTTCATCGCTCTCATTAAACCTTCACGTTTGCACATTCATCCTAGAGGTACAGCCATCCAAATTTCCTCACCAGCACATGACCTACCAGTCTACAAAAGCACTGCAGCTGATTCTCATCAGCTGAGTTTGAATAGCTGAACAGATTAAACCTGGTGGGAACAGCTCAGCCTCCAACAATTAGTTATTAATTCATGGTGCATGTCTTGAATGTTTAAAGACAGATTTTTAAAGAGATTTTGTTTTCTGCTTGACCTGCCCTTGCCATTGATCTGAAGACCTTTGAAAACTGGACAGACTTGGATATCCTGTCTGGAAATGGGTAGAAATGGGAGGGAATGTTGTTTTTCTTTAACCAACATTTTTCCACACAGTTAACTGAGGTGCACACAAATATTCTACCTGCCATCATATGCTAGGTCCTAGGCACAGTGCTTTTTTTCTATATAAAAAAATAATGTTTAGGGGTACTCTAATTTTCCTACTCCTATTGAAATACTGCCCCTCAATGAAGCCAAACTTAGATTCACAAAATGTTTAGGGGTATGTGTACCCCTGCGTACCCCCAGAAAAAAGCACTGCCTAGGCAACTTCTGATTTAGTTTTCTTTGCTGGGAGTGGTCGCATAATCAAGATTCAATCATTGACTGATAAGGAGTGGCACTGAGGTGAGTTGGGAGAACAAGGTCTGAGAGCCAAACTCTGTGTGTCAGAGACAGAGGCAAGGTCTGCATCATCCATGATCAATAATTATGGTCCATCTGAAGCAGACACCAAACAGTGTCAATTGTAAACTCTATAGCTAAATAATCCATTTAAGGACAAAGATAAGGAAAGGCATGCAGGAATATGCAAAGAAAGAAAGTTGGGTGCAAGAAGACGAGGAACGTTAAGGATGGAGTGCATTTGAAAATGTTATTTAGCATCCTTATCTAGAAGAGCCAGCCTAGCTCTCACAAGGGCTGAATTCACACATAATGCCAAACCATGTTTGGCATTGTGGTAATGAATGTTAGCACGGCTATTTATTTATTTGTTTATTTATTTTTTATTTATCAAATTTATAGCCCACCTTCCCTCCCACAGGAGCCCAGGACAGCAAACACACATTTTTAAAGTGTTCTAAAAGAGTTAAAGCATTATTTTAAATTACAGTTTAAAACATTTTTTTTAAAAAAAATGCACTCCATTATTCAGTTACCAAACACCTGGATGTTTTCATATTTCTCCTGAAAGTTAATAATAATACAGACAGATGCACCTCACCAGGGAGGGAACTCCACAAATGAGGGACCACCACTAACTGGGCAGTCTCTGGTGGCTCACCCATTTGTAGGGGTCTAGCAGTTCAAAAGCACGTCAAAGTGCAAGTAGATAAATAGGTACCGCTCCGGCAGGAAGGTAAACGGCGTTTCCGTGCGCTGCTCTGGTTCGCCAGAAGCGGCTTAGTCATGCTGGCCACATGACCCGGAAGCTGTACGCTGGCTCCCTCGACCAATAAAGCAAGATGAGCGCCGCAACCCCAGAGTCGGTCACGACTAGACCTAATGGTCAGGGGTCCCTTTACCTTTACCTAAATGGTTGATATTGTGGGATGTACTTTTAGGTTCCGTATAGGGTTTTATAGTAACTAACACCTCGAATTGGCAGCCAGTGCCGTGCTTTGAAGACTGGCAGTATACAGCCCCATCGGGTTGCCTCACTGACCAACCTAGCAGGCACATTCTACACTAACTGCAGCCTCCGGACCATCTCTGGCTAGACATTACTGCTCCCTTCAGGCAAGGGAGGGAGGAAGAAGAAGAGGTCAGTGTGAGAACCCAGGGCTTGCCACTAGCCATTTGCATACAACTGTTGACTCACACAGTGAACTTTGGAAAACTACTCTGTCAAAGTGTCAAGTGAGAACACTGATTAAAGCATTTGGCCTCTCCCCACCCCCAACCATATGTAACCATCACTTTTTGTAACATGTAAGGGAAACTTAAGAATTCTTCTGCGAATACCCTTGCTGCCTAAACTTGAAGCAAACATGCAAAAAAATTTAAAGGGCATATAAAATTCCGTTTGCAGCCTTGTGTTGATTTGACATAGTGTTGAAATTTAAAAATGAAAAGCTTAATATGAAAACAAAATTCAATACATAACCAATTTAATTCAGTGATGACATATTTCTGGGTACCAGGAACTTACCGAAGACAATAGGAAATGTCCTTTCTCTTCTTACAAGCTTAGTGTCTGTGTGTCTGTGTCTGGCCACAGTTGGGAACCAAAGGCTAGATTGGAACTGGTCAATCCTACACTGGTCAAATACTGGCCTAGCTCATATGGATTTCTCATTTAATGATAAATGATGATGATGTATATGAATCTCTAAATTTGCTACAGGAATATTTACAAAAGCCTCCAATGGCTGAGGAGCTCCCTACTAGGTCATCCAAAGTCATGCAGATGATTAACTGAAGTGCAAGGTACACAAGCAATTTGGGGCCAATTAAAAAGATTTAAGAAGCTTTCTGTGTCAAATTTGTGGGCGCTCCTATTATTGCAAGGGCATAGATCATGATTTGTGCTTCACATGCATTTTGGAAGGATAGGTGCATGATTGTACACAAGCAGACAGATGCAATCGTTCTCCAAAGGTAGCAAGAGTCTTTTGGTCATCACAAGGGATATTCTAAAATTTAGAATCTAAATAGAAGGAGATGGCAAATCAATGATGAAAACTGAAATGGCAGGAAGTTTTAAAAAGGAAAAGAACAGCCAATTGGGTTGGTTTCTTTTATTGTGCTGGCAGGGAGCAAGATGGTTTATGATCATTTCTACGCATTGCCATAACGTATGTGATTTAGTCATGTGGGCCCGTCCTTAAAAGGAAACTTTTCTGTACGCAGGGTCTAGTAAAGCTCTGGAATTTGCTGCCACGGGAGGTTATCGCAAAAGTAAATAAGGCAGTGAGTCTTAAAAGATTGGACCAGCATAAACAATAACCTTTGCAGTTATGCAACCTGAGCTAATGACATAGGTAATCAAATGTCATTCTTTATAGCTTCAGCCTGAAGCAGGGTGAGAAAAATGTATGGATATTGCCCCCTGAACAGCATTTCATAATTGAGTAGGTGCCTTCTTGGGGGTTTCCCACCTTCAGAAGCCTCGGGGATACTGTATTTGGTTCACCTATGGCCAGAAATGGAGCTCCAAGGCTTTTGGTAGATGATTTTAAATTATCTTGGAGAGAAAATGAACTGGACTGTGCACATATCTAGTAATACAAGGTTCAAAATAAACTATTCACCCACTAGTGACCTGAACTAAGCCCACATACAGCAAGGAAGTATTTTTGATAAAGTCTACGAAATTACAGAATGATCCTATGCATGCCTTTTTTCAATTAGATTTATTCCCAGGTAACTGAGTACATGAGTCTTACATTTCAATCCTATGCATTCCTACTCAAAAGTAATCCCCATTCAATTAAATGAGAGTTGTACACAGGTAAGTGTGTCAGACGGCCCTCCAGATGTCATTTATATTGCACATTCATGATGATTTGCGCTCAAGGTGCTATCGGAGGAGTCACATGAAATCTCACTTTCAATACTATTTGAACCTGCAAAGGTTTGGGGGCGGTCACCCTGCTTCATTTCTAATCAGTGCACATGGAGGGAAAAGTAAGCAGGTCTTTTCAGCTGGAAAAATACAGCTGCCATATTTTGCCCTCAGGTCTGAGTTCAGGTTAAGTATTTATACCCTGCTTCTCTATTACAATAATGCTCAATGTGGCTTACAATGTAAAACAAAAATACAACACGCAGAAATATAAAATATTGAATGCAATATAAAATGAAAAATATTAAAAGTACATATTTAATTTTTTTAAGTTAAGTACAATAATATATTCCAACTGCTGTTCTTCCTCCTTTCTTTAGTGTAACAGAGGCTCCAGACCCCACCACCACCAAGATCACAGTAAAATGCCATCTTACTATGAATATTACATGGTGGTGGGTTGGGTATTAGGGGATACTGGTGTTCATGCAGGCAACAGAATCAGAGTACATATGGTAAAGTGGGCTTTGGATCTGAACCATCTGCCAGCATCTCTTAGTGATCTGTCCCAATGTAAAATATCACTCTAAAACCTAAAAGCCAGCCACATCTCACTATCCTACAATGAATAGCCAGCATCTCACCTATCCTGTAGATGATTACACCTATTAGATCATTCACAAAATGACTTTAATGATAATCTAATTGTGATTATAACATTGCTGTCACCATGAGCTTCTCAGTGCTCATGGATAATTTCCTTTCCTCAAGTCGGACAGTTTCCAATAAGAGGACCTGAAGTGCAAGGTGATATTCCTATCATGAGTTGTCCAGTGTATTTCATGGCAGCTGTCATGGAATGTGGGAGAGAACTCATGCTCATTTCCTAGATATTCAGGAGGAAGTCACTTAATAGTTCCATGACCTGGTTCTGTGTGTCTTGTATTTCCAGAAATAAAAAAAAAAAAAAATCAAGGGCCAATTATTCCATTTATTCAAGGTGTGGTTATATTATTTAGAAGAAAGCCTCTAATGGAATCTTTCAGGGATGAAGGAATTAAACTAACTGTAAATAGTAGGCTGCCTCAGATTACCACATCCAAGAATATCTTTACACCATAAAATGAGCGCTGCTGTGGCTAAGAAACTGAGCTGTGAATCAGGAAGTTCCTGGTTCAAATGTTATCTCTGCAGAGAACTCATTAGGTGGCCTTAGGCAGGTGATTGTCTTTCAGCTGCAGTCCCTATCTGCAGTGCAGCCGAATGATAATACTGGTCTACCTTAAAGGGTTGCTGTAAAAATTACCAAGATAATGTATGTGAAGCACTTGGGGGTTGAAAACAGGTAGCCATGGACATTCTAGGAAAAATCAGTCATAAACACAATGTAGCAATAGTTAACTGCAAGAAACAACAATGGAGGCCAAATATATGTGTGAAAATATATATAATATAAAATATATATGTGAAAAAATGATTTGTTGTATAGGGGCACAATTTGTATTGGGCCTGTGGCACTGGGGGGGGGGGAGGTGGTAACCTATAATATTTGTATAGATGCTAAGCCAGATTTTTCATTTGCCTTGTTGACAAATTAAAAATGGTCAAATCATGGGGTCTGGATGGCCTTTACCTGAGATTTCTTTAAGAAATCAAATGTGAATGAATGAATGAATGAATGAATGAATCTTTATTTGCGTCAGCCATCGGCCATAGCAATAAAACAACAATATGATATACAAAGAATAAAAATAAGAAGTAAATTATATAAAATACATTTTAGGGTTTTGAATCAATAGTCAAATAGTGGATCTTATTCTGGTTGCCCAGCTAAAAACCTTGCAGCCTTTGCTGTCACCTGCTCATCTTGATCTGCCAAGAGAAAGGACACAGTGGCAATGGTTGGGTGACCCCGAATGAACAATAAAAAGGGGTTATAATCTCATTCCTCAAGTCTTTATAAAGAGTGCAAGCCAGAAGTCCTTATAAAGAGTACAATTTGGTACTGCCATCTCCACAGGGACAAAAACGTTTTTTGTGTGGAATCTGTGGAATCGCCTCTCAAGTACAGCCGAGGGCAATACATTCAATCTTGCAAGAGTAAAAACGCGTCTATATTTTAGAATTGCTAGGTTATGCAGATAGGCTGACAAAGAGTTGAAATGGGAAGGTGGAAAATAGTCATATCATGGGCAAAAATTCCTTATTGTGGCCAAGTTGTTCTGACACTCGATATCATTTAGGCGCTGACAGATTCGACTGTTTGCTTTACTAAAACCCAAAGTGAGTAGCTGTTGTGGTGATAAACCACAAGAGTGAAGTTTTTGATAGACAATTTTAGTCCAGGCGTTCTTGTGACAATCTTGCAGCACTAGGGATATTAGACCAGGGGGATTTGAGTTTAAGCGAAGCCCATAGTTAAGTGTCCCACGCCAGATCTGTAATTCTACCGATGGAAGATTAGTCTCTACGTGCAATGATGCGTTTGGGACACAGGGTGGTACAGATAAAATTTGCCTTAAGAAGTTTGATTGGATAGCTTCCGTAGATGCAAGGTGAGTGCCTGTCCAAATCTGAGCCCCATATAATAACTGTGCTAGGGGTTTAGCTTGGAACATTTCCAGGACTGATGGTATATGTCAGAATTTGGTGCTTTGGTATGCTTTATCTTTTGCACATTTCTGGTGTGCTCTCCATGACCCCGTAGACTGGAAAATAAGGCCAAAATATTTGAAAACTTTGACCTGTTCAATTAGCTAATTGTCTGACAAATTGCTGGTCTTCTAACAAAGCTATGTAAATTGTTCCTTAGATCAGCTTCCATACCTGAGGATTGGAAAGTGATGAATGATACAGTAGGTTTTAGAAAGGGATCCAAGAAACCTGGGGAGAAAAATTACCGGTAAAAGCAATTCGTCAGTGGAACATCCTGTCTTAGGAGGTGGAGAGTCCTCTTATACTGGAGCTACTAAAGCGAAGGATGTATAGCTGCTTTCCCCAACCTGGTGCCACCCAGACACTTTGGACTACATCAGCCCCAGCTTGCATGGTCAGTGCTTAGGAATGATGGGAGATCTGGAGGCCACAAGACTGGAAAAGGCTCCCATATGACCTTCTGTCAAGCATGCTGTAGCTGCAATTTATATTGTAGATCCTGTATTAAGAAAAGAAGAAGAGCCGACTGGGTCAAGCCAATGGCCCATCTAGTGCAGCATCCTGTTCGCTCAATGGCGAACCAGAAAAAAGGTAAAGGTACCCCTGCCCGTACGGGCCAGTCTTGACAGACTCTGGGGTTGTGCACCCATCTCACTTAAGAGGCCAGGGGGCAGCGCTGTCCAGAGACACTTCTGGGTCACGTGGCCAGCGTGACATCGCTGCTCTGGCGAGCCTGCACCAGCGCAGCACACGGAAACGCCGTTTACCTTCCCGCCAGTAAGTGGTCCCTATTTATCTACTTGCACCTGGGGGTGCTTTCGAACTGCTAGGTTGGCAGGCGCTGGGACCGAGCAACGGGAGCGCACCCACCGCGGGGATTCGAACCGCCGACCTTTCGATCGGCAAGCCCTAGGCGCCGAGGCTTTTACCCACAGCGCACCCGCGTCCCCCTTTGGCGAACCAGATAGCTGTGGGAAACTGGAAAGCAGGACCTGAGGACAAGAGCACCCTCTCCTCCTGTGGCTTCTAACAACTCACATTCAGAAGAACTGCTGCCTCCAACCATGGAGGTAGAGTCTAGCCATGTTGGGTAGTAGCCATTGACAGCCTTATCCTTCGTTAATTTGTCCAATCCTCTTTTAACGGCATGGGATTGAACTAGATAGTCTCCAAGATCCCTTCCATCTTTATCATTCTTTGATTGCACAGCATATAGGTACACATGTATGCACTCACACACTAAGACAAGTGTAATGGAAAGATGGTTCTGGAGAGGTTGATTTAAGGATTTTCTAATGAGTACTGAAAACTATGTTACCAGTGAACTTTGCTTGTACCCCATGCAGTGAAGCAAATGAGTTTACAAAAGATTAGGTGACAGGATCTCTGTGGCTTGGCAAAAAAAAAAACCCTTGGCTGATAAACTTGAAAGCGTTCTGTAGAAGCAACAAGCCTAGTAAAACATTCTGCTCAAAGCAGACCTAAGTCGTGGCATTTACTTGAGTCTAAAATCAACAGGTTTGTTCATGTTTCCAAGTCTTTGTGAAATCGAGCAGGTAATTTCTGATCCACATCCAAATAAGTCCTGATCTAAGGGCTTCAATGCACACATACAAGATGAGGACACATAAAGCAGCCATTTCTGCAACTGAAGCGGAGGGGATTTATATTGGATGGGAAATAGTCTGGGAACAAGGTTCCAGGATGAAATTAAGATGAGATACAAACAGACAAATAGCTCGTGTCAGTGCAAATAAACTTTATGCACATCCATAAATACTATGGAGGCCACAGCTTAGTAAGAAAAAAAGTTTACTAAACCTGCAATCATAACCCCACTAACCTGGGAGTAGACCCCATTAAAATCAGTAAGACGTACTTCTGAGTAGGCATCCTTAGGATTAAGCTGCAAAAATATTATTATTTGGTGAAAATCACAGTCTAATATATGTACAAGTATGTGTATCATTGGGATAGTCATCCTCCTGGCACAATTTTCTGAATGAACCTCATTAGCATTTAGAACCTTCTAGTAGAGATGGGTCTTCCATCTGACTCCTTTGAATCAATTGTGTTGTTTTAGCTGGTGTAAGGGACATTAGGACTTCTACCTCTTGAGGCCCTAGAGGACTGGCTTAAACATTCAGTGTGTTGGAGCAACTGCCAGGACCCATTGTGGCTGATGTTTGGGGTGTTGTTCTTTTTGCATTACAGTACTGTTTTGTGTAGGGACGTGGGTGGCACTGTGGGTTAAACCACTGAGCCTAAGACTTGCCAATCAGAAGGTCAGTGGTTTGAATCTCCGTGATGGGGTGAGCTCCCGTTGCTCGGTCCCTGCTCCTGCCAACCTAGCAGTTCGAAAGCACATCAAAATGCAAGTAGATTAATAGGTACCGCTCCGGCGGGAAGGTAAACGGAGTTTCCGTGCGCTGCTCTGGTCGCCAGAAGCGGCTTAGTCATGCTGGCCACATGACCTGGAAGCTGTACGCCGGCTCCCTCGGCCAATAAAGCGAGATGAGCGCCAGAACCCCAGAGTCGGTCATGACTGGACCTAATGGTCAGGGGCCCCTTTACCTTTACCTTACTGTTTCGCATATTGTAAACTTGACTTTAAATCACCTTTATGATTTCTAGAAATGCAGGATATAAATACATACAAATGATGATTTATATTATTTTTTATTATTATTTCAGAGAATTTATAAACTGCTTATTACTGGAGGCACCAAAGCAATGTACAAAAACCAGTAAAATGGTATAATCAATAGCCCAAGGTCAGATAGCTCCATTATATCTGTAACTCACTGAAGCAGCTGCCATTTGCTTCTCAGATAAGCTCCCTCATTGAGGAAATGGCGTGGTGATGATCAAGACTGACATCACTGCTGCCTCCGTCACTGTCTGACACAACCCTAAACTGTGTCACTGCAGGCCGCTATGAAGCCCTGCAACAGCTTCGAGAGAAATGAAGGCAAACATGTAAAGCATGCTGTCAACCCTGCTGAAACATCTCATTAGGCGCATCATCTTTTATAGGCTTTCAGATCAATATGACTCAGATAAGAAGCTGGGATAAGAAGATGAAGGAGAGATAAGCAGCACACACAAGTTTTCAAGGTTGCACAAATGCATCTCAAGAATTTATTAGTATTATTTTTAATCCACAGAGGGTTTGGGAACTAGAGCATCAGCAGTATTGTTACTTGACAGATTGAAACTATGACGAAATTTTAGGGTAGGGAATGTATCTGTTTATGCTTCTCATCTTAACTTCCATCCTAGGGTCTGCTCATGTATGGCTGTTGCTTAGTTGAGTAGATTTCCCTGTGTTTAACCAGTTTGTAAATGGCTCAATTCTTACCCAGCGCTTCTTTTCTAGAAAAATAGGTGCTGGTATTCACCATGAAGTTGTTACAGTAAATGCCACACTTTTTAACAACAACAAACAGAGGTGCCAGTACTGCATACCTTTGAGTATCCCCCTGAAAAAAGAAAAAGTAAAGCAATGTTCTTACCATTCTTTGGTTCAACCACCTTTCTGAAGAGTTTTCAAGAATGGTTGGTCACAATCAACAGTGAGGGCAGACAGAAAATAGTGACATGGAATACCAGGGAAACATTATAGATTTCCAGGAAACGCTTTCATCTATATTCATGACTCAGCTTAGGAAACCTGTTGAACCTTCCACCAATCCATTTATGACACATAAAATAATTCAACTTGAGTTGACTTCATCATGGTTTTCAATGATCAAACAAGTTGCTCCTTAGATAAGGATGTAGGCAAGTTCTCATTCAGCCGCTCATGAATATTCCAAAATCTTTCTACAGATCAAAACTTGTAGTGTGTACTGCACGATTATTGCCCCACAGAAAGAATTATAGGGCTAAAGAACTCAGAAGCATTTAGAATCCTGAGAAAATGTTGTGTGGGCACTGCCACAAAATGGTTGGCATGGCAAAACACACAGAGGTGTACCTAGGCTCCCTTGCAGGGGCATACAAGGGGAGGGCGGGGGGCGGGCCCTGGGTGCTACCCTGAGAGGGGTGACAAGATGGCCCGCTGCCTCCCCCCAGCTGTGGAGTAGCTGAGGGTCATACAGGTACGGACGCCATGCATGCGGCAGCCCGTACGGGCTTTCACATGTGCGGTGTCGGTACAAGCTTGTGCACATGCGTAGTCCATACGGGCTTTCACACATGTGTGCCCCCCCCCCGGGTACCAGAGAGGCTTCCTCCACCCCTGCTCCCTTGTACCCTTGGCAAGGAGCTATATTGGCACCTCTGAAACTGAGAGAGACTGTGGAATCCAACAACCAAACTGGCTATGAGGCGAAAAAATAGAGCTTCAGACCTAGGAGCAGTGCTTTTTTAAAAAAATATTTAGGGGTACTCTCACTCTCCGACTCATATTGAAATACTGCCCCTCAAAGAGGCCAAACTTAGATTCACAAAATGTTTAGGGGTATGCGTCCCCCCCCCCCCGCGTATCCCCAGAAAAAAATCACTGCCTAGGAGTATGTCTCACTGAATTCAAATGAGACTTACCTCTGAGCAGAAATGTATAGGATCGCACTATTCAGGACTCACCTCTATCAAAACTGAAGTCTGCCCACAAGTTAGCTCAGTGGTCAAGCAATTGTGCTGCTTGTTGAAGGTCCCAGGTTCAATCCCAGGTATCTCCTCGTAGGGGTGGGAAAGACCCTTGCCTTCACACCCTTGACAGGTTTAAAGATGCTCTCAAGGCAAATCTAAAAAAAATGTGGTATAAGCACTGATAACTGGGGAACACTTGCTTGTAAGCGCTCCAACTGAAGAACTGCCTTTACCAAAGGTGTCATGGACCTTGAAGAAACACGAACTCAGGATGAAAGGGAGAAACATAGTAAGAGGAAGGCATGCTTGGCAAACCCTCACCATGATCAACTGCTGTCCGGAAACTTATGTCCCCACTGTGGAAGGACATGTGGATCCAGAATTGGTCTCCACAGTCACTCACAGACTCACTGTTAAGACCGTATTCATGAAAGATGTTAAGTTGTGGGTGAATATATCAGACGACACAGCGATTCTTCAAACAGCTCTTGTTTATTCATAGGTCAGAACAGAACTGAACTGAAGCGTTCAGCCAGCCTGCTTATATAGAGCTCCACTAGAACGCAACAGTAACCATTTTCTGTAACTATCCAATCACTGAACGTCACTTTCGATCCCTTATTTGCATATGTGGACCTGAACTATCTACAGTATCCCCCTGCTGGCCCAGGGTGAGAACTTCAGTACATAACAAAAGACAATCTTAATTGGCTACGAGTGATCACCAAAGAAGAAGAAATCCTCATTATTTTTCTTCCTCCCTCTCAACCTGCCCTAAGCCCTAGATCCTACATTTTTTTTCTTCCTCCTCCAATCCATGGGCCCCAAGTTGTTGGGGATCCCATACATAACAATAGTCTTAATAATAATTTACTCGTTATTTTGTACCATTTGGAAAGCATACCGTATTTTTCGCTCTATAAGATGCACCAGACCACAAGACACACCTAGTTTTTGGAGGAAGAAAACAAGAAAAAAAATATTCTGAATCTCAGAAGCCAGAACAGCAAGAGGGATCGCTGCGCAGTGAAAGCAGCAATCCCTCTTGCTGTTCTGGCTTCTGGGATAGCTGCGCAGCCTGCATTCGCTCCATAAGATGCACACACATTTCCCCTTACTTTTTAGGAGGGAAAAAGTGAGTCTTATAGAGCAAAAAAATGGTATATATACAGTTCAGCCAGTGAGTCACACCCTCTGTTAATATGTGTCATGAAGAGAGACACTTGGTTGATGCTACTGCATTTTGCCTAGTGCTATAGTCATGAACAACATGATACCTTCTTTGAGTGATCTTAATTTTACACATACTCTTAATTATTAATTAATTAATTAATCGAATAGTTTGCATACTACTGAACACCATAGTCTCTAAGCAGCATAGAATAATGTTACAAAAGTAACCAGAAAATCACCCAGAAAATCCACAAAACTAGTTTAGCAAAAGTAATCAACAAGTAATTTAACAAGAAATTCAAGTTTAAATCCTGGAACTGACCATTTGATATTATTTAAAAAGGTAGCAGTCTTTGCGGTTAGCATTATTTACACTGGAAGTATTTGCCTAAAATGGCTCTTAACAGGTGGTGGTGACAACTATTAGCTTTATTCTGCCCATTTATGCCAGCTTTGATAAGCAATCTGTATTTCAGATCATTGTAACCTTTTCTGCCTGTAGGATATAAAGACTAAGGCTATGTACACGATCCTGTTTACTCTGAATCCAGTACTTTCCCACCACTGGTTTGGGAAGTGGAATACACATGATGTTAGCCACAATCCACATCTATGTAGTCATTCTTTATAAAATACTGCATTTTGATGCATTCTCCTCTCCCCCCCCAAAAAAAACCCTCAGCTTTCATCTGAATTGAAAAGAAGAAAGACCTGGCTGTGTTTTAAGTTGGTAATGTATGCACAGCCTAAAGAAGATGTAGCCTTGAGTTAAAAATTAGTAACTCCCATATTTTATAGAAATTGACTAAACGTATGTCAAAGGACCTTGCAGAACTCATGTAAGAACAAGAAGAAAATGAGGCTGCTATAGGGGGCTATTCAATCATACATCGCTTAGAGGCCAGACTGATTATACACTGTCTGTCATGTTGGGTTCCAAAGCCAATTCATTCCCTGCTAACATTTAAGAAGTCTGCTTTGATTTTTGTAAACAGATCCCCACCTATGTAAGATGTATGTGTGTATTTTATGTATGTATAATGTTACGGGTTATCAAATTGCACAGGCAGTTGGATCTAGTTGTCTGCAATCCTATATCCACTTACCTGAAAGCAAGTTCCACTGAACTCAGTAGAACTTGCTCTGGAGAAGACACACATAGGATTCGGGAGAGGCTGGTGTGGTAACACCACAGAGCGAGCCTCTCAATAGTAGCATCGCTGATACTTATTCAAGTGGGGCAGGGTAGTCGTGGGTCTAGGGTAGTGCAGACACAGCAGCAGAGCTCATCCAACACTATCAGCAGTGTGATCGCACTGCCCTAACCTCGTCTCCACACTGTCTTGTCCCTGCACTGTCCTGTAAGTGTCAGTGACACCCCTGTTGGTAGGACAGCTTCATAGTCCCACTACACCACACTGGTTGCTCCTTGAAGGATTTCACTGTAAATTAGTGCCCCAGAAATAAAGGGAAGGAGCTAGCCATGCCTTAAAAATCAATGGAAATCAAGCTCAACTAGCTTAGGGTAATTCATCCAGTCAGGTGTTTATGGGATGGGTGCTCCTCATACAAGCATGTTTTGGCAGGGTCCACACAACATAGGTGTCATCAAAATAATAATAATAATAATAATTGTATTTATACCCCACCCTCCCCGGCCAATACATTAAAAACACAAAATCAAACAATTGATTAAAACACAGCTCAATCACAGTAAAATCAAGATAAACTTAAGTACATACATTACGCTTAAAAGCAACACAGATCAGGATCTAAGAAAATAGAAGAAAGAATATACAATCAGCTATCAGACCATCAAAAACAACAAAATATAAGCTGCCGGAACATCTATGGTGTCTATTGTATTCATATATAGGCATTGACCATTTTGCGCAGGTGATATGTTCTGACCCCTTGCCCACATCATCACCCCAATCTGTTCCGTCCCATCCCCCCCCCCCCCCGTTTTGTAACATTTTTGTGATGTTTCAGGATCACCTCTGGGTTCGGGCCAGTGTGCATGCACGCGGTTGTACACGTATTAGACAAGCGTAAAATGGCTGTTGCTTGTATGCAATAAAACAAAACCCATCCACTGTAAATGTGTCCTCTCCCCCCCCCTCCCCACTTGCCTCTTATCACCTTCAGAGTATCGGAATATTTTTCAAGCAAGTGATCTGCCAGACTTTCTGATGCCAAGTCACAGTAAGAAAGCTGCAACATCTATGTTAGCTTTCAGTCTATCACTTTGAGATAGGCTTTCCTTCTCCCTGAATATTCAAACAAGCTGTAAAGTTGCCCACATTAGAATATCTATGGGCTGATTAGTATGTGAAGGGTTTTTTTTCCTGCAGCGCAATTTTTTGAGTTCTACTTGTTCAAGCATCTGCGCATGGACATATGTTTCTGTATATTGTTGCTAGATCGGAGCATAAATGGTTGCCTGCAGCATGAACTTTCAATGGAAAGATCTCATGAATGAACTGAACGAGCATTAATACATATTGCAATGTGCCGACTATAATTAAGCATTTGGTCTTTCAGTCCTCTGAATGTGTTAGAAACCTGCTGCCATTTCTGGTTTTACTGTTGTTTCACCACTACATCTTCCAGCCCGTATAATATATATCACTGCCTCCTTGGAGCCACTTAGATGACTTGCAGAGATAAAAAGTAATAGTGGGTCATAAACTGAGAAAATAACAGATGAGACCGATTCACTGACTTGGACCATCAGGTTGAGTTAGTTGAAAAGTGAGCTTTATTTTTAATCAACGTAGAAACTTGCTAAAATAGGGTAGTGATTTATTTATTTTTCTAGTTAAAACTGTTAAAATAAATAGTTTAGTTTAAACCCCAACAAACTACTCTGGCTAAGCAACAATAGGCATATTTGCAGCTGAAGTTAAGCTCTATTGAATCCTAGCAATTTCAGTGACAGACTGAAGCATATGCACTAAAAAAACAAATCTAAGAAGAGTTCTATTGCATCAGGCCAAAGGCCCATCTAGTCCAGCATCCTGTTCTCACAGCGGCCAGCCTGATGCCTATGGGAAGCCCAAAAGTAGGACCTAAGTCCTACTCTCTACATGTGTGATTTACAGTAATAGTAATAATAATAATAATTTATTATTCATACCCCGCCCATATGGCTGGGTCTCCCCAGCCACTCTGGGCGGCTTCCAACAAAATATTAAAATACAGTAATGCATCAAACATTAAAAGCTTCCCTAAAGAGGGCTGCCTTCAGATGTCTTCTAAAGGTCTGGTAGTTGTTGTTCTCTTTGGCATCTGATGGGAGGGCGTTCCACAGGGAGGGCGCCACTACCGAGAAGGCCCTCTGCCTGGTTCCCTGTAACTTGGCTTCTCGCAGTGAGGGAACCGCCAGAAGGCCCTCGGTGCTGGACCTCAGTGTCCGGGTAGAATGATGGGGGTGGAGACGCTCCTTCAGATATATTGGACCGAGGCCGTTTAGGGCTTTAAAGGTCAGCACCAACACTTTGAATTGTGCTTGGAAACGTACTGGGAGCCAATGTAGGTCTTTCAAGACCAGTGTTATGTGGTCTCGGTGGCCACTCCCAGTCACCAGTCTAGCTGCCGCATTCTGGATTAGTTGTAGTTTCCGGGTCACCTTCAAAGGTAGCCCCACATAGAGCACATTGCAGTAGTCCAAGCAGGAGATAACCAGAGCATGCACCACTCTGGCAAGGCAGTCCGCAAGCAGATAGGGTCTCAGCCTGCGTACCAGATGGAGCTGGTAAACAGCTGTCCTGGACACAAAATTGACCTGCACCTCCATGGACAGCTGTGAGTCCAAAATGACTCCCAGGCTGCGTATCTGGTCCTTCAGGGGCACAGTTACCCCATTCAGGACCACGGAGTCCTCCACACCCGCCCACCTCCTGTCCCCCAAGAACAGTACTTCTGTCTTGTCAGGATTCAACCTCAATCTGTTAGCTGCCATCCATCCTCCAACCGCCTCCAGACATTCACACAGACCTTCATCACCTTCACTGGTCCTGATTTGAAAGAGAGGTAGAGCTGGGTATCATCTGCATATTGATGGACACCCAGCCCAAACCCCCTGATGATCTCTCCCGGTATTCAGGTATTCAGAGGCTTACTGGCTCTGACAGTGGAGGTAGAACATAGTCATTGTGATTGGAAGCCATGAATGGCCTCATCCACCATGAATCTGTCGAACCCTCTTTCAAAGCCACCAAGTTGTAGCAGCAAATTCCACAGTTTTACTGTGTGAATGAGTACTTTCTTTTGTCTTTCCCTAGTCTTCCAGTATTCAGCTTCATTCATACAATTCACAATATCTGCGCAATATTTGCACAATTTATAATGCATACAATTTGGAGGCCATTGCACATTCATTTTATTTTTTTCTTTATTTTCTTACATCTCACCTTTCTTCTGTTATGAAACACAAGGCAAGTGTCCACATGGCATCCAAGCACTGGCTCGACTCAGGTCTGCTTAGATTCAGCACCCATGGTAGCCTCACACACCTTTATACCATACCTTGGGACATCAGCAATGTGATTCATTAATGAAAAGTTAGCATTTCAACCTGTAGCATACATTGCTTATGGCCACATGGAATATCATGCAGTATAACATAAAAGAGAATCACATGCCAAAAAAACCTCAAACACGTCCCACCAGCACAAGGATTTCTGGTTGTGCAGTTTCCAATTGTCACCATCTCTTTCTAATATCTCCCAATATTTTGGCCAGTTGGCCTCCATATTGGCTCTTTTTCGGGCCTTAGCCTCTAGGGGTGACAACCACCTCGGAGTTTTATTCTCCAATAAGTCTTTATATTTTGTCCAGACATTAAAAACTGATTTTCTGACAATATGGTTCTTAAAAGCCTTGTTAATCTTAACCTTATCATACCATAAATATGCATGCCATCCAAATGCATTATTAAAACCTTCCAAATCCAATACATCCGTATCTTCGAGAAGTAACCAATCTTTCAACCAGCAGAAAGCTGCAGCTTCATAGTACAACTTTAAGTCTGGCAGGGCAAAGCCCCCTCTTTCTTTCGCATCTGTTAATATTTTGAGTTTAATTCTGGGCTTTTTGCCCTGCCAGACAAATTTTGAAATATCTTTCTGCCACTTCCGAAAACATTCTGTCTTATCTACAATCTGTAGTGTCTGAAATAGAAATAACATTTTTGGCAATACATTCATTTTGATGGCAGCTATTCGGCCTAACAAGGAAAGTTTTAATCTTGACCAACTATCCAAGTCTCTCTTGATTTCTGACCAACATTTTTCATAATTATCTTTAAATAAACTCAGATTTTTTGCTGTTATGTTCACCCCTAGGTATTTAACTTTTTTAACCACAGTTAGTTCTGTCTCTTTCTGAAACCGTTCCAACTCGGTATCTGTCAAATTTTTCCCCAAAACCTTAGTTTTTTGCTTATTTAATTTAAATCCCGCCACTCGACCAAAGTTTTGAATCAGTTGTAATACTCTTTTCGTACTAGATTCCGGCTCCTGTAATGTCAAAACTAGGTCATCTGCAAATGCCTTAAGTTTATATTGTTTCGCTCCGACCTGAATCCCTTCTACCAACCGGTCCCCCCTGATCATGTTCAACAGCACTTCCAGAACCGAGATAAACAGTAATGGGGAAATCGGGCAGCCTTGTCGTGTACCTTTTTCAATTTTGAGCTCTTCTGTAACCACATTGTTGACTATCAGTTTGGCCTTTTGCTCTGAGTATATTGCCTCAATCCCATTCTCAAACCCCCGTCCCACTCCCATTTCTTTTAGGTTCCCCTTCATAAATTTCCAAGATATGTCGTCGAAGGCTTTCTCCGCGTCTATAAAAATTAAAGCTGCTTTAGTATTTATGTTTGTTTGCAAAAGTTCCAATATGTCTATAATGTTCCTTGTATTAGCGAACATGTGTCTACCCGGGAGAAAGCCTGCCTGGTCTTTATGAATTATCTCACTTAAAACTTTCTTGAATCTACGTGCCAAAACATCTGCAAATATTTTGTAATCCACATTTAGAAGGGAAATGGGACGGTAGTTCTTAAGTTGTGTCTTTTCGGTTTCCGACTTTGGTATCAATGTGATAAATGCTTCTTTCCACGATTCTGGCGCCTTCTTCCCCTCCATTATTTCATTACTGACCTCCAACAATGGCTGTATCAAGTAGTCTTTCAATGTCTTATAATAGTTGGAGGTCAGTCCATCTGGTCCTGGCGATTTGCCCTGTTTCAAACTCTGTATGGCCTGCTCAATCTCTTGTCGTGTTATTTTTACCATTCAGAATTGTTCTGTTTTCTTCTGACAGCTTTGCTAGTCCATTTTTCTCCAAAAATTGTTTAATCTCTATTTAATTGGAAACTGCAGAGTTTAGAGAAAATGAGAGATAAAGTGCGAGATTGGTTACACTATGCTCAGATTAAAGAAGTGTTTAAAAATGACAAAAAGGTAGGATTCCAGGTGGAGAAGTCAAAGTTGGAAACTGAACTGTTAGAACCTAAGACTAAAGTACTTTCAAAGATGTATAATTTGCTGCTGAAATGGAACACACAAGACGAAATGGTTAAATCGGCAATGATAAAATGGGCTCAGGACATTGGGCATAATATCATGTTTGAAGATTGGGAAAGGTTGTGGACCTCTGGGCTGAACTTCACTGCATGTAATGCTTTGAAGGAAAATGTAATGAAAATGATGTACAGATGGTACATGACCCCAGTCAAATTGGCTAAAATATACCATTCGTCGGATAATAAATGTTGGAAATGTAAGGAAAATGAAGGAACATTTTTTCACCTCTGGTGGTCGTGTCCTAGAGTGAAGGCCTTCTGGGAGATGATATACAATGAGTTAAAAAAGGTGTTTAAGTACACCTTTACTAAGCAACCAGAGGCCTTCCTCTTGGGCATTGTCGGCCAGAGTGTGCAAAAAAAAGATAGAACATTTTTTATGTATGCAACAGCGGCAGCAAGGATACTGATCGCTAAGAATTGGAAGACTCAAAATCTACCCACTCTGGAAGAATGGCAGATGCAGCTGATGGACTATATGCAACTTGCTGAGATGACCGGCAGAATTCGAGACCTGGGAGAAGAAAGGATGGAAGAAGACTGGAAGAAATTTAAGACCTATTTACAAAAGTATTGTAATTTGACTGAATGTTGACCGGGATGTCAGAATAGAAACAATTGCCTACCACTAAATTAGATTTAAGATTAATCATATGTCAATGAACAAAATTAAGATTATGGACAAAATGATAATTTGCTTGGAAACAATTATATAATGATGTAAGTGTCTGCGGGAGGTATGGGGGAGTCCAAAGTAATAATGGAAAGATGTTAAACAACTAATGCTGTTTTTATAATATGTTTTTGTATTGAAAAACCTTAATAAATATGTATTTAAAAAAAAAAAAGGATTTCTGGTTGTGCAACAAGACTTTCCTCCCTCTCCTTCCACCACACATACTCCTCACCCACTCCAACCCTGCTCCAGAAGGTTGGGGAAACCCCTAGAATAGAATTAGGGGGTGCAATGAAAAAGGAAGGTGGGGAAAGTCTCATTGTTCAAATGGAAATCTTTGCACTGAGGGTACAGTACTTAACACTGCTTTGGATACAATCTGTTGGTTTCAAGTGTGAAATGTGGTATCTTTAAAACAGTACCTTCAAAATATAATGCACATTAAAACAATTTCCCCCTTTTTTTACATGAATACTTCGGAGCAGAATAAACATGGCCATAATGTGAACTTCTACCAGTTTACCAAACGGCTGCCTCTGGCTTGATGACACTTCTTTCCACTGAGAAACAGAGATTCTCAGTTGTTGTTGCATTCTGAATTTTGCTCAGAGGGGAGCACAGAATGGAAAGATCCATCGCTAGGTTTAGAATTAGGGAGTAAAGCAAGTGCAATTTGAAACCCCCTCCATTTCAGTCCCAACTGTGGCATGCCAGACATCCAACTCATGAATTCTTGGGAATCTTTTTTCAGATTTGTGTGGTATGTTCAAACACAGGCAAGATCAGCGATAGGGGCAGGGTTAAAAGGGGAAATTGGGGAGGTGAATGTGGCAGTTAGAGAGGACAGACTCCCTTAACTGCCTTGCAAATAGGATCAAGGAAAAATGAAAAGGAACTCAAGAACAGGCCCCGACATAGACAATAGCAATGTTTCCCTGGGGCTTTACAGAAAGTGTACATATATACCACTCCCCTGTTTCTTTGTTTTTACACTGTCAATCAATTAAAGTGTTTCAACTGATTGATCCCCTACTTTTTTATCTGATCCATTAATTAATTCCATAGAATCTATCTACAAATGATTCTACGAATCATAGAAACATAGCCGTAGAGTTGGAAGGTACCCTCAGGGTCATCTAGTCCAACCCCTTGCAAGGCAGGAATCACAGCTGAAGAATCCCTGACAGATGGCCATCCAACCTCTGTTTAAAAAGCTCCAAGGATGGCAAGTCCATCACCTTCCAGGTAGCCCTTTCCACTGTTGAAAGTCCTTCCTAATGTTTAGTCATTTAAATATATTTACATATTTTAACCTTCCCCCCTTAATTATCAAGACAAACATGGCAACTTAGAATTTCATAAGCATAACCTACCCCACTTTGTTGGGAAGAAATGCCATTTTTCCATTTGATTTCCTATTACAGTGGTACCTTGGGTCACATACGCTTCAGGTTACAGACGCTTCAGGTTACAGACTCCGCTAACCCAGAAATATTACCTTGGGTTAAGAACTTTGCTTCAGGATGAGAACAGAAATCATGCAGTGACGGCGCAGCGGCAGCAGGAGGCCCCATTAGTTAAAGTGGTGCTTCAGGTTAAGAACAGTTTCAGGTTAAGAACAGACCTCCAGAACGAATTAAGTTCTTAACCCGAGGTACCACTGTACACCTATTATAAGTACCAAACTACTGTCTGGGGGATACCCTTCAGTGACTGTCCACAAATGGAAGGGAACCCTTCAGAAGAATCCTTCAGAGAGGCAATCTCCAGCAATCTTCCTCTCTCCTGCAGTTTCCTGTGCTCTCTCTAAATCTGCTCCAGAAGCTCACTCAAATCGTTGGAGCATATTTAGAGGGTTCTGCAGGGCTCTGCAGGGAGGGGGGTTGCTGAAAATTGCATCTCTCCCCCCCCCCCACACACACACAGAATAAAGAAGAGAAGTGATTTAATTAATGGTCCTGGAGTTGTAATCAGTCCTGCTTCTCTGACTGAATTATACCTTTCTTAAAGTCAGCATCCATGCTGTATTTATATACAGTAGTGGGTTATCTGGAAAATCAGCTGTCACATAGATATTTAGATACACAGGCATAATAAATTGTCTCCTACTAGCAGTAGAATAATATCTTCCTAAGGGCTATATGGCTCTATTAAATTGATGAAAAAGTCATCCAGGCTGATTAGGGATAGGAAGAGTCTATTGCACATGATTTACATTCAATTTTGGACAGGTTTTCAAATATTTTGCAGGATGTGTGTAAATCACAAGTTTGCAAAGGAGGCACCATCTGGTACTTGGGATTTCCAGTTCCAAGAAAATGTCTATGTTAGGAACTGTTTCTGGTTTCTTCCTTCCTTCTTTCTCATTTCCTCCAAAACAGAAGCAAGTTCTGGCAAATGAAAGCTTGCAGAAGTGCTTGACTTAGAAGCAGGGCTTTGTGCTAAAGGTAAACTGCATTATACAACGGCATGATGTGGAACTGCTCAGCTATTTTGAAAAGTTTTTTTATATATCCAACCCTCAAAACAAATTAACCAAAACATATACGCTGCAGGATGAAGCAACTCTCTTCAGGCAACACCTGAAGCCTGAAGCAAATGGCTACATTTTACAGCAAAGCTAGGTCGTCATTGACAGTAGCCTCACCCCAGGCCACTTACACAGCAGTGTCACCTTTTGCAATCATTGGTTCCTTCAAGGTATCGGGGTTTCCAAGTGTGGCAATCTCTCCTCAGAGCTCTCTTGAGCTGATCAGAGTCTGGTGGTCTCCTCTGAGCTCAGGGAAGGAGAGAGGCTCCATTGCCCACAAAAGCGTCACAGGACAGATGACGGACTGGATCCATCTCCTCCTTAGAGCTGCTGGAGGAGCTAACCTGTGGGAGTCCTGGTTCTGGGGCATAATTGGCCCTGAGTTAGCTCCTTTTTTCACCTGCAGTATAGATTTTACATGACCATTTACAGTCTACAGAATTTACTCTGTCAGTCAACTACAAAACATTTCAATTATGAAAATCAATTGAGACCTTTTTTGGTATATTTTTATTTATTTTCAAGAATAATAATAGGGTATAGAGCAGGGGTAGGCAAACTAAGGCCCGGATCTGGCCCTATTCTCTTCTAAATCCAGCCCGCGGACAGTCCGGGAAAGTGTGTTCTCCCTCATGGAGAGCACAGGTTGTGGGTGGGGCTGACAAGACACCTCACTGTTACTAGGCAAATGGTTTGGCCATCCTTTAAGCAGGGGCAGGCTGTTACTGGGGAAATCTAGATGTTGCCATTTGTTGATTGACAGCCCTATTTGTTAAATACAATTTTCCTCTTTTCGCTGCTTACTTCAGATCACCCACCCTTCCTTCCCTAATTTTAGGCTGTTTGCTTGACCTTGCTATGCCTGTCATGGGGTCGTCTGCTTTGGGGCAGGGGCCTGGTAGGAATTTTGTCCATTTGGCTGATTAGTGTGTGCCACTTGGTTTTTGCCTACTGCGTAGCAAATCGCCACAACTTGTAAGGTTTGCTGTTAGGCATTGGTCTTGGAATTGGTTGATGGAGGGGTATGGATTCGGTTGTGCCTGCCCCTCCAAAATGCTGCTGCAGCTGCTGCTTCAAGGGTTTTCTGTTAAATGAAGCCAGGGGCTCCCCATGCTTTTGTCCGAAACCCCCTGGCAAGGGGCTAGGGCCACGCAAGCCCCTGGGAGCATTCTGGGGAGAGGTGAGGCATGGTTCCCAGTCCCGTCTCTCTCCCCAGGTGACTTACCCTTGCTGACTTCGTGGGGGGTGCGAATGTCAGAGCTGTCCCCGTGCGGGGTCAGTTAGTGCTACCAATGCCTAAGCAACCACTCACATTGCTGTAATTTGAATAAAGTTGTGGCCAAAATTATGCCAAAAACCTTAAACAAAAATTAAGCGTCAATTGTGTTTTTCTTTGGGGGGGGTGTCTTGGGGACCTCGACGCGCAATCAATGTGTTTTTACATGAGTAGAATGTGTCCTTTCATTTAAATTGCATATCTGGGTTATTTGTGGAGCATAGGAAATCATTCATCCCCCCCCCAAAAAAAAATATAGTCCAGCCCACCACATTGTCTGAGGGACGGTGGACTGGCCCACGGCTGAAAAAGGTTGCTGAGCAAAAAAAATGACTTTGACAGTACTGATACTTATCATTTTAAATTCAGTAACAGTTATATTTGAGACCTTTTAATAATGAATAATTTACAGCAAAAAGGGGGTGGGGGACAGCTGTGGGGAATACTCTACATCTTTTGAATGTCTTAAAGTTTTGTTGGCCTAACTAATAAAGTTTTACTTTGCAACTCATTTTTTTCTGTTCCTTCTCTGTCACTGTAGTCTGGTGTTTAACAGACTAGTTACTAAATTAAAACGTCAAAGAAACTTTGCTTTCTTTTTCAAATAACACCTCTTATTCCTAACACCTAGTCACCCAGAAAGTCACCTAGAAAATCACGTATTTTACACTTGTGCTGACTCCTCACCTCTGGGGAAACTCTCACAAACAACCCAGCCCACAATTTGGGAAGCATTTTCCCCTGTTCTCCTATGTTAATAATATAAAGCCAGCCTCTTGGATGTGTGGACTACTTCTAGGTCTGTGAATTAAATGGAAAAACTACTTTAAAAAAAAAGTAAAATGCTTCAACTCCATTAGCTTTATAAAGATCAGACACAATTCAAAACATCAGGGGCCCTGTCTACCTCTCCTAACCCCTAAAACCCACCTGTTTTATAAAGAGAAGGGAAAACTTTTAAGGTTAAAAATGAAACTGGTCTGAACTTAAAAGACCATTTTTTTTACTCTCATTCTCCTTTCAGCTGTGTCACACTGTTTATTATCACTGTCATCAAAGGGGGTGTGTGTATAAGAACCTGAAAAACCAAACAGACCTGTCTGGAGAGTGTTCCATATATCACAGAACCACAGGTGGCCTTCCTTCCAGTGTACAACTCGCAGAGCCGGAAAGCCTCTTGGCTTTGGAGACCTGCTTTTGGATCTAACAATTCCTTGAGAAGAGAATAAGCACTCCCAGCAGCACGTAAGCTCTGTTTATTTATTTAGCTGAAGGGTCTTAAAGGAGGTTCCTGCGCAGTGTGGTGTTAGCAGTGCAAATCAACTGAGCAGTGCAAATCACCTGTCACCGGTGTTTTCTGCCCTAACTGCCACCCTTTCCAGGCTGGCAACATTAATCTGTTCAAGCTCTTAACCGAACTGCCATCTGATGCACTTTGCGCTCTTGTCATACAGCAAACACAACACAGGAGCACTTCTATCATGGCACCCGGTCTAATTTTTGTGTTGAAGATCATTCAAAGAACATTAAGACGGCAATTCTATGCATACTTTCTTGTGACTAGGAGCAGGTTCCATTGAAAACAGCAAGACTTCCTTTTAAGAAAAGATGGCAAGGGCAAGGCTATAAATATTCATTAAAGAACTTTCCGCTCTTGCCACTGGTCTCCAAGAATGAATTTTGTTTTACATGAGGGAACACAGCACTGGGTAATGTTGAAATCTTCATCGTTCTAATGAATGGTGCCAAGGCCTGGTGTATAAAAATAATTAATCCTGCAAATCAGATTACAAACAAATACATGCAAATGTGTGTTTTTATCTAGGATCGACACCATAAACCAATTTATCAATTTAGTGGGTGTGGAAGGCATTGCTGATATCTTCTGTAAATAAATGTTATCTTTTGTACTGCTGAGACCTCTGGTGGTGGTTGCCGGTAAGAAAGCTATCCTTAAGATACGTAGATTCAAGAGAAACACGCAAAGCTTAATCTAAAAACGGCAATGCTTGAATTTTCTAGGAGATGTATGTGGGTCTGAACAATAACAGTAATATAACTTTGAATATGTGTTTCCAACCACAACACACTTTGACCATTTGCCAGTGGAAGCAAAGAAAGAACCAGAGTCCTGATAATCTACCAGATGCTGAGGTGTCTGTAGTAAAAGATGATTCCAGAAGAAATTTTATTCACTAGTATAATGGTATATTATTTTGGTAATGATCCAGCCAATCTTTTTATCTTTTTCTTTTTTTGTTGGCATCCATCTGCCTCAAGAGGCAATGGAGTATGTCTCTGGGGGTGAAGTCAAACCATGGGAGAATCACAGTGCCTTCTGAGACTGGTAACTTGTAACTGCTGCTTCACACAATGTTTTTGCTGTGTTAGCAACACCAAAATGACCTCTCCCATTCACAGTCGTGGGCAGTGAGTTTGGGATGCTCAGACAATGATCCCATCTCAGCTTCACTGATATGATCCAAAGCAGAGCAATACATTTGGCACCAACTTGACTGCAAGAGTTTTTGGAAGGAGGTATACAATATGCCATCCAACCATCTTAGAAACTCCACTCCGGATTTATGTAGTGTTTACTCCTTAGCCTTTTCTTCTCCCAAAGATGCCCCACGTTTAAATCCCTCTGGATTCAATGGAAAAGATTTAAAGCACATGCTTAATTCACTTTTTGAAACCAATGAGGCATAACAGTGCTAAAAACTTTGGTTGGATATTGGCCAGCTTTTTCATAATAGAATATCTGGAATATATAGAATATCTGGAATATTAGAGATCATGTGATAAAGGAGACTTCATTAGTCTTGCAAAATTCTACTTTTTAGAAACTAAAATGGTTTCAGAAGCCTCATTTTGATTTTATTTCTGAGTGTTCCTTCAATTAACAGATATAATGTTGAAGTACATTGTTGGCAAAATTGTAAAATATATAAAATTTATTCTTCCTTCCTTTTTAGTCCTGTACATGCATACTTCAAACTGTCTAATTGTTTGTTGAGGTCCATGGAACTGTTTTTGAAGTGGTGCATTTAGATTCATATTGCATATCTGATCTAAAAAGTAATTGCCAGGAAACCATACGATTCCTGATTCTGCAATTATAACAATCCCCTTGTATTGTATCCCTTTTACCCCCAAAAACTATATTGTTGTCACAGACTTTTTCCAATAATTATTTTGTTAGAAATACAAATAAGGAGCTGGAAATAGAGCAGGGGGCCAAGAAACCATTTTTCTTAAGCTTATGATAGTCAAGTCAAGATTCCAGGCTAAACTGGTTGTGGCTCACAGTGGCAATCGTCACCTTGTTTGGCAGCCAGCTTTGGTGTATATCTTTTTTTTTTCCTGAAGTGGGGGAAGACAGGTGGGGGAATGCAATTTAAGGCTAGGAACTTCCATTCAGTCTTGTTAAAATGTCATGCTGCTTCAGTTATCTTTGCTGCCTATTCTTCTAGGTTTCAAGTGCAGATTACCAGTCTTGTCATTGTCATAGACATAGACCAAGAATTTGAGGAGACAGGACTATTTAATTTGGTTTGGGTCAAATTTGCTCTATTGAAGGCTATTTTATATATAACTGTTTATTTGTAACAATAGATATTACTATTACTAACAAAGTCCTCAGCACTTACAAAAACAAATGTAAACAGTAATTGTGTATCTGAGTTTATGCTCTCTTAACTCACTGCTTCCTTCATCCTCCAATATGAACTAACAACAGAGTGTCATTCAGCATTATGTGAGCCCAAATTTCTCAGAAGCGAGCTTAGTGGGTAAATGTCCTCATAATCTGAAAATTCCCCAGCCCACCCACCCCTTTTGCCACCCACAAATAGTATGGGAAATTTGGGGAGGCAGGTTTTGCTCAGCCCTAATTGAAACTTCATCTAGAAGGAAGTAAACAGTTTAAAAAATGAGTAGGCAAGTAATTTACTATTGATTTGGCAACTAGTGTTTACCACATAAGAACATCAAATGTAGGATAAAGAAGTTGTTGTTGGCACCCATCTGTCTTGAGAGACAATGGACTGTGCCTCTGGGGGTGAAGTGAAACCGCTGTGTTAGCAGCATCAAAGTGACCTTGCCTGGGCAGTGTATATGGAGGTCCTGGGCAGCCCAGACAACAAGACCATCCTCATGGCACCATCTTGGCTGCAGGAATTGCCGCAAGGAGGTGTACAAGGTGTCATCCTGCCATTTTAGGGACTCCATTCTGGATTTCTGTAGGGTTTACTCCTTAGCCTTTTCTCCTCCTGAAGATATCCTTCAGGGAAGTGGAGATTTAGGATCAAAGTTTTCCTTCTCCTAAAAGGACTACCTTCCCAGGTTGATGAGCCCCATTGGCCCCTCGGTTCCCTCTACAGCATGTGCAAAAACTGTCTTCTTGACCATTGGACCCACTATTGGTCTTGTCTGCTCAATCTGCTGGAGTCTGTCTTTGCATGCAGGGAAAGTTCCTAGCTCATGGAGCGTTTGAGACCCATCGGCTACCCTCACCTGGTTTAGCCGGCCAGGGTGTGGCTGCTGTCGCATGCTAACAGCTTCTAGGTGCCCCAGGTGAGAGCTGAGTGCAGGGTAGGGACCAAAAGTGGACAAACTACCCCAGAAGGACCACAATGTGCCCCCCCCCCCCAGAATAGAATAGCAATAGAAAGGTTTAATAGCAGTAATAGAAAGGTTTAAAGTCAAATGTTTAAGGTCACTTTGCCTTTCAGTTATAGTTCTAACATACAATATTATTAACTTTCATAAAGGTAGATAGAGCTTAGCATCAGTTGCTGAACTAATTATGAACTGCTATTTGCACCTTATAAAACACTAGCAGCCTCACACCTGGTTTTGCTTGGAAATGCTAATAATAATAAAAAGGCAAAATTTGAATCCACCAGTGAGGTTCAGCTAGTCATTTCTGGCAGATTTCTTTGAATGAAGGGTGTATTAGTGAATAATGAACCAACGTCAAATGCATATATCTATGGCAACAGGAATCCTGAAACCATTCAGATTCCCTAGAACAGCAGAAAGAGCAATTGCATTCATTAAATCTGAGAATAAGGGCTGATTCAAACATTTAACCTGGGTTGCCAAAATAAAAAGTGAATTTGCCACCTCATTTTCACATGAAAATCCACTTGTATACAACTTCCATTGCAGGGAAGGAAGTTAGCATTCAGAGAAAATGTAAATTTGCAATCCCTCTTTGATGTATTGCTTTTGTCAAACACCAGCTCTTATTTGATTAGCCACATTATAGGATGACTCAGAATTCTTCCAGTGCAATTTTCTCTTTCCTCAGAAATGATTGTAATCTGAGATGGAACAGTCAATGGGCTGGATTTGTGTCAAAAACCATAATAAAGTTTCCTTCGAAATCTCAGTGAACAGCTTTTCTTTCTCAGCGAAAGGTGTTAACTGATCTCCACGGGTTGTGGTGAGACAGGGCTATAACTCAAATAGTTGTTCATTTCTTCCCGTAGCTTGAATCATACTTGCTTAACTTCAGTATATTCCTTGACAAATAGTAAGCCCTGGGCATCTTGAGTGCTTTCGTCTTCTCTATGTAGCTAATTAAGATACAGGAAAATCTAGCAAGGGTGTCCTGCATATTAGTCCTGCCTCTATGCAAAAAAAGTCCCTTCCTTCCTTCAGCCTATTTCACATCCCTCTTATTGTGTAAGTGAAATCAGTTCAACCAAACAATTCAATATCCAGTTCTTTGCCAAGGGATTTTATAACAAAATACATATCCTTACATTTTGTACCACCCCCTTTTATCTGTTTTACCCTGACATTCACTATGCTTGACAGTCTAAGAGAGATGTCAGGGATCAAACCTACCAAAGAGCTGAAATTTTCTGAGTGTGAAGATGTGCCACATAATCCTAAATGTGGTGGTTATGAAGAGGTCGGGCCAAAGCTGTCACTTTTTAAGCAGTGATTAAAGATACATTGTTGTAACAAAAAGTTTGCTTATTTATTAACTTGCTCTCATTCTCAGTTGTCTTTATTTTTATTTATTAAATTTGTATGCCACCCTTCATCCCAAGATCCCAGGGCAGTTCACAACAGAAATCCTTGACTATGTAGAGTCGCAATATGAACCTGATTGGGTGGAATGTCCAAAGTTTCTCATCCAGGAACATCTTTGGTTATTCACTGAGTTGATGAGGTCCATTTCAGGACCCCGTGTGGAGCACCCTGCCAATAGAGATTCAGCCGGCCCCTTTGGTGCCAACTTTCAAACACCTGCTGAAAACTTTTCTATTCTGCAGGGCCTATGCAGGAAATTAAGATTACATTCTCCAGAATAGTCTACAGGTGTTTGGTCTTAATTTATTTTTGTTTTTGACTTGTCCTTAGCTTTTTATGGGACGCGGGTGGCGCTGTGGGTAAAACCTCAGCGCCTAGGACTTGCTGATCGTATGGTCAGCGGTTCGAATCCCCGCGATGGGGTGAGCTCCCGTCTTTCGGTCCCAGCTCCTGCCCACCTAGCAGTTTGAAAGCACCCCTAAGTGCAAGTAGATAAATAGGTACTGCTTTATAGCGGGAAGGTAAACAGCGTTTCCGTGTGCTGCGCTGGTGCTGGCTCGCCAGATGCAGCTTCGTCACGCTGGCCACGTGACCCGGAAGTGTCTTCGGACAGCGCTGGCTTCCGGCCTCTTAAGTGAGATGGGCGCACAACCCTAGAGTCTGGCAAGACTGGCCCGTACGGGCAGGGGTACCTTTACCTAGCTTTTAATAATAATAATAATAATAATAATAATAATAATAATAATAATAATAATTTATTTATACCCCACCCATCTGACTGGGTCTCCCCAGCCACTCTGGGCAGCTTCCAACCAAATATCAAAAACAATACAGCATTAGACATTAAAACTTCCCTTCCCTTCACTATGCTTTTTTATGATGGTATTGTTTGGTTTTATGTTTTTAAATTGCTTGTTGTAAACTGCTGCAATACATTTTTTGATAAAGCGGTATATAAATATTTTTATAGATAAATAATTTCTTTTGTTTGAATGAAATGGAGCAAAATGCTCTGGTTTCAAGGCAGCTGTAGTCAAAGGCAAGTTTTTATATATTATACTTGCTTTTGACTACAAGAAATTCTTCCTTATTTTTAAAGCTCAGAGAAGTGTATATATACTTCCATGCAAACAAAATGCAGCATATTGCTGGATCAGACCAAATGCCCATCTTTTCTGTTTCCAAGCACTGGCCAACCACATTGCTATGGAAAGCCTACCAACAATGGAATTTTGTTCCATAGCAACTGGTACATAGATGTGCACTGCTGCTGCTATTGGAGTTAAACTATCGCTGTCATGATTAGCAGTCATTGGTAGCCTTCTCCTCCATGAATGTATCTAATTTCCTTTTAAAAGCCATACAAGTTTTTACAAATTACAAATTCCATTATGCGGTGTTTGAAGAAGTATTTTTGTTTGTCTGCCCTGAATCTTCCACCATTCAGATTTATTGGATGACCCCAGAGCACTAAAGGGGAAGGGGAGTTTCTCAGGAGTCCATGAATTTTCACTGGCTGGTGTCCAAACAACTGACTTATCACTGCTCTGATTTCATTCATTGGCTAAAAACAAACAGACAAAAGCAGGCAGGCTGGCTCATTTCACAGAAATTGCTAGAGGGGCACCTGCACATTTTGCTTCACAACTTTCTTTCTAAGGGGGAAAGAGACTGACCTTTCTTTAAAAATGAAAGGTCAGAATCTGTACCTCCTGTCTGGGGCTGCCAATGAAGGCCTTCAATGGTGCTGCGGCACCTGCAGGTGCCAGGTTGGCAACCCCTGCATTAAAACATTGTTTATAGTTTAATGTGACATGTTATTGGAAGTCTACTAAGAATATATATCAGTTCAAGGCATGAGTGGTCAAGCTTACTTGGTAGAGGATAGGGTTAGGGAACTAGGCACTGGGGAACTATTGTTGTGGTGGCTGCATGTGTAGGAATTAACCAATGAGAATAATAATGTTATATTTCAGGATGATGCTGGACTCAGTAAGCCACAATACCTTCTTGCCAAACACAATGCTATGTGAATCCCTGATGTCTTGGTCAGAACTGTTTGGAGCACCTGAAGAAAACTACCCTCCATTTGATCACCTAACAGGTGGGTACATTAGTGCTTCGTTAACAAGCACTCAACACAGTAACTGCCAGCTACTACTTTTACTTAATAATTTGAATTGCACTGCAACCACAACAAAACATCCTCTACCCAAATAAATATGTCTTCCAGTGATGTAATATTCTGTGTCTGACCGTCTTTTCAGATACACTGCCCTTGTTCATTTATTGTGCAGAGACCTGGCTCAATGACAACTGTATCCATTTTTTTATTGCAAATAAATATTTGTTGCTTTCATTCTTTACCTTTTATAATTGTATACGTAAGACATTTCAGGATCAGACCTTGAAAATATGTTTATTTGCTTGACAGTCTGGTAGGTGAACAGGCAGCTTACCATGTAAATCATGCAATCAAAGAGCTGAAAGGGAGATGATGATTATCTTGTTCAAGCCCTATGCAAAGAAATACAAATCTACGCCTTAGAAATCCACAAGACAAGCCTGACTAACCTTTTCTTGGGAACCTAGTGACCTAGTGAGTAGCTGATTCCACCATCTCTTCAGGCATCTTAGAGCAGAACTAGAGGTTCTGCCTGACTAGATGCAGAACGACTGTCAGCTCATTTCTCTTTGTTTCCTTTCCCTTGTCAAATCTTACACAACACACTACTAGCTCAAATATTATTCTTGCACAGAGGAAAGAACAGATGTACAGTACTTACTGTGACCTGCCCCTGTCATTGCACTGCTCATGCCAGTTGATCAAATGTTCTGCTGCAACTTCTCAGATGGAGTTCAAGGATCTCAATTGCACAGGGAGCCTCCATGAGTAAAGGCTCCCCACTGTGGAAGTTACAACTGAATTTCAGAGTAGCACAACAGTTGGGGCAGAGGAGAAAGCACAGCCTCTTATCTGTCTCATGACTAAACGGAACTTAATATGTGCTGTGCATCTCCCAACTTATACGCACATCATTGGCTGGTGAGAAGAGGGAAGCACACAGCATTATAACACACACAGCAGTGTGTTGTACAATACGCTATAAAAAAAACATGAAAACAAAAGGGAATTGGATGAACAATGGCATCTCCATGCCGTAACATCCAGGTCCATTCTTATTCCAAAAACTGAGCTGTTCCCAGAAGTATTTCCCTATGTTTTCACTAACTGTACGTTTCTTACTTTTGTGCTAAGTTGCTCTGCTCTGTGCCCTAAAATTCAGGGTTGTTGTTGGGGGCTATAGAATTTTTGGGGGGGATCTGGATCAGGACCTTATGCTAGGGAGTAGTGGGGCTCAACTCTTTACCATGTGCTGTGGCCCTATAAAGCCCACATCAACAATTTGCATAGGGGGAAACTTTCTGTTCGCATACTCCTCTTCATTGGGTTCTTCTTTTGTACTGTTTCAAGCTTAACTTCATCATCTTCTGACTTTTAAGCCTCTTGGTGTCCTTCCTCGCTTGTGTCTATCTTCATGGTTTCTCCTTTATTTTCCTTCTTGTTCTCTTAACACATCCTTTTGTTTCATTAAAATGCCATTTCCTTATGCTCTCAGTGGCAGACCTTGGTTTCTAAAATTTTAGCAGCGCCCTGTGCGTCAACATTCGGTGAACCCCCTCCACTTCTCGCCTTCCATTATACAGCATAGTTGTGGTGTCCCCGAGGCTCTGCACCCAGTGCAACCAAACTGGTCGCGTTCCCCTAAATCTGCCTCTGGTACTCTTCTCATCTTTGTGTTCCCTCTGCTTTTTGCATGACTCCTTACATGCAGCTCTTGCCTCTTGGCTATTTCACATATAACTGCTTCTCAGAAAATTATTTTTTAAATCTCATTTCCCCCCTCATGGTTTTGATCCTTTTTTTAATTCCTTAATCTTCATGTTAGCTACTGAACAGATTTCCCTTTCAAAAATGTTTTTACCATTCTCATTTTAATTTCAATAAGGTTTCTTCTTCTGTAAACATGTTTTTCCTTTTTTTGTTTCTGTTTAAATTGTGAGCTCTGTGTACAGCATATGTATAGCGCCACATAAACTTTAGGCTCCTTTTTACAAGCATTAGGTTGTGATGCATCATTTGCAAGTATTAAATGATGATGTCAAGAAACTAAGATTGACAGCAGCCAATCCCTGCTGAGTTCGTCATGGTAAACAAATTGGCCAGGTCAGAATTAAAGACTATGCACAAGTCCAGGAGCTGAGGATGAGAATGTGCAAGTTTCTGTTCTTGTTTGCTTCAGCAGGGCCTTGTAGACAACTGGACTGCTTTTGCAAGAGAAAAAAGAGGGTGAAGTAAGTTCACTTCCTGTTTCTTCAGAAATCCTGATTGGCTGGAAGGAGCAGCCTGATGTTCTGTTCCCATGTGCAGCTAGACCAGCCAACGCCTTCACATAACTCTCTCACCTAGTTCCCTGTTGCTTGGGAAAGGCTGTACAGAGCCAAGCTGCAATGACTAATGAAAAAGCAATTTACAGTGGTACCTTGTTTTGAGTCCAGGATCCGTTTCGGAGCCCCGGATGCTCGATGAAATGGACGCTCGACAAAGCACGGCTCTGCGCACGCACATGAACGTTTTTGCGCTTCTGCGCATACGCGAGGCACAATTTAGCGCTTCTGTGCATGCAGCAAACCCGGAAGTAACATGTTCTGGTATTTCCAGGTTTGCCACGGATGTTCCACGAAATGGACGCTAAACAGGCCGGACTCACAATGAGGTACTACTGTACCAAATGCAGTAGAAGTGTTCCTTATGCAAAATTGACCTGATTAATTGTTTGGCTATATGTAGTCTTAGGTTCCTTCCAGATATCATTTTTACTGCACATTCATGATTTTTGAGCTCATGATGCTATCAGGGCAGTCACACAAAATCCCACTTTCAATACTATTTGTGCCTGCAAAACTTTTTGGCAACTATACTGCTTTATTTCCAGTCAGTGCATATTTTGTAACTTCCAGCTGCAATCCCATACCCGCCAAGTGTCCCGGAAAAAACAGGACATCCCATTTTTTTCTCATGAGATCATGGTGGCCATTTTGGATGCTGCTATCTTTTGCCACATTCACACCTTTTTTTTAAAAAAAGCACTTTTTCAGGGACACACACACCAACAGCAACAATGTAGTAGTACTGGGAAAGCATAGCAGAACAACTAATGTAGTAGAATAAATCCAGAAATCAGATGAATACCAGTCATCCATAAAAGAGGCTAGAGCTTGTCACTTATTGCAGATACGAATTTGTTTTGTTAGGACAATATTTGTCTATACCATTGTTCTGTTGCAGGAGGATCCAGACTCTTATACTGGAGTGTTATTTATATTATTTATGCTAGTAAAAGAAAGACAATCTATGACTTGTGCACTGTGTCCTGGAGTTCCTTTCTGAAAATACTTAATAGCACCATTTTAGCTGTAGGTATAAAATTACAGTGCATAAATTTATTAATTTCACCAATTGCATTCAAAACTTGATAGTGGCTCTGAATTCCCACCAGATAATTTTTAAAATCCAATTCAGTAATGCAACAAGGTTCTTCATAGAATCATAGAATCATAGAGTTGGAATAGACCAGTGTTTCCCAACCGGTGTTCCGCGGCACACTAGTGTGCCGCGATACGTTGCCTGGTGTGCCGCGGGAAAAATTGGCGGGGGGGGGGGAATAAAGGGGAAAAAAATTATTCCCCCACCGCCAGGCGTGGGGCTGGGGCGGGGGAAGCCCGAGCTTCCCCCTCCCCCAGAACGGGACCCAGAGCCATGCCGAAGCTGCGCGCAGCTTTGGCATCGCTCTGGGAGCTTGCGGGGCTGGGGGAGGAGGAAGCCCTCCGCCAGCCTCCAAACCATGTCGGGAGACAGCGGGATGGCGCGCTGCGCCTCTCCCGCTGTCCCCCGAGTTTGCAGGGCTGGCGATGGGGAGGAGCAGGCTTCTCCCCCCGCCAGCCTTCCAGCCAAGTCGGGGGGCAGCGGCAAGGGCGCGCTGCGCCTCTCCCGCTGTCCCCCGAGTTTGCGGGGCTGGCGACGGGGAGGAGCAGGCTTCTCCCCCTGCCAGCCTTCCAGCCAAGTCGGGGGGCAGCGGGAAGGGCGCGCTGGGTTTCTCCGCTGTCCCGGACGGCTTTCAAAAGCCTGCCTTCAAAAGCCGTCCGGGACAGCGTCCCGTCAAAAGCCGTCCGGGACAGCGGAGAAACGCGCTGCCTTTCTCCGCCCTCCCGGGAAGGCAGGCAGGGGGGAGCAAAGGCTTTCGCCCCTGCCCGCCTTCAGAAGAGGTCAAGATTTTCGCCTGGACCTCTTCTGAAGGTGGGCGGGGGGCGAAAGTCCTTGCTCCCCCCTGCCTGCCTTCAAAAGCCATCCGGGACAGCGGAGAAATGCGCTGCCTTTCTCTGCTCTCCCGGGAAGGCAGGCAGGGGGGAGCAAAGGCTTTCGCCCCCACCCGCCTTCAGAAGAGGTCCAGGCGAAAATCTTTGTCCCCCCTGCCTGCCTTCCCAGGGGCTTTTAAATTGCCCCGGACAGCGGAGAAGTCCTCCGCTGTCCCGGGCGATTTTAAAATGCCGCCCGCTAGCATTTTAAGATTGCCCCGGACAGCGGAGAAGTCCTCCGCTGTCCCGGGGTTTTTTAAAATGCTGGGGGTGGGAAGAAAAGCCCTTGTCCCCCCCCCCCCAGCCTTCAGAAGAGGTCGGGGGACAGACTGTCCCCGGATCTGGTCTGAAGGCGGTTTCCCTAGGAACGCATTAATTGATTTTCAATGCATTCCTATGGGAAACCGTGCATCGCAAGACGAAAAACTCGCAAGACGAAGAGACTTGCGGAACGAATTAATTTCGTCTTGCGAGGCACCACTGTATCCAGAGAGGCGGCCTTCAGGCGAGTTTTAATTTTAATTTTCCTTCTCCCACTTAATGCCCCACGCTCGCCCGAGCAGCTTGCAGTCCTCGGTAACCACGGCGACCCGAGGGAGGGGAGGGAACAGGGAAGTCGAGGGCGGCGGCGAGCCGCGATGACGTCAGTGGGCCGCGCCGCCTCGCCCTGGCACGGTGTGAGAGCCCCGGCTACTGGCGCGAGCTTCAGAATAAGTGGGATCCGCGTGCACGAGACCGAGATTGCGGGTAAGGAGCTCAGCCCTGGGCAGGAGGAAGCGGAGCCGCGTGTGCGGGCCACATCCCCACAGAGAGCGAGCCTCCCCTGGCCCACCACTCCGGGCAGGTCCACTCGCATGAGGGGGCGGCGATGACGACGGCCGGCAGCTTGCCTGCAATGCCATCCCTCGAGCAGGCGAGGAGCCCGGAGGCTACCAGATGCGAGTCCTCTTTCCCACCCTGCTCGGGAGTCCAGAGCACTTGGTCGCATTCAGGATCTAGCGTGGGGAAGCGGGGCTTGTGTCTGGGCTGGACACATTGGGCTGCCTGTGCCGCTCGACCTGCGGGGAGAAATCAGGGTGGGAGTCACGACCGTGAGGCAGGGCTGCCAAGTGTGGCAGAAGAGGACACGGCCGTCGCACCTGTCCTTAGGTAGGAGCTTCTTCCGTGTCGACCTGCTGCCCTAAAGTCTTGGCTTTTTTCTTGGCTTTTTGGCGGTTGGCATAGAAGGAAGGCAAGGGGGAGGGGGGAAAATTGAAACTTACACTTTCGTGCGTCCCTCCCAGCGTGACCTTTGACCATTTTGGTTGCCCTCCTCTGGGCACGTTCCAGTTTGTCAGTGTCCTTCTTGAACTGTGGTGCCCAGAACTGGACACAGTACTCCAGGTGAGGTCTGACCAAAGCAGAATACAGTGGCACTATTACTTCCCTTGATCTAGATGCTATACTCCTATTGATGCAGCCCAGAATTGCAAAGCTAGTTGAGGGGGCACCCGGATATGAACCAGGGAACTCTTGATAGAGACCCATTCTCCAATGGCAGAAATAGTAAATAAAACCTCAAGCAATAGCCCTCTCCTGCCATTGCTCTCATTCAGCATTTTACATTATGTTATCCTGGTATTCTACATTTTGTGTTGCATGCCCACGATTCCACACACACTCTTGAAGTTACTATTGCTATCCATTCTTGCCCAACTGCCCAAGTCGGTGATATAGATTCTTCCCTCGAAAGTGTTAACGTACAAAAGAATATGAAAATAAATGAGAAGACACTAGATTTAAAGTTGCCATATTTGGCAGACTGATTAAATACATAATCACCTCTACAGGGTGTTTTCTGACTTCAAAAAAATCATCTGAGCTTTTTAGAAGTGAAAGCAATCAAGAAGACTAAACTGGCAAGAATCATTCATGAAAGAAAGGAACATGCCTTAGCATTTTTATTACTAGCAAAGCTGATATTTATCTCCATCAAGTCAATCCATCAAGTTTTAGAAACAATCACCAAAGCATTTCAAGGTTAATACATTTCAGCATCAGAAAAGCAGTTGACTTGGTCTCTTCAAGCTGCAGAGAACAGACACTGTAGAGAATATAGAGAGAAATGTATTTTATATAGACAGAAAAGTCCATTTCATAGCAATGAAACAGGAATCATGATTCATAACACATTTATCATAAAAAAACAGATTTCCTGTTAAAATCAATTTCCTGCTAAAGCTAGGTCCAAGTGGATTAATAAATATTGATAAGCCTTGATCAGACAATCTAGTCTGATAGTTTGTCTCCAATACTGATTGGCTAGAGCTCTTTTCAGATGTTATAAAATGCCTGGATAAAGAATAATCAGTGAGTGAATAAGGGAGCTGGATTGTGAATTTCTGCATAAACTCTGTGCCTAAATTGTCATTTTTGTCTCAGTTTTGCCCTGTTCCATCCCACTGTCTTCCCATTTCTATGCCCCATAATACATTGTGCAACACTGCTCATGTAGTTATTGCCAGTCGCCCCAAATGTTACCAGCTTAGGAACAGAAATTCTCCTGCTGCACAAGTGTAGGGTTGCCATATTTCAAGAAGTAAAGATCCAGACACAGTTGCTCAGCTTTTGGGGGCGATTGTTCAAAAAGTTGTTGAGCACTTCCAATGGGGAGCAGACAAAGTCCTGGATATTTACATTTACCCGGGCGCCAATTTAGCCGCCACCAACAGGACATTACAAGAATTTCCCAGTTTATAAGGCAACCCTATACAAGTGTGATATACCGTTATCTGTTTATAATAATAGGACATTGCCACAGATTGTGATCCTTGCACAAAGATATTGGAACTAACCCTAACCAATATTTGTTAACAGTGTTTCCATTTAAACTTTTGATGTCTAAAATAAATCATCCACAGTTTAAATGCACTGCTTTTTTCCCTTCATTGCACTGTGGCAGGTTCTGATTCTTCCTGGACATCTGTTTATCCCGAATACTGGACGAGAAACAACGTATGCGAGTGGCTACAATTTTGTTGTGATCAATACAAACTGGATGCCAACTGTATTTCATTTTCCCACTTTAACATCAATGGCCAACAACTGTGCGGCATGACCCAAGAGGAGTTTCTAAATGCTGCAGGCATTTGTGGTGAATACCTGTATTTCATCCTACAAAACATCAAGGCTCATGGTCAGTGTGCCAAAGATTTAATCGGAGTATGATTGTTTCATTCTGACTGTGACTGATAATATTTGCACAAGGCATTGAACTGACATCCACAGAGATTTATACGTTGCCCTGAACCACACTTTGGTCTGGGCATGTATGTAAATGCACTCAGTGTGGGGGAAACAAGAATAAAACAAGGTGGAAAGTGAATTTTACACAAGAATAAATCTTTTTTACAAAATCATATCTTGTGCTGTAGGCAGGTAGACAAGATTGGGACAGGGGAACAAGGACATGGAAATTAAAAAGGGAATATACAAGGGAAACTAGGTTTTTGATGAAGTGTAATGGAGGATTCTGAAATGCTACAACAGTAGCACAGTATTGTAGTTTTAAGAGTCTGTTTTGGACCAGGGATTGGGGTTTTTTAATGCAGGGTATGTACCAAAAGTCTCAATACAGACATTTATTATTAAAAACTTTTATGGTTTTCTCTATAGGTGTCTCCTTCTTTCATGACAATGAAGATACAAAGTCGTCTGAAAAAGATTGTAAGTAAACTTTTTTAAAGTGTGTGTTTTTCTAGATAAGAGTGAAAGCTCATAGCTAAAAGCCGTAACTGCAGCTTCAATATACAGCAGTCCACAGGGACCAGAACTCGCAGGGTGACCACTGGAGAGACAAACCTGGTCCCATGAAATTTAACATCTGGTGTTGGAAAGCTCAGTGCTCTTCCCAATGTTCTTTAGAATCTATGTGAATGAAACCACTGGGAATTTTGAAGTTGGGTGTGACCACTGTACTTATGACACCCAGCTCTATGTCTCATGAGCTGTGATCAAATGGATTTGGACACATAGACTGAAACTGAATCCAGGAAAGTTGGAGGTGATACTGTCCTGGAGGGTGAGATATGGCAACAATTGAAGAGCTTAGTTATTAATAATATTTATTAAATTTCTATACCACTCTTCATCCGTGGATCACAGATGCTTTACAATAAAAAACCCACAAAAATACATAACAAATGAAAACAATAATCCCACACACACATTGTTTAAAATACCATAGATTGATAAGCAAGTTTTGTGGTACATAAAACAACACTCTGGAAATTAAATCTGTTGTGCAGGAAATAGGTAAAAAGTAAAGGACCACTGGACGGTTAAGTCCAGTCAAAGGTGACTATGGGGTTGTGACACTCATCTCGCTTTCAGGCCGAGGGAGCTAGCATTTGTCCACATACAGCTTTCCAGATCATGTGGCCAGCATGACTAAACCGCTTCTGGCACAACCATTTCAGGCTGGCGGAAGTGGCCAAGGAGTGGGCCAGGGAATACCGTGATGGAAGCCAGAGCGCATGGAAACATCATTTACCTTCCTGCCACAGCAATACCTATTTATTTGCTTGCACTGGTGTGCTTTCAAACTGCTAGGTTGGCAGGAGCTGGGACAGAGCAATGGGAACTCACTCCATCATGGGGATTCGAACCTCCAACCTTCTGATAGGATAGGAACTTTGCCTATAATGACTGAAATTTCCAAGGTTGGCTACTGTAATGTGTTTTATACGGGGCTTTCTTAAGAATAAAAAAGTATCAGTTGGTGCAATATTGCTGCAGTCTGTTTCCTGTTAAAAGTCCAGAGCAGGGAACATGTGCAGCCTTTGCTGTTTGTTTATGCCTATGAAAGTTTACACAGTCTGGGATCTGTGGTCTCAGAGACCATAGGCCAAACTTAGATATGACATTAAAACACGTCTTTGTATTAACATACACTTTAAATACAAATACTAGCTACTGGCAGGTGCACAAGGTCATTTTTGGATCAGAATAGGCAGGGAAAGGGAATTTATCCCTTTCTTCCCCTTCTGTAGTGCTGATGAAAATTGCTCCTACTGTTGAAGAAAGAAGATCCAATGTATTTTTTATCAGAAATGCAGCAAGGGAGGAAAGGGTTTAAAAAACCTCTACTACAATGCTGCTAATCTCCCTATTTGTATGGCTGGTGTTTGCTTTCTTCTTCTTCCTCTTCTTCTTCTTCTTCTTCTTCTTCTTCCCACATAAAATGCAACAACAAAAAAGTGCATTTATCACAATGGCTAGTTTGGTCCTTGCTCTTCCTGCCATCTTTGTTCATCAAATAAGCCCTGCATTAGTTTGCATATATTTGTGCTCTGTGAAATCTGACCCTGGAAGCAGAGCCCTTGCAGCATGGTCCTGAGGCTATGGAACAATTCCTTCTGGAACTGAGCAATGCTTGATACCCCTTTTGATCAGGCTTTTGGGGATTTCTGCCTAGACCAATTTTTTGATTGCCTGAAGCATTTCTAGTTATTTTGTTCCGTTTTTATTGATTCCTCTTTTTCTTTGCTCTTTTTCTTTGTTGCAAGCCACTTTGGACAGACTTTGGAAATGCTATTAAATAAATAAATGGGACATGACCAAAGACCTGTGTAAATATAAGATCATATTTTGTGGTTCTCGGTTGTGCAAGTCTCTTAGAAACCAGACCCATAGGTTTACACTGTGCTTTTCCATGCATTTGCAAAAAAACAAAAAAAAACAAAAAACCAGCACTTGCAAAAAAAGGAAAATCTGCATCAACACTAACATCAGTCTAAAGATCAGCACAGAGGTACCAATGTCCAATAATGAACTTTGACACTGCCTACAATACTCCATAACTATGGCCTTCAGATTATACTGTAGGTAGAAGCACTATTTACATAGAGATACAATCAGGACACACTGTGTTTTCAAATAACCATGTTTTCAGATAATTGAAATCTGGCCACTGGTATCTTATGTACTTCTCTCTCTTTTTTGGCTGCCAGCTTAGCTAACTGTCCAGCTTCTGGTTAATAATTCATTTTGCTTTATCTTTATGTTAAAGTTGGATTTTTAATTTTAAGATAAATCACAGACCCATGTTGGTTTAGTATTGCATGGAATGTTATTGGGTGAACACTTTGACCTCTTTAAGTCACATTGTCACCCGACCCTGAAATTCATCCATATTTATTTATGTCCATGCTTTTTAAAAAAATGTTTTCCAGATATTGATAAGGCATGTTTGAGGACAGGTGGCATCAAGAGCCAAGAGTTTCAAAGTCACAGCAGAACAAGTAGGTATACCTCCGCCATCTATAGCCTTTGAAACGTCATAGAAAACGTCACTGTTTGCAGTACATCTCCAAATACGCTTGTAGCCTGTATGAACAGTGCTTGTTTTTGTTTAAATGTTTATTCCAGTTCTCATATATAAGCAATAGTTACCTACTGCAATGCTCACAGCATCACACAGCCACCAGGTGACACTCCTAGTATCCAAGAGACAAACACCTTTTCAGATTCCTACTGGAGAATAAACTCAAAAAGCAGGTGTTGTAGGCCTTGAAGGTCCAAAGATGAAGAAGCAGCCGTGTCTAACTAGGCTTTTCCTGTTTTTTACTAGCAGTTTCGAGACACAACAGCTACAAAATCACTGCAGCCCAATTGTGGGGAAAGCTCCATACGTTTACTTATTCCTGTCACAAGGCAATTCTCTCATACCCTTTAAAAAAATGGCAACTCTACATTTAGTCAGGAGGAGAAAAGAAGCAGAGGAAGGGGTGGAGCAGCTGAGAAGGCATAAAGCCTGAGAATAAAGAAATGAGAGAGTCAGAGGATGGTTTGGAAGAATGCTGAACAAACAAGAATGAATAAAGACAGGATATGAATAGCATCCAAAGGAACTGTGGAAGAATTGGTTTGGAAGCTATCAGCTGTGGCGTGTGTGGCAGGGTGGAGCTGTGGAGCCACTCTCCTGGCGCTGGCATTGCTGCTGCTGTTTACCTGGATGGGGTGAAGCAGGGCAGCAGCAAGGGTGGGGCCATCAGTGCACCTGGATGGCCCTGTCCCATCCTGGCAAGCAGCAGAGGCAGCAGTATCAGCAAAGCAGCTCCACAGCTCCACCCAACCACACCAGTTGCTACTAGTCAGTAGGAGTGGAGGCATTTGGTCATATGCATAAAATATATGAATAGCTCTAAAGTGGAAATGGTGATTATATCAGTTTTCTGTGTGCATGAATAGCATGCAAAGAAGGCTGTGCTGACTAGGGCAAAGTCGCTCAGTAAGTTTCACAGTTGAGGGAGACTTGAGCTTAGTTCTCACAGGTTTGCCACAGGCATAGATCCCTTTACTGCTTTTTTAAAAAAAGATATTTTTATTTGAAATTGTTGAATGAGCTGTAGTTATGCATATACGTTATGAGATTTTTTTAAAAAAAACAGCTCTTATTATTTATCTGATTTTGCAATTTAGTCTCAAATATAGCAGAGCAAAACCTGAGTTTATTATGCACGCATACAGACTCTTCTTATTAAAATCTGAAGTGGGGTCACCGCATTTCAAGTTTGGATTTGGGAAACAGAAGAGATTCAGCAGAAATTATCAGCATTGGCTTCCTGCAGCTGTAAACCTCCTTGAACTCAAGAGATGATGACTCAAGCACACTCATAGTTCATTCATTTCCTTAAATTGTTTGTTCTCCAGCTTCATGGGGATGGGGAGTTCAACAGTTAATTTCAATAGAAGTGTCAACACTCAAGCACAGCTGGGGATCAACCCATAAGCAATGAGAATGCCATAATAATCATATTGTACATTGTATATACTGTATGTATGTACCGCATTTATGCAAATCTAATGTGCCATCAAATCTAATGCACACCTCAATTTTCAAAACCTTGAAAACAAAAAAGGATTTGCTGGCACCATCAAATCTAATGCACACCCTAATTTTTGTGAGGTCATTTGGCCAAAATGGTGCACATTCCATTCAAGTAAATATGGTATGTATAGTGATAGATAAATGAGATGAATCAATATTAATACCAACAGCTGTGTTGCAAAAATGAGGGTACTGAGAAACGAAAATATTTAGGGGGAAATATCTAAGGGGGTCTTTGTCCATGGAGTTTTCTTGGCAAGGATACTGGAGTGGCCTGCTCCAGGTGGATCATATTTGGTCAAAACTCTCCACTATGACCTGTCCGTCTAGGGTGGCCCTGCACGGCATAACTCATAGCTCCTCTGAGTTATTCAAGCCCCTTTGCCACAACAAGGCAGTGATCCATGAAGGATCATGGGCTCCATGAACATTGCAGATGGTGACAGCAGTCACAAAATTAAAAGACACCTGCTTCTTGGGAGAAAAGCAATGACAAACCTAGACAGCAACTTAAAAAGCAGAGACATCACCTTGCCGACAAAGGTCCATACAGTTAAAGCTATGGTTTTCCCAGTAGTGATGTATGGAAGTGAGAGCTGGACCATAAAGAAGGCTGGTCGCCAAAGAATTGATGCTTTTGAATTATGGTGCTGGAGGAGACTCAAACCTATCCATTCTTAAAGAAATCAGCCCTGAGTGCTCACTGGAAGGACAGATTGTGAAGTTGAGGCTCCAATACTTTGGCCACCTCATGAGAAGAGAAGACTCCCTGGAAAAGACCCTGATGTTGGGAAAGATTGAGGGCACAAGGAGAAGGGGACGACAGAGGATGAGATGGTTGGACAGTGTTCTCGAAGCTACCAGCATGAGTTTGACCAAACTGCGGGAGGCAGTGGAAGACAGGAGTGCCTGGCATGGTCTGGTCCATGAGGTCACGAAGAGTTGGACATGACCGAACGACTAAGCAACAACATCTAAGGGTGTAAAAATATTCAGAAATAGACCAGTGATGACTGAGAATGCCCAGAGGCCATGGAATTCTGAATGTCCATATGGGGGGGGGGGGGGCGTTGCAGGAGAAAATATTACAAAAACCAAGAGGAAACAAAGTGAATGTATTATCCTGAAAGTATGATTGGGGGCTGGAACACTAAACAGAAGCACTCCACATTTGTTACAGGTCCCAGTTGTCACTGCTGATATTTGAGAACCAATTGTGGCTTCTACACAGTAGTGAGGAAACAGCATTTTGCATGTGCTCAGTGGCATTATTACCATTTAGTCTTCAGAAGTCCCTAGGGCGACACCTAAAGGGGTCTAGTAAAATGCTGTTTAGCACTATCTCCAGCCAAGCATGGTTATTTTTGTAATGGCCCATGTCAGCTTGCTCTACAGATTTGCAGTGTAGTGTGCCACTCCCCTTCCCTGCATCATAATCCTCCTAACCAAATGGAATTCTCAAAACCCTGACAGCCTTGCTTCTGAAATGAATTTTTACTAGTAAAAGCTATGTGCTGCTTTTAATTCTTGAAGGTCTACAGAGCTCTCACTTATGGGAATTTGTAAGAGACCTCCTCCTGTCTCCTGAGGAGAACAGTGGTATTCTGGAATGGGAAGACAGAGACCAAGGCATCTTTCGAGTTGTTAAATCAGATGCTCTAGCAAAGATGTGGGGGCAAAGAAAGAAAAACGATAGAATGACCTATGAAAAACTAAGCAGAGCACTCAGGTAAGCTATTGATTTAATCGGCATTATATAAGACAGCTGATTTCACAGTTTAACTTGTTCCAAAGATTTTTTAATTTTTTTTATGCTGTATAATGCAAAGGTCATGAGACACAGCTATGGCTCTTTTGATTAAAGATAGGATCATCTTGCCAAATCTGTGAGTAGAATAAATGAGGATAATGAGACATTAGTCAACAGATCATTTGCCAACCTTACCCAGTGAATATGCCGCTTAATACTATTACCTTACCATTTCCCTTGGCAACAATCCTAGAATTTGACTCTGAACTGTTTTCTTAGGAAAACAAATGTAATGCCCAGTGTTTCAAAAGGAGGGAGTTGAACTTCAAGGTGTCTGGGAAAGTGTTGAACTCTGAGCAGTTTAACTGTGCTGTATGTGTGCAAGTTCCCCTTTGCCATAAGACTAGAGTGGTCTCTCAAAAAGAATGTCTTATTGACTAGCATAGTAAAACATTTAACATAGTACTGTATCTTAAAGCTGTTTCTAAGTCCAACTTCAATTTTGTTGTTGCAGATACTATTATAAAACTGGTATTTTGGAACGAGTGGACAGAAGGTTAGTGTACAAGTTTGGAAAGAATGCACATGGATGGCAAGAGAGCAAGCTATGAAATACCCTTTTGCTTCAGACTCACTGTCAAATATGCAACATGAAGTCACCAAGGGAAGCTCTTTGCAGGACCTCTCTAGATTCATAACTGGATAAAATAGCAACAATAGACTTTGAGGATTGTATTGGGGAATTCACTGTTCTCCATATTTTTTGGACTAGCATCATCAAATGCTTGACACTTATCAAAATAACACCCAAAAACTGCTCCGTAGACGTATACCATACTCTGGGGCTATATATGCAGCATTGTTCCCAATGCCAAGAGCAGCAGTTTGCCAGTCAGGGCTCCCCAGACCATCTTCTAAACTGTGCAGGAATTTGTAACTCACACTTTATGCGGTGAGATCAACGAGGCAGCAAGAAAGTAGAAAGCTTGCGGCAAATGAAGTTACACCAGAAAATGTGAAGAAGGGACACCATATTTCCAACCTATCCAAGTCAATAAGAAAGTACGATGAACTTAGCTATATATCAGATTCCCTCGCTGAATCCACAGTTCTGTCACTTTAAAAAAGCCAAACCCATAGATTTCAAAAGAACACATGCTTGAAAACTAATTTCAAAATTAACCCATATATTTATCAATTTTTATCAACTCCCCCCCCCTCCCCCATTTCTGGTGCTTCCATCACTGTATGCACTTTAGTGCAAATAGTTATCACTTGTTTATACTCTGTTAGTGGGCTGGTTGGCTATAGTAAGTCAAATACTATCTGACTGCATATTGTCCTACATTCGTTTTTATGGAGTGGAGTATATTGAGCATGGGGACGGCAGAATATAAATATTTTAAATAAATTAAATTAAAAAATAAAATGAGGGTCTATTTTACATACAGACAGACAGACACACATTTTGGAATTTGTGAAAGCAAATACTGTGGTTCTGGTCAAAGAATAATGAAAAATAAGTTTGTGGGAACACTGCTGTAATCTAGTAGAATAGTGCTGAATCATGTTGTTGTTTAGTCGTTTAGTCGTGTCCGACTCTTCGTGACCCCATAGACCAGAGCATGCCAGGCACTCCTGTCTTCCACTGCCTCCCGCAGTTTGGTCAAATGCTGAATCATAATCCCTATTAAACTCAGAGGACATACGTGCATCAGTTTATACATTTTTCTGCCACTCATATTCTTATCTAACTAGCATGTCTTTTCCACTCCTGCCTTCAGCGAGGCTCAGAAACGTAAGGCATTTCTATATCAGGCACTTAAAACTGTGATATCCCCCCTCTCCACTTCCTAAAGAGCCTAGAAGGTTTGGTTTTTGGGGGTACTGAAGTTTCATGATTTGTATTCCTAAATCCCTCCACAACATTTCATGATCAGTCAGTTTGTACAATTAAACAGATTTGAAACATTTTAAAATATTGCATAGCCATGCACTTAAGACTATGCAGGTACAAGAATTCAGGCTACATAAATCCTTCTAAACTTATACAGTCATCCCTCGGGTTAAATATGCTTCAGGTTGAGCGTTTTCAGGTTACGCTCCGCGGCGACATGGAAGTAACAGAACATGTTACTTCCGGGTTTCGCTGCTCACACATGCGCAGGCGCTCAAAATAACGTCTCGCGCATGCACAGAAGTGGCGAACGTGACCTGTGCACGCACAGACACGGGTTGTGTTCACTTCTGGATGCGAACAGGGCTCCGGAACGGATCCCATTCACATCCAAAGGTACCACTGTATAACGGATTATGAATAGAGTGGTTATTTTTAAAGCAGTGTATTTGTACTATAACCTAATAGCAATTATGCCTTTTTGGTTCAGGATTCTACCTCAGGTGGTGCTTGACCAGTTTAACTGTGGGTTTTTGTTCATCTTTAAAGCAGCAGGGCTTCTGCAAACTAACATAGGCCTCTCCTACCCTGTCAGTTTTAGAATTCGCTTTAATTCTTTTATCCTTTAATGATGGGCACATCCTAAGCACACTATGTGGAACTGAGTTACTCACAAGGAGCCAGCAGAGATAATAAATCCCTTTTGGCAAGTGGATATTTTATCAGTACTCAAACCCACCCAGGCCTGGGACATGAGAGCCATCCTGCTATGGCCAGAGAAAGGAACTGTGGGGATTTCATCCAGATCAATGTGGAAGACTTGTAAGAACAATAGATCAAAGCTGGTTAAAGTGTACTCCCTGATCCTTAACAGATTTTAAGTCAAGTTTGTTCACTGATTTGAGCAATTTAGGGATTTTTCTGCAGGTGCTGGTTTCCAATTGAATGTTGACCTAGTATCTTTTCTTTTGGCTCACTTCATCCCTGCCTTACCATTTGATTGTAGCTAGGACAAAATGGCATCCTTTCAAGGAAGCATTTAGTTTGGTGATGTCTGCCCTCTGTGTTACTTCTCCCAACCTGTTGTCCTTTTCATGTCATAGGATGAGAAATCTGGCATGCCTCATTTATGTACTGTAATTTTGCCCAATGTACCAAACCTTCCACCCCATCACCTTTTTAGTTATCTAAACTAAACACTGAGCATATTTTCAATGAGGTCACAGTGGTACACACCTGACAGCTGCACTTTATATGGGGGGAAATGCCCAGTTTATTGCACAACACACAGCACCAAGACTGAGCCACAACATATATTACGTGCATCTGTTTCTCAAGAATTTTTACGCTTCTCCCTGAAAGCCTTGCTTTTAAAGTTACTGAACTAGATTCAATTTTGATTTCAAGAGTGGAATTTTTGTGGCACTGGGTAAGGGGACACAGAGAATACGTCACATTTATGAGTTTCTTTTTTAAAAGAAAGATCAACAGAGAAGGCTTATCAATAATATAGTTTACCACATCTGTGAGGTGCCAGTTCACAGGCCTCGCACTGCTTTTTCTATGAGCATGTGCCCTTCTAGTCACTGCCAAATTACAAGTGAATTCTGCATTATATAATAATGGGCTAAATCCTGTGCCAAAAAAGCTGCGTCTTAATTCATGTGAGTTTTCCCCACACCTTGTTAGTGGGTGCTTGTGACTCTGCTTTGTAAGGCTTCATTTTATTTATTAATATGACAGTTCCCAGCAAAGGACAATTGTGAGGCTGTATTGCCATTCACAGGATCTGGTTTTGACATGTTATTGCAAACATTTAAAAGAAAACGTGTTGTGCCTGAGATCTAAATGAAGCATACAGTGATTTCTGCACACCATCAGACAAAAGGCCCGGAGCTGTATATATAGGACTTTCAGCTATGTTTGCCATAGTTATTTGCAGGTCAAAACCCTATTCATCTAGCAGGGCATCTGTCTTATAAAATAATAATAATAACCAGCGCATAATTAAACCTTCCTTTATCCCCACATTACAAGTGAGGCTTTTGAAAATAGTTTGCCCCACAGCATACTGGGGTTGTGTGAGGAGCTGCAATTCAAAGAAAAATTGCATCTAAAGAAGCTCCTGCATTCAGGTCCCCAAATACCATATTTTTGCACTATAACACTCACTTTTTTCCTCCTAAAAAGTAAGGGGAAATGTCTGTGCGTGTTATGGAGGGAATGCCTACGGGTGGCATGCCTACGGATTTTCCTCCTCTAAAAACTACGTGTGTGTTATGGTCGAGTGTGTGTTATAGAGCGAAAAATATGGTATTTTCTTACTTGCGAGCAGTGATGGTGTGCCATGTTCAGGCCTGCTGGTGTTTTAAAAAGCATTCAACCATCTTGGAGTTGGCTAAAATTGCACTAGAATTTTTTCAGGTAGCAGAGAATACTTTCTTGGTGAGCAACACCTTGCTACATGAGGCAAAGGCAGATTAAGGGGGCAGAACCCAGTGTGGAATTCTACATTCCTGTCAAAGCAGCCGTAGAAGTCCATATAAATTTATGGTGTAGAATGAAGCATGGTTGTGAAGTGTGTGTGTAAGAATATTAAATCCTGTACAATAATTTCGGATTTGTGTATTTTCCAAACCACTGTAGTTTGTAAAGTGTGCATAAAAAATGTAATTGTAACCTGCGTCATTTATGTTGGATGTTATTTTACAATTCATTGTATTTATTTTTATTTATTGAATTTATATACCATCCTATACCTGGAGGTCTGACAGCGGTTCACAGAACAAAATTCATGTCAACCTTTTTCCTGAGCCCACCCCAGATTTGGAAAGCCTGTGTCACGCCCAGTGATGTCACCTCCGATTACCTCAGCATTAACTCCATGTACCCTCCAACCTTAAAATACCGCTCCACTATCCTTCCTTTTCTCTAAATGTACTTCTGGGTGGAGCAGCAGTGGCCAAGTGGGTATTGCATTTCTCCTTTGGACTTTCTGTTCTCCCTCTAGTGTCTGAATGCTGCAACAACAGCATCACCAGACTGTGCTGCTGACATTAGGAAACATAGTTCTCATCTAGACCAGTGCTCCCCCCCCCCCCCATGGTACTCAATGGTATGCAGTACCGGCACCCCAAGTGTGACACTTACTGCAACAACTTCATGGTGTGTATTGGCACCTTTAAAAAGCACTGAGGATGGCTGTGTCCATTGCAGGGACCCCACTACGTAGCTTTGGGGAAATGAATGGGTTCTTCCGTGCTTCAAATTACAATGCAATCCAGAAAAGAACTTTCAGGACTGTAACCCCTGCCTCAATTCAAGTGAAGCAACATGAGCTTTCAGGGGCATTTGAATGTTAAAGACTTTGTTAATTTCAGCTAGCATTTTATAAGAGGCTCATAAGTGCAATTCTGACCGAAGAAGGAAAGTTGTCATGTAGAAGTAGACCTCAGTGTCATGTGCAGAGTTATTGCCTGAAATACTTCCTGCAGCCAATGAGAAGCCGCAATTTGGTTTTTGAACCTCTTGAAGTTGAATGGACTTCCAGAACAGATTCTGTTCAACTTCCAAGGTACAAGTGTAAATACTGTGGGATGTGACATCTCAGGGGGTATAGTAAAATGCACTTCTCTCTGATATAGTAACATTACATCATAACCAAGTGGGGGCATTTTCAGACAAACACTTACCCAAGTGCAAATTTGGGCCAGCTCAGAAGTTAATTGAGTTTGTTTGTACTGTTTTGGATATATGAAAAAACAATAAAAATATTATGAGGTGGGGAGTTGATTGTGAACCTTCTACATGTCAGGGGTCTTCTTGGCCTCACACATGCACACCCACCCACCACCACATGCAATTGAATTTATATGTTCAACCTAAGTTTTGCCCACATGGTCTATCTTCCTCATTTTGTTACAGAATGATCAAACATACAATTGCTTCATACACACATTAAATTCTACATAAATGATGCCTTCCGTCCAATGGCAAAGGTGAGCATGTAAGCCAAGACACAGTTCTTTGCCACGTGTGCTGGGCTACAACATGGACCAATCCTAAAATAGCATAGCCACATCTTCAAATTGTGCTACTTTGAATATTATATTAAGCCAGCCCTATATTTGATGTGGTGACACATAAGTGGGCCTGAGCAACAGATGCTTCCAAAGCAGTCAACCTCACTCTATTGTGCCACTGCTTCGTATTTCGTATTCTTCAACATCAACTTCGTTGGACTGGTCATGTTGTGCCAATGCCTGATGATCATCTTCCAAAGCAACTACTCCATTCTGAACTTAAAAATGGAAAGTGTAATGCTGGTGGTCGACAAAAGAGGTTAAAGACTGTCTCAAGGCAAATCTTAAAAAATGTAGTTTAAACACTGACAACTGGGAAACACTAGCCTGCGAGCGCTCCAGTTGGAGAACAGCCTTTACCAAAGGTGTCATGGGCTTTGAAGACACTTGAACTCAGGACGCAAGGGAGAAACATGCTAGGAGGAAGGCACGCTTGGCAAATCCACACCGTGCTCAACTCCCACCCGGAAACCAATCTCCCCACTGTGGAAGGACGTGTGGGTCCAGAATTGGCCTCCACAGTCACTTACAAACTCACTGTTAAGAATGTGTTCATGAAAGACAATCTTACTCAGCTACGAGTGATCGCCAAAGAAGAAGTAGTAGAAGAAGAACAGAGTTTTGTTGTTTTGATGTCATTGACAGTGGAGAGCCAATTTTGCAAAGTCTTATAGTGCTTGGGCATCACCAGTAAATCACAGCCTGGAATGGCTATATCGCTTGCCACATGCAACATGATGAAACACAGCATGCTGCCATTCTTGTGAATATTTCACCAGTGCTGCTGGGCTGGCAACTTTTTGGGTTTCTGCTTTGTAGGGGGGGAAGCGCACATTATATGATGAATGCACAGCTACACATAAAGTGCACACCCATTAGAATGCCACAACCAGTTATGTTTAGGACATGTGACAATGTAAAGACCTTTTCCTATATGGAAGTGAAAGCCAATAGGACAATTATCATGTCTAGAGCAACCTTCAGAATAATGGTGCTAAGTAAGAAAATTGATGCATAGAATTCTGTCATACAATTGCACAGGATTAGCAAAGTCCTGTGAAGATAGGCAGGGCAATTGCTTGAAAATCCAGAGCTTTCTCCAGTGTTTTCAATTATTGAAGAATCACATCAAACAGTATGGAGAAAGGAGAGATTTCACTGCCGGGAGCCTGGACAATACCCAATGAATTTGATTATTGTTATGTACTGAAGTTCTCACCCTGGGCCAGCAGGGGGATACTGTAGATAGTTATGCAAATAAAGGATCGAAAAGTGACGTTCAGTGATTGGATAGTTTTGTATGCAAATGAAAGATCGAAAATTGACGTTCAGTGATTGGATAGTTTTAGAACATTGCAACAGTTACAATTGTTCTGTAGCTCTATATAAGCAGGCTGACTGAGCTCCTCAGCTTAGTTCTGTTCCAGCTTACAAAATAAAGGCTGCTTTGGAGAAATCGCTGTGTCGTCTGCTATGTCAACCCACAACTTAACAATTATTATACATCAGCAAGGAATGGCTTGGTTACTTTAGACATGCATTCATTTTGCACGGTAAATTTACTGACAGAGAGTATATTGTAAGCAGTCTGAGAAAAGTTGCGGCTCCTTTTACAGAGTGAATCAGCATCTTGCTAGATATGTTAAAAGGTTTCATACAGTAGTTAAATTATTGGTACTGCTATAATAAGCGCCTCAAAGTCTCATGATAGTCATGCAAAAGTTCAAATGACTGGCAGGGACCCAAAAACCTACTTCAGATGTACACAGCAGCGTACATGCCCACAATGAAATTTTTTGCACTTTTTAATTCAAATAGCAGGGTACATCAAACTCCCCAAAGTTTGAACAACATGTGGAACCAGAAGGGTTTACTTTGAGAAACATAAATTCCTCAACTCCAATGAGGAACTATTGGCATAGTTCTTTGCATCAAGGATGATTGCTGCACACAAACAGTTTAAAATAAAATAAAAAAATTAATTCAAACTCTGGATGGATTTTATCAAATTCATCATACCTGCCTTTGAGCGAAACTTAGTAATTAAAAATAGGAACCCAGGCAGCAATATAGAATTGGTTTCCTGCACTTCCCAAGTAATTCAAAAGAGCAAATATTCACATTTTCTTAAAAGAAGCTGATAGTTCCTTGGATTTTGATCTTTCTCTTTCATCAACACATTCGCATGATTCAGACATAATACCAAACTGGTTCAGTATTATCTGAAAATAGAATCATAACATGCAGGCTTCCTCCCCCAGGTTCCTCTTCTTCCTGTGTGTCACGATTTCTTAACTTACTTTTGTGTTCTCAACAAACCCTAGAGCTCATCCAGACTTTCCTTTGTGCTGCGTTTCTCAGGCATAGGTCCATGCTTTCCAGGTCCAGGTCTGAGCGGTTGTTGATTGGAACAAATGGCAATCAGGTTTCCCACAGATTTATTTTTGTTCCAGTTCAGCAGTAAACAGCAGGTTCTCCCAGGGAAAGTGATGGGGGGGGGGTGGAACCAAACCCTTGGATATGGACCTGAAAAGTGTAGACCTGTGCCTGCAAAGCTCAGCACGGATGGAAGTCTGAATGAGCTCACACCTTGGCATTTTGATCGAACCTGAGCTCTCTTCAAGCATTACAACATGAAGGGACACCCTGGGAGGTTAAGGTTCTTAATGGCATGAGCCACCTCTGCACGTAAAAGAGACTCCCAGCTGTCAATGTTACAGGTGAAGATGGTGAAACTGGTATGAACTGTGAAACAATGAGGACAGGGCTAAAGGAGCATCTCTATCCTTAAATACCAGAACCTCATATTCCAAAGATATGCTTACCTATGAATTTGTTCTTTTTGTGCTGCCTTGGCTTGTTCCTATGTTCAAAATTAAGCATGCTGAAATATTTAACTGTATACAGTGGTACCTCGGGTTACATACGCTTCAGGTTACATACGCTTCAGGTTACAGACTCCGCTAACCCAGAAGTAGTGCTTCAGGTTAAGAACTTTGCTTCAGGATGAGAACAGAAATCGTGCTCCAGCAGCGCGGCGGCAGCAGCAAGCCCCATTAGCTAAAGTGGTGCTTCAGGTTAAGAACAGTTTCAGGTTAAGAACAGACCTCCGGAACGAAGTAAGTACTTAACCCAAGGTACCACTGTATGTGCCTTTTGACATGTTCTGCTTTCACAGCTGAATATGCGAATTTGTCATCCATCTTTGTCTGTCTTCATTGGGGTGCTTACATGCTGTCACCAGCAGATGGAACCAGATAATTGGAAATGAAAGAGAGAGTGGCGGAAAAGCTGCTATTCTAGGCTGCATCAACAGAAGTATAATGTCCAGATCAAGGGAAATAATTCTGCCTTTGTCAGACTACACCTGGAGTATTATGTCCAGTTCTGGGCGCCACAATTTAAGAAGGATATTGACAAGCTGTAATGTGTGCAGAGGAGGGTGATCAAGATGATCAAGGGTCTGGAAACCCAGGCTTTTGAGGAAGGGTTGAGGAAAATGGGTATCTTTTGCCTAGTAAAGAGGAGATTGAGAGGAGAAATGATAGACATCTTCAAATATCTAAAGTGCTGTCACATGGAAGATAGAGCAAGTTTGTTTTCTCCTGCTCTGGAGACTAGAACCTGAACCAATGGATCAAGTTACAAGAAAGGCTATTCCAAGTAAACATGAGGAATAATTTTCTGACCGTAAGAGCTGTTCAACCGTGGAATAGACTCCCATGAGAGGTGGTGTACCTTCCTTCGAGGTTTTTAAGCATTTTAATACTTCTATCATGTACAATCTAGTTGAGATTTCTACATTACAGGTGGTGGGACTAGATGACCCTCAGGAACCCTTCCAATGCTACAATTCTATGATTCTATCTTCCCTCCTTTGTTCTAGATGTCGATCTTTATTCCCCATCAGCACACACCATATTTCCTGATGTAGATCTTAACCGCCCCACCTCACCCTTCTTCCCTGGTTGGGGTAGGGATACTATTGCCAGTTTACCTTACTTGCCTAAATGTCTTGGGCCAGCATGGGTGAATACGTAATAGTTTTATCATATGGTGTCTGCTTGTTATCATATTGAAAAGCTCAGGTTGAAAACTTGTTTCTTTTAGGTCTTCAATATTTTTAACAAAAAAGGCAAAAGAAAAAAAAAAGCTTTTTAAAAAGCAAAAAAAAATTGCAAAAATTACTACAGGCATACCTTGGAGATATAGTGGTGCCTAGGGTTAAGAACTTAATTTGTTCCGGAGGTCCGTTCTTAACCTGAAACTTTTCTTTTTTTTAATATAATTTTTAATAACAAACCAATCAAATCACATTAATTACAAATTACAAAGCCAAATTTTAAAATTTTTGTTGGGGGTACCCATGCTTCGAGCTCCGAAAGGGATCCAAACATCTCTCTTGCTGCTGCTTTCATATTCACAGTTCTGTCCAAATAGTATTCACAGTTCTGTCCAATCTTCTCTTTATTGTTTTCTTCATCTTCTTGTTATCATATATTCCTTTCTTTGTGACCTCTGATAGTCTCCACAAGCGGGTTGGAAACAGACGTTGTTATATCCTGTGTGGATTTTCCATTCCTCCAAGAGCCATATTCAAACAGACAGACGCCATTTCAACACTTCCGTACAAAACATTCTTAAAGTCTGCCCATAAATCCTCGCAGGCCTGTCATTCTCTCCTCAAATTTCTTAGGAGGTTCTGCCAGGTCAAACTCACAGTCCGATATAATAACAAAACCATGGTCTCCTCCCCCTCGATCGTAAATCTTGCCACCAGGCCTGCTTCCTAACAAGTCTCTTTTTATAATTGCGTCATTCCAAAGGTCCTTCATTCCTTTCCAAATTTTCCACAACCCATGTCTTTGATTAGTAATTCATTTCCACACAGTTCTTAATCATCCCGCTTATAATCAGTAATTGCAACGATTCTTCGGGGGGGGGGGGTATTGTTAGGTAATCACATAAGATTAAAAAAAAGTCCCCCCCATTCCATCCCGTTCCAACATACCGACCCTTTGATGTATCTTCTTCTTGATTTATTTTCCTGTTAAATCCAGCCCGTCGCTCCACTTCACAGAGGTCACTTCAATTAGCAGTCTTGACTCCCGTTCTTCACTCGAAATATGTGCATTTGCTTCTCTCTAATTGTTTATTTTGAGCTGCTGCAACCAGGCCGCGCAATCAGAGACAGCGTCCGGGAGAGCCGTCTCACATGAGTACTGTGCACCTTGTGCCCTCACCCCCTTCTTTCGAACTCGGGGGTGATTTATGGCAACCGCAGGTGAGGCAGTATTCCCCATTCCCTTGGGGTAACAAGGGAGGCTGCATACTCCCATATCAGCCTCTTAATTACCTCGTGTGAGCCAGAGAGATGGTATTGTCGGCCATCTTCCAATGCGCCCCTAGCGGCCCCCCAACCTGAAACTTTTCTTAACCTGAGGTACCACTTTAGCTAATGGGGCCTCCTGCTGCCGCTGAGCCACCACCGTGCGATTTCTGTTCTCATGCTGAAGCAAAGTTCTTAAGCCAAGGTACTATTTCTGGGTTAGCAGAGTCTGTAACCTGAAGCGTCTGTAACCTGAGGTACCACCCTATTGTGGGTTTGGTTCTCAAAGGCAATTCTAGGGTTGCCATATCTCAAAAAGTGAAAGTTTTTTTTTTAGTTTTGTCCAAAATTGTTCAGCTTCTTTTGCAAAACCTTTTTTGAGCTATTCTTAAGGAAATTCACCAAAATCTACACTTCCCAACATTTCCCCCCATTTCCTCCCCAACATTTCAGCAAATTCCATCCGGTTCTATCCCAAAGCAAGTCACACAATCTTTTTTGTTTCCCAGTGCATATAGTAGTCACATTCACATTATAATGCTGTCTGTTAAGCCAGGCCACACTGCCTGCACAGACAGGAGGGGGGAAACCCAGCTGCAGCCCTAGAGGGACTGGGCTGCCTGTATTAACCAGTAAATCAATTTTATTGTTTGTAGCCAATGGCCTGCCTGTAGTTGCACCCGTGTCCTCGTAAGGCACAGTATCTGCGAAGCATGATAAAATGAAGTGCATAACATGAGGAATGCTTGCACTTTTAAAGGGCAATGCCTAGTACAAAGGTTGCAAGTTGCAACTCCCAGCCATGTGAGAACTTTAACCATTTTCATTCCATGTTTTTTTTTATCATGCTGACTCTGGCTTTATGTTGCATTTGTGACATCTACCACTGTTTTTAATATTTCACTCTTGAAGAGTGGGCAATAAAACTTCTTTTAAAAAAGTACTTTCAAATCAGACTCCAGTTGCATTAAAATAATTATTTTGTTATAATTTGTTATAATTTTGTCACTTAGGGCACAAGCCTACTGTGTCTGGGAGAACATCTCAGGGGTTGTCAGAAAAAGACAGCTTTCCTGCTCCAGTCATGGAGAAAAAGAGACAGGCAACAACCAATTTAGGTGTGTCCAGATGAAACATGATTGCGCATATGTGCACAGCACTGAATCTGGAAGTAACCCCAAAACCTCATAAAGACATGAAAATGGGCAGAACAGGGTGGAATGGAGGCAGGCAGAAGGAGCTTATGCTTGCTCCGCTGATGCACATGGAGGTCCAGAACTGCATAGTCTTTATTTTCAGTGCAAATATTACAGATACAACACAAACGTCCCAGAAGGAGAACGAATTCAAATGGAATCCAGGACTCTGACAGACTCAGGAAATGAAAAGGGCTGAGGGGGGAAAGCATCTCTGCGGTGGAGTCTTCAGATGAGTCTTTCTGCAGGCAAATGGTGCCCCCCTTTCCATCTTTAAACAACACACATTTCCTTTCAACAACAACAACAACAACAACAACAACAATAATTAATTTATGTTTGGAAATGACAGACCAGTTAGAAAACTGGTGGAAAGTATTGTTAAGGATAAAATAACAAAGGAGATAGAAGAACAAGCCTTGCTGAAGCAGAACCAGCTTGGCTTGTCCAAGGACAAATCTTTTCTTATAAACCTATTAGAATTATTCGAGAGTGTCAACAAGCACTAGTTGAGAAGATCTGGTTGTCAAAGTGGATCTGGACTTTCAAAAAGCATTCAACTGGGTGCCTCACCAAAGATTTCTGAGTAAATTTAGCAGTTATGGACTAAGAGGGGAGGCCCTCTTGTGGATCAGGAATTGGCTAGGTTGCAGGGAGCAGAGAGTTCTAGAAGTGTGGGGATGTACAAAGTAGAGTCCCCCAAGGTTCAGTATTAGGACCTGTGCATTTTAACTTGTTCATAAAGCATCTGGAGTTAGGGGTGAGCAGTGCTGTGGCCAAGTTTACCAAATTGTACAGGGTTGTTAAAACAAAAAGAGATTATGAAGCACTAATTCATAGAGGACTATCAATGGCTACTACTAGCCACAATGGCTACCTTCCTCATCCACTGTCAGAGGCAATATGCCTCTCAATTCCAGTTGCTGGGAATTGCAGGTTGGCCGAGGGCTATTGTGCTCATGTCCAGCTTGCAGGCTTCCCACAGGTGTATCTGATTGGCCGCTGTGAGAACAGGATGCTGGACTAGATCGGCCACTGGCTTGATACATCAGGCTCATCTTAAGTTTTTATAACAGGATTGCTGGGAAAGGTGAAGAGTCCCAGCAGGGCAGCTGAAGAAAAGTGGAATTCCTAACTTATGTTTCTATTATAGTGTACTCTAGAAACAACAGTTATAATTAAAAACATTCACGTATTTATGGTAAGCATGCTGCTCCCTCCATATGAATTTGGAATAAATCAAGATAAAAACCCACTAGGCAATCAGGTTTCACCCTTTTACTTACTGTTTAAAGTAACTAGATGGACCAGGCCTGCCCTGAATTCCACTCCTACAACTCATAGTAAAAATAGCTTCCAAAGTCCTGGAAGCTGCCTTCTCCTTCTGTGTACCTCCCCCATCCTCCGTGTCCCAGACTGGATGCTAGAGTTTGAAAGCTTCAAGTCTCCTTAAAGTTGACCAAGATTCCTTCTGCTAAACACAGCATTTCCAGAGCTTGGATACTTTCCCCTCACCTTCCAGAGGCTTGGGAGGGCTGTGGATCTGGTGGACCCAGTCCACTCCTGATCTGGCCCTGAAAAGTTCCCGTTTTGCCATCACCACTATTCAAAGATTGTGGAGCAGCAAGGGCAGTGGAGGGTTCCATGTTTGCAGTGGGGAGGCATGGGAATATGAGAGACTACAGGCAATCCTCATTTTGCACAGGAGTTACGCTCTGGACCTCCCAAGCCCTCTTTGGCCAGTGCCTCGCTCTCAGAAAGCATCATGATGGACGAGACTGGCTGCTCCCTCCAGCAAGTCGCTCTTCAGCGTGCCCCCCCCCCCAAATCTTGGAACTCCTCTTGTCTGATCCTTGGCTGTCAGCTGTGGTAGGTGGGCCTCGGTCCAGTATACCTGAAGGAGCGTCTCCACCCCCATCGTTCAGCCCGGACACTGAGGTCCAGCGCCGAGGGCCTTCTGGCGGTTTCCTCACTGTGAGAAGCAAAGCTACAGGGAACCAGGCAGAGGGCCTTCTCGGTAGTGGCGCCCGCCCTGTGGAACGCCCTCCCACCAGATGTCAAAGAGAACAACAACTACGAGACTTTTAGAAGACATCTGAAGGCAGCCCTGTTTAGGGAAGCTTTTAATGTTTGATGTATTACAGTATTTTAATATTTTTTGGGGAAGCTGCCCAGAGTGGCTGGGGAAGCCCAGCCAGATGGGCGGGGTATAAATAATAAATTATTATTATTATTATTATTATTATTATTATTATTATTATTATTATTATTATTTAGCCAATAGCTAATACCTGAATCCATAGGTAATAAACATTGAATTGAATACAGAGGGACTCTCCTGTCACTTTTCATTTTATACTTGCTAAGTGACATAGTGTGTACAATAAAAATAGCCTTGTCAGTTTAATTAGATGAGAGTGAATAAAGTGAAACTAAATCCAGATATGAGTATGGTGGATGGCCAGATAATCTGGAAATGCTTGAATTCACATGGCCTCTTAAAAGATCAGGTTTGTGATGCGAAAGTAACCTTGGGTTAGCCATTATTCCTAGCTGCCCACGTGACAGCTATCAACTGGTTCACCAGCTACACCACTTAACTGCAGCCAAACACAGTTTGTGTGTGTTTTTGGAGTTTTTGCCAGCATCCCAAAGAAAGTAAAAGTGCACCTTTTTCAATGGCACTGAACAATCAAGTTGAAAATCAAACAAAATTACAGAAATCTCGAAAGCTGCATTCATTAATAAACTGTTTATATGACCGAGTCCAATTGATTAACGCCATCTTTGTCACAGGAAATACTCAGGACTGTATCACAAGCCGTTGAAACAAAAGGCAAGTTGCTCACTACCCTACTTTTTAAGAGCAGCTAAACTCTGCTCTCCAGCAAGCATCAGTTCAGCATTTCAGCTGCAGTCTAAACTGATTTAGGCAAGCAAGACACACTATATGCCAAATGGCCCAGAGTTTGTTGATACAAATTGCTTACAGCTATTTTCCATACTAGCTGCATGTGGTGCATATTCTACTCATCTTCTCTCGGGTTATTTTGGAGACTCACTTGTGTATGTCTGTGGCTAGGCTGCAAAAATATTTGAATTGTTGACGATTCTGCTCCTTGTTCCTGGAGCTACCTCCCAGTTTGCAGTAATGAACAATAAATATGAAAGATGCTGAAGAATCTTTTGTACAGAGGGATGAAGAAAGACTAAGTGAATATGCTTTGACTACTCTCTTGAAGGTGCGGCTGTTTCTCATCACAGCCAAACCCTTTGCACAGCTTGCAGATCTGACCTACATTCTGCAGAGAAGCTTCACGTGAGGTGTTATAAAATCATTGTAATCATGCATAATAGCTATATAACCACAACTGTTTTGCTGGATTAGATATATTGATAAAGAGCAAACATGTGCATGCTTTTTAAAAAATTTAAATGGAAAAATAGAATGACTCTGTTTCCATTTTCTTAATGTCCCTAAAATGAGGGTTTCTCAGTCCTGAGAGGTCACAGCAGAACTGAAAGTGATGAAAGGGTGGATATTTCAAGACAGGCTTCTAAAAGCAAAACAATATGATGTTGCTCAATGGCCTTTTAGTAAACAGGGAGAATATTGACTCCAATCAGAAGTGGGGAGAACAGCCCATATTCCCTTTTTATACAGCTGCTAAAAAGTACAAGAGGGATGCGGGTGGCGCTGTGGGTTAAACCACAGAGCCTAGGACTTGCTGATCAGAAGTTCGGCAGTTCGAATCTCCATGCTGGGGTGAGCTCCCGTTGCTCGGTACCTGCTCCTGTCAACCTAGCAATTCGAAAGCACGTCAAAGTGCAAGTAGATCAATAGGTACCACTCTGGCGGGAAGGTAAATAGCGTTTCTGTGCACTGCTCTGGATCGCCAGAAGTGGCTTAGTCATGCTGGCCACATGACCCGGAAGCTGTACACTGGCTCCCTCAGCCAATAATGCGAGATGAGCGCCGCAACCCCAGAGTCGGTCACAACTGGACCTAATGGTCAGGGGTCCCTTTACCTTTACCTTTAAACAGTACAAGAAGTCTGTCCTCTCCATCTGGACATCCTATTGTAACAGAACCTTTTCCTAACAGTATAGCTAGTTCCCCTATACAAAGTTAGCCTCCTCTTAGGGATACACTTTTAACATTTATTACATGAGAACTGGATACTGCATTCCAAGTAATATTTAAAATGGAATGAAAATAATTTTCTGTGGGAAATATCTCAGGATAATCCACTAAACAGCTCAGTATTTAAAATACCTATGGCACTATAGTTATCAATGCTGGGCTTGCCACAGTCACCTGGTTGGCCAGGATGCTGGATTACATGAACCATCAGCCTGATCCAGCAAGCTCTCCTCGTGTTCTTCTGCTACCACACTAGCTGATTAGAGAGCTTACCGTGATAACAATCAATAACTCATCTAGGTGTGGATATTTCTTTTGTAACAGTCTCTAACACAGTCATATAAGTACTTGGAACTGGGACACATGAGAAACTTGTGTCTTCTCCATTAGCGAAGAGCTGATTTGTTTATGAACAATACCAATCCTTGAGAAACTCAACTTTTTACATCCTTCCATTCTGATAACTGCTCTTTGCTTCCTGTTACTTAACCAGTTCCTGATCCACAGGAGGACCTCTCCACTTATTCCATTACCACGAAGCTTGCTTAGTAGTTGTTGGTGAGCTACATTGTTGAAAGCTTTTTGAAAGTTCAAGTATACTGTGTTTTTCATGTCTTAAGCATTTGGCATTGTGTACCTCATCTAAACACTAGTATTGGCATAACTCATGTCATATCCACATCACACATTTAAAGCACATGGCTTTAAAGAATTTGGGGGAATGTAGTTAAGGGTCCTGGGAATTGTAGCTCTGTGAGGGGTAGACAAACAGCTTGAACAAGAACTGATTCATTCAAAATTCAAAACAGGTTATTATCTACTTCCACAGATATTGACATTTTCTATTGAACAAATTAGCAACAATGAGTCTTCTGCTAACTAAAGGCCCACTGAACCCTCTAAAATGCCACTCCTGGGGGTTATGGAACCATCCCAAGTTGTAGGGCCTGTGCAGGGTTGCAGCAGGGCTACAGAATCGGCAGACTTGAGGTGAAGCATGCCTTTTCACTTGTGAAAGGCATCTTAAGGTCCAAACTATAAACTGTTATGAGTGATAGGGGCAGAACCCCACCCCCCCAAATAATCTCTATATTAAGAGATGGGTTGGAATTTGAGCAAACTCATAAATTTGTAAATTTAGCAAGGGCTGGAACTAATACTGGCTAGCTTCCTCATGAGGCCAGTCTGGCAAGGATAGGTCATTGAAGAAAGAAAAGACTGATAATGGCCTGGTTTGTTTGATAACAGTAAGACATCGGCAAAACAAAAAAAGCCCAGTAGCTTTTGGGGTAGGATTGCCGTTGGTCTGGTGTAAGCAGCTGGACAAAATACCTTTCACAATGGGCTTGGGAAATGGAGGTTGCCAGGGTGGCTGTGAGGGGGATGCTTGAAGTGGAAGGAGAAGGGTTGTTTTCTGCAAGTACAGCTGGGAAGGAGAAGGAGGAAGTGAGCAAAACTCCACGGAGGGACTGAAGGGCACTAGCCATGCTGGGTGGCTGGAGCAGGCCATTACAGAGAGACACGGGGACGGTGCTTAGGATCCCTCTGAATTGCTTGTCCTCTCTGCTGTGAACGCCATAAAACTCAGGTGTAAATATATGTGAATAAACCATATTTTGTAAAGACACTACAGTTGCAACCATTCTTCACTGCAAAAGAACACAACCCCTGGTTAAGTGCCAAAGCTCCTGGAATCTTGCTACCACTCAGCAGAGATTGGGGTGGTTTGCAACAATACAATAGCAAAATGATTTGGATAGACCTAAGCAGTAAGCTTCCAATGGGTGTATATTATTCATAATATTACTTATGCCAGCCTATTACATATACAAGCCAGAGAAGCATAAATTTGTTTTAATATAGATTTCATACATTATATGTGCCTTTACTACATCCACATAGGACTGATATTGGAAAGTGTTTTCCAACTGTAAGAACAACCGAGCCATAGAATAAGTTGCATCATAAATGTTATTCAACTTCCCCCTGTCCTGGTAAGTTCTGTCTAAAATAGTTCATGCCTAGAACATCTTGCAAGTGTGTATTTTGATTTTGAGCTAGACAGTCGATCTTGCAAGTGTGCATTTTGATTTTGAACTAGACAGCCCTAAAGGTATGGTCCAATTATCCAATCAAATGTAGCATGGACAGGATCCAAATAAATGTGTCATTAGTTTTGTATAGTCAAGGTAGTGTCTTTCCCTCCCAACAGCAGCCCAAGGCAAAACACTTCAAAACTACTTAATAGTGTGGAAGCCAACCAAATATAATAAAGATCAGGGGCTGGATAAGACCACTGGGGTTCCCATGTAAGCTGATAAAAATACAATAATCAACCAAACACAGGGAGTATCAAAAGATAATATGGCTTTAGGAAGAGCAATTATGTGGGTGGGGTAGGGTGGGGTAGGAGAAAAATAATCTCACAGCGCAGTGTCTCTAAAGTAGCTACTAATATTCTCCTAAAAAAGCAAAACTGGCAGAACCTATTTATTATAATGAATTGAGAGGGGAAAAACTGTTTTTAATCAATGTCAGAATGACAATATACATATATCTATGAAAGTATTACAGATGAGAGGGAGTTGTATTATTTTTGGCTAAGTGCAAAGGGGTCCAATGCCAAAGGAAAATAATTTTTAGGGGTGCCTCAGAGGTTAATTTTGTTGATGAACCAATCACCTTAATGATTATCTGTTTTCCTTTTAATTGTGCTTTATGATTTAATTTTGTACATCGTCCTGATACTTTATTATCATAGAAATGGAAGGGATCCTGAGGGTCATCTAGTCCAACACCCTGCAATGTAGGAATCTCAACCAAAACACCTATGACAGATAATCCTAAACAGAAGTAAACTTGCGCAGCTACCTTTCAGCAGAAGGCTAGGCTTTTTAACCCATAGAAAGAAACATGGGGTGGGGTGGGTGGTTGAGAGCTGGAAAAACAAAATATATTTTTTTTTCAAAAGGACAGGAAATAATAGCAGAACTCTGTTTTAGCCCCCATGGTATTTCCTAGTTGCTAATAACTGTTAGTTCCTTCGAGTTATTTTGCCCCTCCGGATTAAGGATGATAAATTGGCAAATCACGGGTCAGGTCTTGTTTGCAAAGTAGCTTTCTCTCTTCCCAAACGTATACCCAACAAGGTATGATAATGTTGACTTTCACTAAAGTTGCAACCCTAATCCCACTTAACTACTATGTCATAAAATAGTACATTATTCAGTGTGGGTTTGGTAATGAAGTCAAATGGGTAATAATAAAAGCTTACTGTCAAAGTTAGGACACGGGTGGCGCTGTGGGTTAAACCACAGATCCTAGGACTTGCCGATCAGAAGGTCGGCAGTTCGAATTCCCGCAATAGGGTGAGCTCCCGTTGCTCGGTCCCTGCTCTTGCCAACCTAGCAGTTTGAAAGCACGTCAAAGTGCAAGTAGATCAATAGGTACCACTCCAGCAGGAAGGTAAACGGCATTTCCGTGCACTGCTCTGGTTCACCAGAAGCGGTTTAGTCATGCTGGCCACATGACCCAGAAGCTGTACGCCGGCTCCCTTGGCCAATAAAGCGAGATGAGCGCCGCAACCCCAGAGTCGGTCACAACTGGACCTAATGGTCAGGGGTCCCTTTATCTTTACCTTTCAAAGTTACTGTCAATGTTAAGATGAAGCAGATGCAGATTTGTGCTAGCTGCCCCTTCAGAGATGCAGCAGCTACTACCACCCAATGAGAAGACCTAGATGGGGTGTTTGCGCCCACTTGTGTGGGTCAAACCACTTGCTCTGTGCCACAGTGCTGCATGCCTACTCTCCCTCTGCCACCCAAGCTTAGAGGGGCTATGGCACAGATAAGGGCATATGTGCACATGAGTGAGGAGGCAGCAGCTGCTCTTACAAGGAAAAGAAAACTGCTGCTTAAGGTAGCAACCAATAAGCAGCAGCAACTGCAGCTGTCTTTCCCACTTGCCACCTTGGGTTGATGCGGTGGAGACAACTGGACCTGATGAACCCTCCACTCAAAAAAATTCTGTCTAGAGAAAATGGGCAACTGTATGCAGAGGTGGCACCTACTTTGACAAGCATTTGTTCTTATATGCGGAAGGGCTATAGCTTGGTGATTGAACATTTGATAGCATGCAAAAGGTCTCAGCTTCAATACTCAGCAGTTCCTTGCAAGACTGGAAATATCACCTGCCAACACCTTACAGAGTTGCTGTCAATCAATGTGAACAATACACAGGCAGATGGATCAATGGTCTCACCTCTGTATAAGTCAGCTTCCTGTGTTCCTATGCTCACATGAACATTATCACGTTTTGCCTTTCGTAGAGAAAGATAATAAACAATGGGAACCAACATACAAACTTGGAAAGTCATCACTGAGGTATCCATACTGTTGCATGCCACCCCAATCTCTGACTGGTGTGAGATTCCAGGGGTGTCAGCTGTTTACCCAGGTTTCGCTGTCCTCGGAATGAGGGACAGCAGAGACTGTGGTGTCTTTATTATATGTGGTTTGTTTAAATATATATACAACCTGAGCCTATGATAGAGGACATGGGTGGCGTTGTGGGTTAAACCACAGAGCTTAGGACTTGCCAATCAGAAGGTCAGCAGTTCAAATCCCCGCAACGGGGTAAGCTCCCGTTGCTCTGTCCCTGCTCCTGCCAACCTAGCAGTTCGAAAGCACGTCAAAGTGCAAGTAGATAAATAGGTACCGCTCCAGCGGGAAGGTAAACGGCGTTTCTATGCACTGCTCTGGTTCGCCAGAAGTGGCTTAGTCATGCTGGCCACATGACACGGAAGCTGTACACCGGCTCCCTCGGCCAATAAAGCAAGATGAGTGCCACAACCCCAGAGTCGGCCACGACTGGACCTAATGGTCAGGGGTCCCTTTACCTTTTTAAGGTTTTGTTTCTCCAACAGCAACAGTCTTGGATTCAAACCGAAATCAAGCTTGGCTCTTCCCCTATGCTTCTGCCTGCCCCCTGCTTCTAGCCAAACTATCACACACAACTCTAGTTTTTGCCCTTCTAACTAACAGCTAGTTGAGGGAGTATAGGGACCACCCATTTGTTGTTGAGAACAGAGCTACTTACTTTGTTACCTTAATGACTCATTACCAAGAAGCAGACCTGGTTATTCCAACAATTGAATTCTTAATTTATTTATTTTTATGATTTTCAGTTATATACATTTCAATAGTTTTACAGTTATTTTAACATTTCAAAACTCGACTTCCTTCCTCCTCTTTCTGTGGTTCCTTAAATTTATTTTTATCATCTCCTGCATATTCTAAATTAACTTAACTGCATTAACTTAACGGCATATTTTAAATCATCTTAACTTAACTTATTATTAATCTACTTTATTTATATAATCTTATGAAACGGCAGGTTATTACAGTGATCCTGCCAATTTCCTTATCTGTTTACAATTTGTTTGTAAATATTCAATAAACCATTTCCATTCTTTTATAAAAGGTTTGTTATCTTGATTTCTTATTTTTCCAGTAAGTTTTGCCATTTCTGCATAGTCCATAAGTTTTTGTATCCACTCTTCTTTCATCGGGACTTCTTCTTCTTTCTATTTTTGGGCAAAAAAACATTCTTGCCGCTGTAGTCGCATACATGAATAAATTTATATACTGTTTCGGTAGTTCTATCCCTATAATTCCGAAAAGGAAAGCTTCTGGGGGTTTTTTTAACAAATGTTATTTGAAACATCTTTTTCAATTCAATATATAACATTTCCCAGTAAACTTTAAGCTTACTACAAGGCTACCACATATGATAGAAAGTGCTTTCTTTCTCTTTGCATTTCCAACACTTATTCGATTTTGATTTATACATTTTTGCCAATTTACTCGGTGTGAGATACCATTTATATAACATTTTTTGGTAGATTTCTCTTAAACCATAGCACACTGTAAATTTTATATCTGTATTCCACAATTGTTCCCACGCTTCCATATCTTTATTATAACCAATATCTATTGTCCAATATATCATTGAAGATTTTACTTGCTCATCCTTTGTCTCCCATTCCAGTAATAGCACTTTAACTTTACATTCCAACAGATCTCTCTCTAATTGTGATATTTGTTCCCCAAACCCTTGTATCCTATCTTTCTTAAATACTTCATTCAAATGCTGATATTGTATCCATGTTGTTAACTTTCCTGATAAATCCTTAAATTCTTTTAATTTAAACTCTCCTCCCTCTTATTTTAATAGATTTCTATAAGTTGTCCAACCTTCTATCATATTCCTCCTCTTTACTGCTATGGCTTCCAATGGTGAGAGTCAAAGTGGTGTTTTTGTCCCAAATAAATTTTTGTATTTATCCCATATTCTATACAATTTTTTCCTAATTATGTGATTTGTAAATCTGTTGTGTACTTTCACCTTTTCATACCACAAATAGATGTGCCAACCAAAATTATTATCATGACCTTCTAAATTTAAGATATGTGGATTCTCCAGTGTCATCCATTCTTTCAACCAACAAAGACAAGATGCTTCATAATATCATATCATATCTGGCAAGAAGAATCCTCCCCTTTATTTTGCATCTATCAATATTTTATATTTTATTCTTGGTTTTTCTCCCTTGCCAGATATATTTAGAAATATCTTTTTGCCAAACATTGAAACAATGTATTGAAAAACAATTGTCTGTCATCTGAAGGGGGGGGCGGGGAGGCATTACAGTAGGTAGCTTCCCTTCTTTTGTATCACTTTTTCTTATAGTCCTGTCCAATTCCTGGTTTCTCTTCAGTTAGCATAAATCTTTCACCTTTTACCAACAATTGAATTCTTGCAGGATCCAGCAATTAGAAGGAACTCAGACATACAGCCTAACACACATCACAAACTTGCAACACTGCTATAGAGGTAAGTACATTTTCATCGCAACATTTCATTTATTTATTCATTAAAAATATTTATACACCACCATATAGATCTTTAACACAGCAGTTTACAACAATATAAATACATAAAACAAAACAAAAAAACAATATAATAAGAAGTTAAAAAGCAAAAAGAAATTAAAACAAAATATTGATAGACTGTGTGTGCGTGTTTGTGTACCAATCAGGAAGTCTATGTTACTTCTTTTCTGGTTAGCTTTAATTTTTACGAGAATTAAAGCTAAGGCTGCAATTCCAGACACGTTTGCTCCCTATTCCGCCTCACCGACCACACTGGAGGTTGGGAAGAGATTCCTCTCGGCAGCAGCTGAAGAGTTCTTGACTATGATTAGATATTTAGCTCTCTGCACATAGCGATTGCCCATTGATGAAAACATGTGTTGCAAGAGGGACCGATGTTATGCAAAGGGAGATAACGATCACTATACTTAATTGGTGTTCAGTGCAAAGAAAGAAAAGCTCCACTTAGCTGAGCAAGTAAGTCCAAATAGAAAAGGTGTGAATTTTACTACTTACCAATAGCCGTTGGGGAGGGAGCTCTGGCCAATCAGGAACGAGAAGGGGCGGGGCTTGGGGCTGCTTACCTTTCCTTGCTCTCGCATCCTCCGCCACCTCAGCGCCGGGCAAGAGGACGAGGTGAGCGCGGAGTGCGCTGCGCGCGAAGCGGGAGTCGCTCCGCAGAAGCCATTCGCCTCTTTCCCAAGAAGCCTGTCGGTGCCAAAAGTCATCCTCGCGGCCGTCTCGAGAAATGGCCGAGAGCCGGGACCCTGCTAGCGAGCAGCTGGAGCGCTGGCAAGAACTGCGGGGCTGTCAGGTACAGAAGAAAGCCCCCCCCCCTAAAAAACCCATTGGCACGTTCCACGCAGCGCGCGCGCTAAGTATTTGGTCTGCATTCAGTGAGCTAAGCAGCTGCCTTAGGACGCAGTTAGGCGGGCGCGACCACCATCTGAGAGGCGGCGGGGGTGGGGTTGGATGGTAAGGACCATAGGAGTGGTGCTTCCCTAGACTCAGAGTGGAGAGTTAACAATCCACTGTCAATCTCGGGTGCTGTTAACGGGAAAGAAGGAACGAAGTGGCCAGTGCTCTTTGGGGTGGGCGGGCCCAAGTGCCCACGAGGGACAGGTGAGCCTGTTGGGGAGACCTAATAGCTGTAGAAGGGAATAGGGCTTGGGTGTCCTTAATAGCTAGGCAGCAGAGGTGAGCATAGTCTTTTGGGAAGATACGCTGCAAATAGGTTGTTTAAACGTGGGCGAAATGCAATAAAAAAAATGTTCAAAGCCAGGAATTTGTTGGCATCAACTTTAGGCTGCAATCTTGGAAGCCCCATTGAAAAAGATGGAATGTGCTTCTGAGTAGATATGTTCAGTATTATGCCCCCACCCCTTAAATTTATCACCCACTTTTCCTCTGTCATGAATGCAAAGCAAGATACTTAGTTCCCGGCTGGTCCTGAGTTCCTGAGTGGTCAGCCAGTCACTAACTTCACACAGACCTGCTTAACTTCAGCTAAGGGACTTCATGACCCTTTGGACCAAACCCTGGGGCCGTTTGATGCTCCAAGCTGGCTCATTGGTGCCAGGGGAAGACTTTGGTAATATGGTGACCTGAGCGAGGACAAAATTTGGTGCTTCCCCCCCCCCAAAAAAAAAAAAATAGTTCTAATTTTCACAATAAGTACTTTGGTACAATTGGTTCTAATGATTGAATACCACTTTCTGAGTTGTGCCTTGTGCTGTGCCAAGACCTGCTTAATCTTGTTTTTAAGTTGTATTCATTCAATTTGTTTTTATTATTGCTTGTTAGCCGCCCTGAGCCCGGCCTTGGCTGGGGAGGGTGGGGTATAAATAAAAATTATTATTATTATTATTATTATTGAAGTGCCTCGTCTCTGTGCCTTGTGCCACCAACCACACCACCCTAAATCTGGCGCTGTTGCTGCACATCAGCATGTGCAAATGTTAAATGTTGGGGTTGTGTGTTTCAAACTATTCTTGTTGCCTATTTTTAAGGTGCTGTAACGAAGCCAAACAGCATTTAAAGATGGGCTTACCTTTGTGTGAGTGATGCTACTTGTGTTCTAAATTGAAATGTATGTTGCACATCCTTCTTAAAAAGGCACCTATTCTCTAGTGGTAGCCTTTGAAGAATCTCTTCCTGGTTTGTGGAAGGCTCGTATCTGATCTGTTGTGACACTATTTGAATTCTACTTCAGCAACTTATTTCATTTTGCAGGGGGAAGTCTTTCAGAAATGGACCCTGGAAATAGCTGTGCATACCCTTGTTGTTTACTGATACAGTTCCATACATTGGCATTGTAACTGAAAGTTTAGCCAGTTTATTTGCTATAAGAGAGAAGCTTCAATGTATTATTCTTTAGTTTGTTGATAAACCTAATAAAATGCATGAAAACAGACCACAAAATAAAAACCAAGTACATTAGCTGTTAGTTTCTAGTGCCCAAGTGAATCTTTATGCATTGGTAAATGTAGCAAATTTTAATACAGTTTGAATGATTCTACTGAAATAATTATAACCACTACGGTAGCCGAAATACAGTAAAGAATGTGCTATATTGCTGTTTGCACTCACTTGTATAACAGCAGAACCTCTGTGATAGATATGTTTTTATCATATACCTCCTAGACTTTAATGCAAATAAAGTGCAGGAAGTATATGATTAAAGCATAGTTACTGCAGAAGTACTGATTTTATGCAAGTTAAGATTATCCCACTACCTGAGGAGGGGGTGAAAATATTTAGTTTACTACTATGAACTAAGGAATATTTAATATGTCAGTTTACAGATTTATTAATAGAGCATAGAGTAATTTAATAGAGCATTTATTTAAGGAATTTATATCCAGCCTTTCAAAAAGTTCTCATGATAGCTTACAAAATTTTCTAATTACAATAACAGAATTTTTAAAAATGGATAATTTCATGACAATTATACTTGTTGACCAGAGGGGTATATAAGGATATGAGAAAATGTGTCTTCCCAGAAGAATCCACTTCTCAGTTACACCTGTCAATTACAGAAGTCCAGACCTTGCTCTTTGAGAAACATTGGCATATAGGACCAGGGCTTTTAAATTTTACTTTTGAAAGGGAGACAAAGGCAGGGATTCTTATTTTCTGAAAAGCTTTTGATCAGCATGTGCTGGTTTGTTGATTTTATCATTTTTAATTGAATATTCCCCAATTTTACTTCTCTAATAAAAAAGGAATGTAAATGAGATGGTAGCTATTTTAAGACTACAGGTGATAAGAGTTTTATAAAGGCTGCATAATGCTGAAAGTCTAAAAAGATCGAATCCACATTTGCAGACCCTTAGTCACCATGATTGAATGCAAATACATATTCCTTAAGCTATTTTGGGTATGAGGAGCAGCTTTATGTCAACCATCATCTACTGCTATTTGTATTTCACATCTGACTTACTGTATAATATGCTATGCATGTATACATGGGCGTTCAAAATTAAGTTCCATCAAATTCAGTGGGACTTACTTGCAGATAAGCTTGTGTATTATTTCAGGCTGCAATCCTACATACCTCTATCTGGGAGTTAGTCCTACTGAAGTGAAAGTTCTGAGTAGCCAAGCAAAAGACGTTCACTGTTAATTTTAAAATTCCAGATATTTTGGAATATACATTTTAGATTATATTTACAGACTGAATATATGTTGTACTATTTGCAAAATTGGGATGGTTGTATGAAGGTAAATATTGATGCATATGGTTTTTTACATCATTAAAAAAATTAATTTTAAAAACAAGTTTTTTTAAAAAAAAATCATTAAAATGACATTTTACAAGCAAATGTGTTTAAGTCTTGACATCCAAATCTTTTAAAACTGAATTCATGACTCTCAAAGGGATTGGATTAAAGCATACCCCAATTAAAGCAAATTAAAGCTTTGATTGGATTATGGGAGAAATGACTTCTGAGGTCAAGTATTTTCATTATGTCACTATTTTGTATTTTTGTGACAAATTGTGAATATTTGTTACCACTGACCTCCTAACATGAACACTTATTTTCTTCTAATGAAAGAGACTAGCGATTGTTTCTGGAAAGTCCGAGCACTTTGGCCAAGCTCTTAAGAGCTTTCTAGGCTTATCCAAAAGGCTTGCACTAGCTCGACGGCTTTTTGACTTTGCATTGATCTAATGATTTCATATGCTTTGGGCTCATTGAACTAGTTTCATGGCCCTTTTGTTTACTTGAAGACTGCTAGCCAATTTTGATTGGTATCTTTGCATGTGTATGGAATGAACAAGCAGATTAAAATTATGTAATGCAAAGGGTGTATATACCATAACAAAAATTTTGGAACATGCTCCTTAGTTGTAAAGCTGGGTTCTCTTTGTTGTAGTAAGGAAATAATATGTGCATTCAAATGGAGAGCTTGATTTAAATTAGTTAGCTAAACTTTATCTTGTATTTAAATCACTAAATTGAATCACACTGATTTAAATTGGCCCACTGTGGTCTGAATACTTCTTTACAAGGTGACTGCAAACTCATATTGTGATGGAAAACCATAGAATTTGGTTGAGATTCATTGCAATGCAAATGAGAAAACAGACTACAGCTACACCATTGCTGAAGTGATAAAATCGGAGCCTGAAGTTTGGAGATGGAGTGGTTCCTCTCTGTCACCATGTTCTTAATAGCACCCGTGAAAGTACAGGTAACATAAATTGTTATGGATAGACAAAGGAATGGGTGGAGAGAGATGAAAGATGCAGTTCATTTGTGTGCCATCCTAAAGGCATTTTGCAACCCTCTGTACTGTATTGGACACAATCACATCGATTCATACAAACAAAGAGACAGGATATCATTTAACATTGTGTAAGCAGAATTCCCCTTTTCCTCTGCAACTCCCTGCTGCATAATCTGCTCTGAGGGTCCCCCAACCCTCTGGAGCAAATGTGGGGGTTCATGGGGGGCCACAGGGTGAGGAAAGGGAAATCCTGTTGCACCAATGGAAATCTGGTCTGCTTTTAGATGAGACCACTGGATATAATCCATATTATTAACCTTCTGCAATAGTACTGCTGTTAATGGATATAGCAGGGCATGCTATAAGAAGAACCTGCCAGATCAGATCAGTGGCCCATCTAGTTCAGTATCCTGTTGCGTGGCGAGGCCCTGGACCCCTAGCTCCTGCGAAATAAATACAGCAACACAAGTATATTGGGTTAATGGGATAAATAAAGCCATAACTTTATTGGTTACAGATGTGAGCGGTTTGGCTTCGGCAATTGGGTGAAGCAAGACTATATCTTGACTCCTGTCTGACTGCAGGAAGTCTCTTAAGGGTCAACCACCGGAAGGGAGAGCCCTATGATGTACATCAGTTGAGCACCCCCAGGGTCACTGTTGGGGTTGTGGCATGGCCCTAGCCCATGTCCAAGCTTCGGACAGGAACCACACCCCCGGATCCCTTTAACAGGATACCCTTAATGTGGAGGGGCAGGAGGAACAACCTCCTCTCCCATAAGGCAGCTTACCCAATGCCTAACCTTACAAAGTTGTGACGAATGCTACTAGGTAGGCGAAAACCAAATGGCTAGTGCCAATTATGCCAAGTGGAAAAAGTCCTACCCAGCCCCGACAATCAGGCGACGACGTAAGTCATAGCAAGGCCGTAGTCGATCCACGCAAGAAACAAGGGTGGGTGGGCTGGGAGATCCCCCAAATGGAGGAAAAGTAGTAGGCTGCTTCCCTGGCCACGCCGCAATTTAAACAGGCATAGCCAAACCCATTGGTTGGCTGGGGGCGTGACACAGCCAGGGATACTGATGACGTGGGCGCCGTTCCTCCGCCCACTCCATGGTTGCTGCGAGGACCCAGATTCCCACCCACAAAGCAGCCAGCTCACAATGCATCCTTTGCAATAAAAGAAACCTATCCGTGAAATAAGTTAAAATATGGTAAAAAGAACCTCAAAATGCCAAACAGCTAAAGTTCGTGTTGCTATAACCATGCCTGGCTATCCACTGTTTCCTGAAACCATTAGCAAGTTTAAATCTGCGGAGCTCTTTGCTGGCCTTGCATATCTCAGACATTTTTATTAGATTATGTTGAAAAGTCTAAATAATTTTTTCAACTCCAGCACATGGAAAACATGCTTATATACATTTTGAGATGCATTTCATCCTTCTGAATACCTGTTTCCCCAAATAAATTGTGGGAAATTGATGCATTTCAAGAGGTGTGAAGATGCAAAGCATACCTGTCATTTGACTCGGTGATAATTACTTTAATTTTCAAAGTGTGTTTTGCAAGTCAAATGCCTCTCTACCAACTTTGCCACAGCTAATTTAGAACTCATGTATGAACTGATTACGAGTCTCTGTACAACAAACAATATTGCCTTTCTAAATCTTGTGACATGTTTAAGTGGTTTTCTTTTAAATATCCAACACCCAGGGGCTTAATATGGTTTATTACAAAACGCCTTTGAAATGACAGTGGTCATAATGATATGGGGATGATAAATTCACATAAACTGTCTTTTTAATCTCAGGCAAATAGTCTTCATTGCCAGGAACTCTTCAACAACCGCTTACAGTAACTTCCCTGTTTAGGGAAGCTTTTAATATTTGATAAATTATTGTACTTTAATAATTTGCTGGAAGCCACCCAGAGTGGCTGGGGAAACCTGGTCATGGGTGGGGTATAAACAATAAATAATAATAATAATAATAATAATAATAATAATTGAGGAATGTCACTGTACCATTAAGAGTATCTCTAATGACCATTCTGTTCCTGTTGAGTCCTTCCATGCTGGTGGGAATGCATGTCAACTTTCAGGGTTGATTTCCTACTGTTTTTTGTTTTTTTGCATGCATATTAGTATTTTTCGGTGGCCATCTTGAAAGGTAACTCCTTACAGACTCATCTCCCGCCCCCCGCCCCCCCCCCTTTGCTTTGTTTCCCCCATTCCTTTTTGTCTTAGCTCTGTTTTGTTTATTTTAAAACATTTTTGTACTGCTTCTAGTGGGAAAATTCAGTCTCATATAATCAACATGCCTAATTCTAATTAATACACAAAGAGGTTAAGACCATAAAGTAAGCTAACCTGCCACATCACTCCCCCTCACTTTGGGACGAAGGGTTACCAATCCCTTTGATCTCTCACTTCCACCACATGATCCCTGCTAGTAAGGAACCACATGACTTAAGCAAGCAATCTGTGTACAAATAGCTTAGAAGCTCTCACCATTTTGGAACCTAAGTTATACTTCCTGTCTTTTTTTGCTGCTGTATGGGAAAGTATTAGAGTAGTTTATAACTTACCATTTTTAACTTACCAAACATGTGGTTTCTTTCTATGCTATGGGAAGTGGGAAACTTTGGAAGCAACTTAGAAGGGGATATTTTAAAAGTCTAACAGCCTATATTTCCACCCTTTGCTTTGCTGCATGTTTTGTGATTTTAAGTCTCTCACCAAATAGCACTTGCCCCAAACCTGGATCTAGGCATCCAGGGAATTCTCCTTTTATTTTACTGTATCTGGTTCCCCCACCCCCAGCCAAATTAAACCAACACTTCTCTATATTAATTTCTGTATCAATTTCAAAAGTGAGTCACAAATGAAAAAAGCAAGAAAGAAGCCCCCATGGCACAAACTATTCCAGGCACCTTGTCTGCATCTTCATGTCTTTTGCTATTACAGTCTTTCTTCCATCCACCTCCTCCACTTGGAAACCATAGTAAGTGACACAAAGAAATCTGCTAAAGGAATCCACAATTCTTTGGTGGCGGTGGTTGTCATTGTTGGCATCCAACTGTCTCAGGAGGAAATGGAGGAGTGCACCTTTGGGGGTAAAGTCAAACCATTGGTGAGTTTCTTGGTCATGTACACAGAATGGAAGGAGGCAGGCTCGCTAAGGATCTCTACGAGAAGCTGGCTTCAGGCACTAGGCATGCTGGCAGACCAACTCTGTGTTATGAAGATGTCTGCAAATGTGACATGATGACTGGCAATATTAACCCCGCTGTGTGGTCTAAACCACTGAGTCTCTTGGGCTTGCCGATCAGAAGGTCGGTGGTTCAAATCCCTGCAACAGGGTGGGGCTCCCGTTTGCTCGGTCCCAGCTCCTGCCAACCTAGCAGTTCGAAAGCACGCCCCAAAGTGCAAGTAGATAAATAGGTACCACTCCAGCGGGAAGGTAAACAGCGTTTCCGTGCACTGCTCTGCTGTTGGTGTTCTGTTGCACTAGAAGCGGCTTAGTCATGCTGGCCACATGACCTGGAAAAACTGTCTGTGGTGCAGACAAACGCCAGCTCCCTCGGCCTGTAAAGCAAGATGAGCGCCGCAACCCCAGAGTCGTCTGTGCCTGGACTTAACTGTCAGGAGTCCTTTACCTTTTTTTATGGGAATCCCTTGCATACGATCACAGTGCCTGGAGACAGTCAGGTTGGGTATCCACAGCAGTGACCAGAGGAGGAATGACTGCTGGGAACTGTGCAGAGAGAAGAAACACCACGGTGTACCTGTAGCAGAAAAACTTGATGCCTTCATTTGCCCCATCTGCAATAAAACATGTCTCTCCCGTACTGTCAAAAAGCGAGTTACCAGATGGTGCAGAACAGGAACCAGGTCACATCTACTGTGTACCTAAGTAGCTGTTTGTGTCTCTTGACTACTAGAATCTGGATGATCTGCAAATATTTTCATGGCAATAGAATAATAGTCCAGATTGTTAGCTTTTTTTAAAGGAACAGAAACCCCAATTTCTGATTGCAGCTCATGCAGCAAATGTATTTGTGTGCATAAATATAAACTGCTGTTTGTCTGAAATTTGAGCCATGTTCTTGCAAAGCTTTAATTTAATGCTAACAAATAAGATGTCTGTTACTTAAGTGCAAAAGGGTTATCTGCGCTTAATCGTAAGTGGGTTGTCCATAGAACATTACTAATGTATTTTCCCTTTCAACATTTCCTGATCTGCTTCTGTCTACCATATATATGATGCACACTTCACTCCTGGGAAGAAATGTACAGCACAGTTCTATGCCATTCACACAGGATTTCATTGAACATGATCCATATAGCTCTTTGATTAAAGCAATATATGTGGGGTTTTCTCAAAACATGTATACTGTGAAAGAGATCAGAATGAGAATCCACACTTCCCAATGACCCTCAGTGAGCTTCCTGACTGACTGGCAATTTGAAACCAAGTTCAGCCCTCCAGGCACTTTTAAGGTATGCTGCATAAAACTGCACAGAAGCACAGAATGCTGCTTGCCTTGTTTTATGTGACCTCAGCCTTAGCCCTGTTTTAAGTAAGAAATACATGATTTCACACACCCAGTTTTTATGGTATGACTGCACTTGTCACTCAAGACAGTTTGACCAAAATATGTTGCTCCATCATTCCATTTGGGAATTGACTGACACTCCTGTCAGCTGTAGCCTGTCCATAGTAACTGCTTTGACCGAGTTTCTGTGAAGATGGCACTTCGTCTGTGGTTCTTGTTGACCAGACAGAACTAGGCAGAGTTTCTGTGAATGTTCAGGTAGGAGAGGAACTGTGGGGAGTAGGTCCCTAGACTTGGGCTGGACATCATCTTCATTGCCTCCTACCTAACCCCATATAAGATTAGCACTCTGAGGAGTTTCACTGTGAAGGATCTCATAGTGACAGGTGTTGTCTTGCGCTGGGAAAAGGAGACACCTGAGCTGAGTTTGGATTCTTTTTTCTTCTCTGGGAAAGTCTCTCACAGCAACAAGTGCATATGATGGAGCTCATAGAGCCAAATTAGATTATAGTAGCTGTTTCAGGGGAGTGATAAGTATCTGGATTGCAACAAGTAAGAGAGGGAGTTTCATGCCAATAGGAAATTTCCTTCTAATGCAAATGGCAGTTGCGTGTCTAGACCCTGCAACCACCCCCTCGTTGAAGAATAAAAACACACAAGGACACAGATAATAGGTTAATGTTACTGGGCAAATTTTGGCCACAACTTTATTGATTACAGAATGTGAACTGTAATTGGCTTAGACATTGAATGGACCTGACTATATCTGACTCCTGCCCGCTGCGCAGGCAGTCCGGTAAGGGTAAACCACCAGAAGGGGGAGCCCCGTCGATGCTGACCAATTCGAGCTCCCCTGGGGGTTTCCGACAGAGTCATGTCATGGCCCTAGCCCCGCTCCGGGCTTTGGACAAGATCCACACCCCCGGATTCCTTTAATGGAACACTCTTAAGCTTGGAGGGGCAGGTGATGGCCACACCTCCCCTCCTCCATCATAAGGTCAAACAATGCCTAACCACCACAAGAGCCTCCAAATACCCTCACACCTGTAACCAATGCCTCACGCCCTCTGCAATATCGGCTAACCAGATATCATTTCCCCCAATCGGAAAGGTGTATGCCATCATCACGAAATAGGGCCATCTTGCTGTAAACTATGGTGGGGTGCTCTCTTAACTTCCCCTTGTGATAGAAAATAAAATATTCATTAAAAGTTTCATGTTTTACAATCACCCCATACCAAGGACAGTGCGTGCTATTATGTTTGCCTGTCTTCCCCCACTGCCCCACCTCCATTCTCATCTTCAGATATCTAGCAATAAAACAAGAATTATTTCTTTTCCTCTTTATTACTTTTGTAAATTAATGTGTGCAGTTATTATATAGAACAGAAAGTTTATTGGCAGAGAGACTTAAATCTGTTGAGTTCATTTGTTGTCCCTGATCAAGAATCTAGGTGTAGTCCTTAATGCATGATTAAAGCAGACATAGAAGATGCAATATCCTTTTAAATCATCTGTAAAGGAGCGAAGGCACCTTTTATCCTCTGAATGGGTGGTGCCAGGGTGATATAACTCCCCTGTGTAGTTATTCCAGAAGACTCAAGTGCTCAAGCGGGTGGAGCTGTGTGTGCTGTAGGAGACACTTAAAAATTAATGTAAGATTACTTTTGCTAATTTAATCTGCAGAGGTTGATATTAGACATCTGAATTTCAGGATTGTGTTATGGCTTGTTACCTTCCTTGTGTCTGGCTTCCAGTTATGTTGACTACCATTCAAAAGCTCTGTTGGTCTCTCTGCTAGCTATGAATAACCTGCAACTATGAATGTGACTGTAGGCATAACCTGCAGTTTTCTACAGTGAAATTTGGCCTGCATCCTTATTTCCATTAGTTAGTTTTAGCTCAGTAGGTAGTTGTTTATTAAACAAATTGAATATTGGTTTGCATGTAGCTGTAGCCTGGTTGGCTGAGTTGTGCCCCCAAAGCAACTCACAGCAAATATTCAAAGCACCGAAATACAGAGCTTTGGAAATGCAAGTATGCAAAACATAGAACGTGTCAGTAAATTCAAAACTGACAAAAATCAATGATTTGGCAAATGGAAAAAAATCAGTGTCACCAAAAAAACCCTCACCAGACTAAGTACATAAATACAAAGCAAAATAAGAAATAACCAACAGCAAAGTTTCTGTTCTGTTCTGACTGTACTCCAAGTAGCCAGAAGGAGAGCGGTAGATAGCAAACAGCTAGCTCCCACATCATTCTTCCCAAAGGCAGATGTTGGTAGGGCAATGCTGGTAAGCCTCTGGGAAGTACCAAATGTTGATGCAGGTACTGCTACACTTATGGTGCCTTAGAAGCCATATTTGGGCATTTTATTTGTTTTCAGTGTTCTTTTTTAAAAAAAGTGTTTATTGAACTCATATTTACAATAAAGGCAAGCTCTGATTTGCATGGGGGGGTTGTGTTCCTGGCCTTTGCGAGCAGCGGTGGAGTGTGCATAAGCCCCCCCTCATTACACCCGCCCTCCCATTCTGCCCCCCCCCCTTGCCCTCTTCTGTGTCCTAAACAATTCACATGTCACCAGTCGGATATCAATTGAAAGCATGCAAAATGGTTGCTGCCTGTATTAAACAACCCAACATATACGAGTCTTATATTACACAAACAGAATTTGCTATGGAAATATATTATATAAAAAGATACATTTAGCCTTTAGTAATAGACCATGTGTAATATCCATGATGTAGGCGGGAAATTCAATTACTTTTCATGCCTCAGGCTTTAAATTATTAACTTTTCGTAAGTTGCTGGAAAACCAAGCAGTCTATTCTATTAAGCTTATTTTGAAAGCTTAAAGGTAAAGCATAAACACAATTAAGTACTTAATTACTATGCGCTTCAAAATTTGGTGACATTCAAGTTTGGAGGTGCAGCAGGATATTACTTATTCAACTATTTCTGCCTCAACATTAATTTAATAATGAGAACTCTTTGAAATGGTTTTCCTTTCTTCACATTTCTATTGGTTCTATTGCTTTTTTAACATCTAGATTCTTATTACATGCAAACCTAACCTCTCCTAATAATTCCTATTATAAAATGATTGAGTTTAATGCTGGAAGTAATTTTCCCTGTAGTGTAAGAAAGCATATTACATCATATGTCTGTCTAATTAACCTATAAGCACATTCACTAAACGACAAAAAAAGTAAAAAGCCGAGTGTACTTTTCCTTGTTCTAGTCTTGATGTTTTTTCCCTTTTGTAATTAGAAACCAGATAACGTGACCACAGGAGCCGGTATCCCAGTGGCAGACAGTTTAAATCTCTTGACCGTGGGTCCACGAGGCCCTCTTTTGGTTCAGGATGTGGTTTTCACAGATATGGTGGCAAACTTTGACCGAGAGAGGATTCCAGACAGAGTTGTACATGCCAAAGGAGCAGGTTAGTGTTAGAAGTTGCTTGTTGTTTTAAAATGAAAAGATGGAGAATTGAATATTGTGAACTGGCTTTGTGTACAGAGGGAACAAGAAAGCAAAGAAGTTCCCAGAATGTGTTTCACTCAGTTTTGTAGTGCTGGACTTAACGTTGTTATACCAAGAGTGTGACTCCTGCCGTGGGCCTCAGACAAGCTCTGCATGGGCCTGATTCAGACACAATCCTCAGCCAAATCATGGCCCAGCACCCAGCAGAGTAGCAAAAGCAGGAGTAGTGAAACGACCGTATTCTCCCATCTCTCTTTGATGTACCAGCACACTGCATGTTCACCTTTAAACTATAGTTAAGCTGAACTATGATTTAAAGTGGTGAGCAAACCAAGGCATTGTGTGAGAGTGTGAAAAAGAAGAGTTGCTTCTGCAAGCATCTATACATAAAGTGTCCTTTTCCTTCATCTGGGGGAGAAAATAAGCCAAAACATTAGCAACGATACACCCAAGAAAAGCAGAGATCTTCCACCAACTGTCTTGGTCTGTGTATCAATACTTGGCAACTGATAGTTGTTCAAACTTTGCCTGCATTCTGATTGATCTCTACAGTTATCTCCTGAATAGTTTCCCCTTATTAAAAATTAGTTCTCTGTTAATTATGAATCCAACAAAAAAATTGGCCAGTTGTTGTCCTTTATTTGCAGCCTGGAATCAGATATTTTTACTGAAGTATGTGGTGTTTAGACTGCTTGTTTTTGCTTATCTTCAGTTTTTAATAAAAAGCAACCATTTTAAACATTTTAGGAGCTTTTGGCTATTTTGAAGTGACTCATGACATCACCAAGTATTGCAAAGCAAAGGTATTTGAGCATATTGGCAAAAGAACTCCAATCGCTATGCGATTCTCTACTGTTGGTAAGTCTTTAAAAACACCTCTTTGTGTGTCCATTTTATTTGTGTCATGTTTACACATGCATTCATTAAATGGGTACTTAGAGGAGCTAATTTTGTTAGACTTTCTTTGTGTATTATTTAGGAGCTATTGGCTAAATAATAATAATAATAATAATAATAATAATAATAATTTATTATTTATACCCCGCCCATCTGGCTGCGTTTCCGCAGCCACTCTGGGCAGCTTCCAACAAAATATTAAAATACAGTAATGCATCAAACATTAAAAGCTTCCCTAAAAAGGGCTGCCTTCAGATGTCTTCTAAAAGTCTAGTAGTTGTTGTTCTCTTTGACATCTGGTGGGAGGGCATTCCACAGGGAGGGCGCCACTACCGAGAAGGCCCTCTGCCTGGTTCCCTGTAAATTGGCTTCTCGCAGTGAGGGAACCGCCAGAAGGCCCTCGGTGCTGGACCTCAGTGTCCGGGTAGAACGATGGGGGTGGAGATGCTCCTTCAGGTATACTGGACCGAGGCCATTTAGGGACTCATTGCCAGCTCTCAGCAAACCAAACTAGGAAATGATTGTGCAATGAACTCTTCCCATTCCGTTCTTCTTAAAAACTAGAAATGGCAACATATAGGTACAATCATCAGTGTAATCCTTTGAATTGGTGCTTTATGAATGAATGAATGAATGAATGAATGAATGAATGAATAATGGAACTTTATTTGCGTCAGCCATCAGCCATAGCAACATACACATTGCAATATACACAGAACAAAATAAAAAGTCGATTATATAAAACACATTTTAGGGTCCTGAGTCAGCAGTCAAATGGTGGACCTTATTCTGATTGCCCCAGCTAAAAACCTTGCAACCTTTGTTGCCACCTGCTCCTCTTGATCTGCCAGGATCAAGATCATGCCTGCTGCTTTATAACATTCATTAGGTGAAGGCTAGGAGGGCAGTTTATACATGTGATGGCCATGGTATGTGCAGTTCATGCTTTTCATAGCTGCGTTCTCGAAGCAGCTATGTGAGCCCTTTGCATGACTGGCTTTGAACTTAAATGTTTCGTACTAAATTCCCAGTATTAGAATGGATGCCAATCGCCAGGGTTGAAGGAAAACTGTGTGCAGTTCTCAGTGTGTTCACATTTATAAACCTTCCTTTTCTAGCTGGAGAATCGGGGTCAGCCGATACAGTCCGTGACCCTCGAGGCTTTGCAATGAAATTCTATACAGAAGATGGTAACTGGGACCTTGTGGGGAACAACACCCCCATCTTCTTTGTCAGAGATGCAATGCTGGTAGGTCAACTCATGACATGTTTATTTGAGTACCCAAAATAAGTTAATGGGTGGTGAACAAAATACAGTACCTGAATCTGTTTCTTCTGTGGGGCTTATTTTTAAAAATCAAATTACTGTTCCTGTGCCCAGAGGAATCATCTGCTAACATAAAGTACCTTTCTGTTAGCTTCTGAATGGTCATAATTATTGTTTTTGTCCAGATGTGTATTCTGTGTAATTTGAGCATTGAGGTTGCCTTTCAGTGTTTCATTTCAGTTCAGATTTTTTAATTAAGGTGAGCACATTCAAGTGATGCTCTGAAAAATGAGCTGCTTGCTCAAATGTTTGCAAGCAATATGGATTGCAATATGAATTGCCTGAGTGGGATCGTTGACTCAGGCAGGCTTTCCTGGAGAGCAAGTTCCAAAGAGCATTCCAAAAAATGAGAAACCTTTATCTCTGAGCACATTCAGCTTTGAAAATCGTTGGGTGCTTGTGGACTGAAATGGGAGGTGTTCCCTTCTATACACTGGGTTCGGACCATTTAAATCTTTAAAGATTAATGCCAGCACTTCAGATTGTGTCAAGAAAAGCAATGGAAGCCATACAGTTGCTTTAGTGCTGGTGTAATTTTCTCCTCCACTCATTTTGTTAATTAAAGTGACGGTTGCCTTTTCACTAGTTGAAGTCTTCTCGTAAAAGTCTTCAAAGCCAGGCTGCTGGGTGTTGCAACACACATTTTGGAGCAGCTGCAACCAGTATATTGACCAAACCTACCTGAGAATCCAGAAAGCCTGATGGACTCAACACAGCTCCCCAAATTACAAACCTGTTCCTTCAAGAGGGCAGGGAGGGCATAAGTTCCATTGTTCATTGATCCTCTCCCTATGAACATCTCTGTCTGTCAGAGTTTCAGTTTTTTGTGTTTGTGAACAAATGCAGTTTCTCATGAGTTTTGTCAAAGTTTAACAAAATAGGAATAAGCAGGAGGATATAATATTGCAGTTTTCAGGATCTCCTGATGATTGTCCCAAACAGTCACTGCTCTCTTATGTTTCTTTGATTATTTTTAAGATTTATGGTTCTATCATTGCTCAGAGTAAGTTCAGATATATTGAACTTGCTTTACAGATAAAAGTCAACTTAGAATAAGGGATGTACACAATAATGTATTTTTCATTTGTATTTTGATTGTATTAGTTCATGTCCTTTATCCACACCCAAAAGAGGAATCCACAAACTCACCTGAAAGATCCAAACATGGCATGGGACTTCTGGAGTCTTCGCCCTGAGTCTCTGCACCAGGTAAGATTTACTCTTTCTAACCTGTTTTTTCTTTGCCTTGCAGACTGAGTCACCTTTGTTTCCTCCGTATATCTTGTGTGCACCTTGGGACATAATTCTCAGGCTCTCTCAGATGGATTATGTGGAAACGAGATATTGCACTATTGATGTAGGGCAAAGGCTTCAGGAGTGAGGGCAGAATATTATGCTGAAAATTAATTATGGCTGGAGCATTCTTCAGTGCAGAGAAGTCCATGGTCCGCTATACAAAAGTGTACTTGGTTTTAGTTATGTGAGCTTTCACTGAGGATAGCCGAGGTAGATTTGTTAGTTTCTCGGTAGTGTCACCCTCCCTGTGGAACACTTTCCTTCAGATGTCAAGGAGCTAAAGAATTACACAACTTTTAGAAAACATCTGAAGGCAGCCCTGTATCGGGAGGCTTTTAATGTTTTATGATTTTTTATTATGTTTTTAGATATGCTATAAGCCGCCCAGGGTGGCTGGGAAAACCCAGCCAGATGGGCAAGGTATAAATAATCAAATTATTATTATTATTATTATTATTATTATTATTATTATTATTATTATTATTATTTGTTTGTTTATTTATTATTATTTGTTGCTTTATTTTTAGGTGTCATTCCTGTTCAGTGATCGTGGCATTCCAGATGGATTTCGTCACATGCATGGCTTCGGATCTAATACTTTTAAGCTGGTAAATGCTGGAGGAAATGCCGTATACTGCAAATTTCATTTTAAGGTAATAATTTCAGTTTTCCTGTTCAGCACTTATTAATAACCATTTCCTACTTCTAAATCAGTATTACTGGAATATTAACACATTGTTGTTTACTTTACATGGTTTTGAAAATGTAGTATTGTAAGATTTTCATATGATGCTTCAGTTTCTACACACAAACTGGTCTCCTTAACAATTTTAATATTTTTCTTTCATTGTTACTAGTATGCAATTCTTAAGCAAAAAAAAATTGTAATGAAAAATTCTTAGTGATGTTATTTTGATTTTTGCAGACTGATCAAGGAATCAAAAACCTTACTGTTGAAGCAGCAGCAAGACTGGCCTCTGAAGATCCTGACTATGCCCTGCGTGATCTTTACAACGCTATTGCTAATGCAAACTATCCTTCATGGAGTTTCTATATCCAGGTGATGACATTTGAACAAGCTGAGGCATTTCCATTCAATCCTTTTGATGTAACTAAGGTAAGCATAATTCCGTTATCCTACATATTAAATATAAGGAATACAAGTTCTGCATTTCTATGGAAATATTTACCTGGAAACTATCTGTAATAAATTGTAATCTTGCATTTTATAGGTTTGGCCTCACAAAGACTATCCTCTGATCCCGGTGGGGAAGCTGGTCTTAAACAGAAACCCTGTCAATTATTTTGCTGAGGTGGAACAAATTGCCTTTGCTCCAAGCAACATGCCTCCAGGAATTGAACCTAGCCCTGATAAAATGTTACAGGTAATGAGTATAGTATTTTTATATTTATTTCATAGACAAAAGCCTTACAGAAATCAATTTGCGTTATGTCCACAACACACCCTGATCCACCAAGCCTGTACAGTGGTACCTCGCAAGACGAATGCCTCGCAAGACAAAAAAACTCGCTAGACGAAAGGGTTTTTTGTTTTTTGAGCTGCTTCGCAAGACGATTTTCCCTATGGGCTTGCTTCGCAAGACGGAAACGTCTTGCAAGTTTGTTTCCTTTTTCTTAACACCGTTAATACAGTTGCGACTTGACTTCGAGGAGCAACTCATAGAATGCGGTGTGGTAGCCTTTTTTGAGGTTTTTAAAGACTTTGGTGATTTTTGAAGCTTTTCCAAAACTTTCCCGACAACGTGCTTCGCAAGACGAAAAAAATCGCAAGACGACAAAACTCGCAGAACGAATTGATTTCGTCTTGCGAGGCACCACTGTAACTCTATCAACAAAAGAAATCAGATTTGTCTAGCATGATTTGTTTTCAGGAAAACTGTGCTGGGTCTTAGTAATCACAGCACCCTTTTAAAAGTGCTCATAGACCAGCTATTTAATTATCTGTTCTAGAACCTTTCTTTGTCTTCTCCACAAAGCTCATTATGAGCTTTAGCCATCCTGACCTTCATCCTTGTTGGCTACTCGTATATAGTCCTCCTTTGTGATTTCCCCTTTCTTCCATTTCTTATACAGGCCCTTAACTCCCAGCTCACCTTTAGTAGGTTTCTTTAGCACCACCTCAGTTTCCTGTGCAAAAATGAAGCTATTATCCCCAGTACCAGGTGCTCCCCTGTCATCTGTAATATTGTCCCCTCCCTCCCTTCAGGATTTAGTTTAAAACTCTCCTGTTCAGGTTCACGAAACTAAATCCCACATTTTAGAGCTGTGTGTATCACTGGTGTTTCATAACATAAATAAATATTCAGCAGAATATTCTGATAATCTAGTTGTAAGAGTACTGCATTATTGCAAGTAGTTCCCCCCCCCCTTCTCTAGGGTAGAATGACTATGTTACTGTACTGCCAGTTCAAATGTGTACTGCCTGGAAACATACAAAATATACGAGATCTTATTTTTTCAAATATAAGGCAGTCCTAGAAAAAACACATGATTCTCTTGTGGCTTCATGTGATTGTGTTGTGGGAAGTTTGCTTATTAGCGAATATACAGTAACTTCTATGGGACGCGGGTGGCGCTGTGGGTAAAACCTCAGTGCCTAGGACTTGCCGATCGCGGTTCGAATCCCCGCGGCGGGGTGCGCTCCCGTCGTTCGGTCCCAGCGCCTGCCAACCTAGCAGTTCAAAAGCACCACCGGGTGCAAGTAGATAAATAGGGACCGCTTACCAGCGGGAAAGTAAACGGCGTTCCGTGTGCTGCGCTGGCTCACCAGAGCAGCGATGTCACGCTGGCCACGTGACCCGGAAGTGTCTCCGGACAGCGCTGGGCCCCGGCCTCTTAAGTGACATGGGCGCACAACCCTAGAGTCTGGCAAGACTGGCCCGTACGGGCAGGGGTACCTTACAGTAACTTCTGTAGTAAGCTATTTTAAATCAAAATTAAGAATGTAACTCCACAATGGCTTTCAACAGTCTCAGAGACTACAGTCCCAAAGCAGCTCATAAATTCTTTAAGAAGGTAGTTCTAATCGCACCTGGGGAGAGCCGTCAGATTTATAAACTTGATAATTCCCTAGTTTTCACTATGGGAAACAGAATGCTGGAGACCTTTTGTCTTCTCTTGCATGTTCTTATCACCCTGGTGAGAAACAATTCCTCCTTCTATTGGCATTAGGAGCAAGGAACAGCTTAAAATGAATGGATACTGCCACTACTGAAGCCATATATAACTATTATTTGTTATTGTTGCTTTAACAGAATGTTTTTATTAAGAGTTTCTGTGGGGACTCGCAGCAAATAATTTGTACAGATATAAATCGCCCGAAACACACACACATCAAACAGCACATAAGGATTTTACATAAAAAATATAGTTGGCATGTGTTATGAAATCGGTAAAACAGAGCTCCATCCTAAAGTTCTGTCTTTTGGGTTGTATCTTCCTGAAGATTCAGCTTTATGCTGGCTGGAGGGGAAATGATCTCTTCTTGTCCACTTCCATTCCACAGCCATTCGCTCAAATGGATTAGCACTCGGGAACTAACATTTACAGCCTCTTAGAACGTAAAGTACATCAGCAAACAAGGAACTTAAAGAACTAGGAAAATTCATAACTCACTTTAAAATGTTTAGGGAAACCTCACTGCTCTTAATGGCTTAGGACGTTACAGAATGGAGACGAAAGCTATCATCCAAACATAGATTCTGAGCTAAGGTAAAGGTAAAGAGACCCCTGACCATCAGGGCCAGTCGTGACCGACTCTGGAGTTGTGGCGCTTATCTCACGTTATTGGCCGAGGGAGCCAGTGTACAGCTTCCGGGTCATGTGGCCAGCATGACTAAGCCGCTTCTGGTGAACTAGAGGAGCACACAGAAATGCTGTTTACCTTCCCGCCGGAGCGGTACCTATTTATCTACTTGTACTTTGACATGCTTTCAAACTGCTAGGTTGGCAGGAGCAGGGACCGAGCAACAGGCGCTTATCCCATCGCGGGGATTCGAACCACCGACCTTCTGATCGGCAAGTCCTAGGCTCTGTCGTTTAACCCACAGCACCACCCGCGTCCCATAGGTTCTGAGCTAGTTGCCCATAAAAGTAACAGCTCTATGCCTCACCTCTCCCGCTGGGTATGTGCAGCTTTGTCTGAGTGATGTACATCAGTGGGTTATACATGCACAGCAGGAGGAATGGAGCATCATAGTCTCAGCCCCCACCCAAAGCAGAGGACCTTGAACCTTTTCTCTTTGATGTATTCTAGGGTCGTCTTTTCTCATATCCAGATACTCACAGATATCGCCTGGGACCCAACTTCCTTCAAATTCCTGTAAACTGTCCATACCGTACTCGGATTGCCAACTACCAGAGAGATGGACGCATGTGCGTTTCTGATAACCAAGGTAATTCCAAAAGGTGTCTTCTGGATGTAATCTGCAATATCATGTACAAGGACTTTTTCTTCCTCTGCGTTTGTAACATGGTCTGAATATGTGATCTAATATTCCTTCAGGTTAGATGCTTAACTGAAATCCATCACAACTTCTGCTCATGTAGTAGGACTTTAATTTACTCTGCTCCTTTACCACAGCACATCCCCCGCCCCCAAAAATCTGTTAAGGAGAATCCCCCAACACCTTCAGAACAGATTCGGGGGGTGTGCTGTGGTCAGTAGAGCAGAGGAAGGGGAAGTCCTGTTGTGTGAACAGAAGTCTGTTAAAGTTTGTGCCCTGACACAATGGAATATTGCCCTCTGTGGACTTTTACTTTTCTTTTGAAGCATATACCTACTGATGGAAAAAATGTAATAAAATTATATTTAAAGTCATGTCAAGGTGACGGTACTGCTTCAAAGATCTTCTGTAAATTAAGCTTTGGTGCTCAACCAAGAGCTTATAATAGGCAGGTAGCTTATCTTTCTTGAATGTTCTACTAGATTCCGTTCAGAGTATTCTGTTTATCAGTAAGGACATGCAAACAAGAGTAGTATTTAAGAAATTAAGTAACTGGGAAACAATATCCTGATCAGTTTTCACTTGGACATCAGGATCACATAGGAATTGGAGAGTAAGTGAGTTGAGAGACTCCAGTTGACCTGTTATCTAAAAAGAGCTATTGCTGTACACTGACCTTTTTTTTGCAAATGTTGATAGCTAGGTATGTGGGACTCCTAAAACACGCATACAAACATATATATTTTTCTAGGTGGTGCTCCAAATTATTACCCCAACAGTTATACTGGCCCTGAAGACCAGCCCAGTGTGAAGGAGAGCAACATGTTTGTTTCCGGTGATGTACAACGCTTCAATAGTGCAGATGAGGACAATGTGTCTCAAGTAAGCAGAGTCGAAATGGAAGATTACCTTATTTTGGACATGAGTGGAATATACAAGCTGAATTCATTTTAATGAAATGAATTGACTTGCTGGAGACACCTGCAAAATGCCTGCTTTGAAATGGGTTGAAGGTTTTTTGTGATATAGTTCCATCTTGTAGAAACTTAGCTGTAGCTTCCCTATGCCATTACTGCATTACCCTTTTGTTACTCTATCAAGTTGTAGAGTTTCATACACGCACGCGCACACACACACACACACACACACACACACACACAAAATAGATCAATGAAAGCTCTTTTCTAGGCCTGTATGCAATCCTAGACCTACTCTAGGGAGACCCACTGAAATCAATGAGCATGACTAAATCATTTTTATTAATTTCAATGGGTCTCCTCTGAGCAAAACTTTACTGGATACAACTCATGGTAACCTGTGCCTAACAGCAGGCAGAAGCTCTCCAACAGAGCACTCCTAACTACAGGAGGGTGCTGTAAGTTACCCCTATTCCGACTCTGTCCAGGGGCCTCTGGGAGGAGCTGTGCTGGCTAAGGCCACAGGTACGTTTCTGCCAGAGTTTTGAGAATTCGGCCCAAGGTCAAATGGCTGACCTAAGCAAGGTTTGGAATAGGTGCAAGTATGTCCTTGTCCTGTCTTGGCCCTGGAATTCCCCCTCTGTGACCAGGGCCATATTACCCATAGGGGTGCGGGGCACCCGAGCACCAGGCTCTCAGGGGCGCCAGGCCAAGAATCCGGGGCCCAAGAGTTGAGTCCAGGGAAGAGCCCACCCATTGGTCGGAGCACCACAGTGGCCTTTTCTGCTGTGGCAGGCTCTGTGCCACGAGTTCGGGGGCGACCAAGCCAGTGAGATGCTGAGGCGGCCGGCCGGCTTCGTCCTCCTGCGCACCCGGAACTGGGCAACCTGGGGGGGGGGGGTGCCGGGTGGATTTTTGCACCTTGGTGCTGCATATGCTTAAGACAGCGTTGGCTGCCACTGCCTCCTCTGCCGCTTTTTTTGAATTAGGCCCGTGTAAATTACTTTGGCTTAAATTCAACCAGCTGAGCCAAGGTGAGCATCTTATGCCAGCATATGTCGGGCTCGAACAGGATGAAAGGTTTATTCTGGGCTGCATCAATAGGAGTATAGCATCTAGATCAAGGGAAGTAATAGTGCCACTGTATTCTGCTCTGGTCAGACCTCACCTGGAGTACTGTGTCCAGTTCTGGGCACCACAGTTCAAGAAGGACTGGAACGTGTCCAGAGGAGGGCAACCAAAATGGTCAAAGGCCTGGAAACGATGCCTTATGAGGAACGGCTAAGGGAGCTGGGCATGTTTAGCCTGGAGAAGAGGAGGTTAAGGGGTGATATGATAGCCATGTTCAAATATATAAAAGGTTGTCATATAGAGGAGGGAGAAAGGTTGTTTTCTGCTGCTCCAGAGAAGCGGACACGGAGCAATGGATCCAAACTACAAGAAAGAAGATTCCACCTAAACATTAGGAAGAACTTCCTGGTGGTTGTCACCAATGGAAGCTAAGGAGGTGAAAAAACTTAATAATGGGCTCTAAATGGCCCAAATATTTTGAAATTTTAGAACAAGATGGTGAAAAAATAAAATTGCAGAGCTTTGAGAAATTAAAGTCCAAGGTGAGAGATTGGCTACATTACCGCCAGATAAATGAAGTATTTAAGCAGGATAGAAAAAAAGGCTTCCAAGTGGAGAGGTCAAAACTAGAAACAGAATTGTTAGAACCCAATACTAAAAATCTGTCAAGAATGTATAACTTGCTGTTGAAGTGGAATACTCAAGATGAAATGGTGAAATCAACTATGATTAAATGGGCACAGGATATTGGTCATGACATAGAACATGCTGACTGGGAGCAGTTATTGATCACCGGTATTAAATTTACGGCATGTAATGCCTTAAGAGAAAATATTATGAAAATGATCTATAGGTGGTACATGACCCCAGTCAAACTAGCAAAGATTTACCATTTGCCCAATAATAAATGTTGGAAATGTAACGAAACAGAAGGTACCTTCTATCACCTTTGGTGGACCTGCCCGAAGATTAAGGCCTTCTGGGAAATGATCTATAATGAAATTAAGAAAGTCCTTAAAAGAACTTTTCCTAAGAAACCAGAGGCATTTCTCTTGGGCATGGTGGGCCAAATGGTGCCAAGGAAGGATAGAACATTTTTTATGTATGCCACAACAGCAGCAAGGATCCTTCTAGCAAAGTATTGGAAGACACAAGAACTACCAACGTTGGAAGAATGGCAGACGAAGGTGATAGACTATATGGGACTGGCTGAGATGACTGGCAGAATCCGAGACCAGGGGAAGGAGACAGTGGAGGAAGATTGGAAGAAATTTAAGATATATTTGAAAAATTGTTGTAATATGGATGAAAATTAGGAGGTCAGGGGGATAGGAAATAAAGAACTACAGCTGTAATTAATAAGTTAATGAAGATAACCATAAGAATTGATCTAAATAATTTGATGAGTGAAGGGTTGCTGGAAAAATTTGAAACAAGGATGCAGAAAAGGGGTGGTATGGGGAGGTCCGTTTTATGTTTGTTATGTTTTTTATGTTATTGTTATGTGTTTAAATTGTGAAAAACTAATAAAAATTTATTAAAAAAAAAAAAGAACTTCCTGACAGTAAGAGCTGTTCGGCAGTGGAATTTGCTGCCAAGGAGTGTGGTGGAGTCTCCTTCTTTGGAGGTCTTTAAGCAGAGGCTTGACAACCATATGTCAGGAGTGCTCTGATGGTGTTTCCTGCTTGGCAGGGGGTTGGACTCGATGGCCCTTGTGGTCTCTTCCAACTCTATGATTCTAATATAGGCCTGATTGAGCACCAGCTCAGCCAGGAAAGCCCAAGATCTGCCAAAAGCAAACTTTCTCACCCTGGTGGTGGCTTTGGATTGTGCTGTAAATTGAAAACCTGAGACACATCTCAGGAATAAGGCTGGTGGGCATCCCTTCTGTTTCCTGTGTTGGTGGCGGAGTTTAAAGTCGGTAGTGAGACTTTCTCTTAGCTCAGTTTTAATGTTATTTTAGAAAACTTCTGAATAATTATTCAGCACAAGATGCTCCCATAACGAGAGACAAATTTATTTTCATTTAAAGGTACGCATATTCTATACCAAAGTGCTGAATGAGGAAGAGCGCGAGAGGCTTTGTGAAAACATTGCTAGTCACCTTAAAGATGCTCAGCTTTTTATTCAGAAGAGGGCTGTAAGTGAAACTGCTACTTCTATCTGATGATATCTGAACTATCCTTCTAATGTACATCCTACAATAATTTTAGAAGATAGAGTTCTATATAAACATATTGTAAAATGCATAAAAATATAATGTAAGACAGAGAAAATGTTTAAGCTTGAAAAGTTTTCCAGCTTTCTAATTACTGAAAGTGCTGAAATACTATTTAAAATAGGATAAATAATAGCAGAATAGCTAGCACAGTACTTCTAGCTATGGAAAGACAGCCTCCCTGCTTGCTTTTTCAAGTAAGATCTGGATATATTTAGGACTGTTTTGGTCCATGCTGTAGCACAGAAAGTGCATGAACAAAGCTACGAACAAGGCAAAAATTACATTTCAACTTTGGAGGGAAGATTTGTAATACTATTGTCACATGGGGTAATTTGGAAGCTCTTTCATTCAAACCCAGTTAGTAGTTTCAAATCTCCATGTCACTAGCAGATGGCATAGTTTACATATAATTTGAGAAGGTAAATTTAAGAAAGTCAAGTGTTGGTGCTGACCTTTAAAGCCCTAAATGGCCGCAGACCAGTATACCTGAAGGAGCGTCTCCACCCCCATCATTCAGCCCGGACACTGAGGTCCAGTGCCGAGGGCTTTCTGGCAGTTCCCTCACTGCGAGAAGCAAAGTTACAGGGAACCAGGCAGAGGGCCTTCTCAGTTGTGGTGCCCATCCTGTGGAACACCCTCCCACCAGATGTCAACGAAATAAACAACGATCTGACTTTTAGAAGACATCTGAAGGCATCCCTGTTTAGGGTTGTTTTTAACGTTTGATGTTTTATTGTGTTTTTAATATTCTGTTGGGAGCTGCCCAGAGTGGCTGGGGAAACCCAGCCAGATGGTTGGGGTATAAATAATAAATTATTATTATAACATCATAGAAGAGGCTGCTGTATCAGGCTCATGGTCCATCTAGTCCTGCATCCTGTACTCACAGTAGCCAACCTGATGCCTGTGGGAAGCACCCCAGCAGGATAGGTGCACAACAGCACTCTGCCCACCTACAGTTCCCAGCAAGTGAAATTCAGAGACTTACTGCCTCTGACCATGGAGGTGAAACGTGGGAAGAGAAGGGGCTTTTTGGATGAAATCTTAATGCAGGCTTATATTTGCTCTTCAACTTCTCTTTGCCAATCTAGGTGAAAAACTTTACTGATGTTCATCCTGATTATGGTGCTCGCATCCAAGCCCACCTGGACAGGTACAATGCTAAAGGCAGCAAAAAGGTATGGAAGCATCTTCAGTTTACTTGGTGTTGAGTGGCTAAGGCATTAAGAAGTAACTTGCAGTAGACCAAATGTTTACAGTAAGTTTCAGTGGCTTGGTTTTGGAAATGTAAAACTGCAGAAAGAACTCTACTCACACAGAATGGCCCCACTGGAGGAAGAGGTCATTTTTATTGATTCTTCCTTCCCTGTGTAGTCCCCTTAACTCCTCTGTTTTTTTATGCATAAATTCATGAACATAACCAGGCTTAATTTGGTTGTTGTTTTTTCAAAAGCAAACATAGCAATCTTGTAATGAGAGTAAAACAAACAAACAAACAAACAAAAAAAACCAGGGACTTCCGGGTTAGCGCCATCGTCTAATGGCGGATTCCCTCCAAGCTCCGGAGGGAATCAGCTCAGCAGGGGTCGGGTCCTGCCGCGCCAGCGACGCGGGGACCCTTAAAAACCACAGGCGCAGAAGCCTGTGGACGTGGTGACTCGGCGGGCACCATTTGCGCCCCCCCGACCCGCGAAGGAGCCTTTTTAAAGGCTCCGGAACGGGGGACGGGGAGCGGCGTGGTGCTGAGAGTCCTCTGCTTCCCCTTCTGAGTGAAGCCGCATGCCATGGACGGAGAGCGCTGACTTCTCCCTTTGACCATTTGTATTAAAAGCAACAACCCGTGAGTAACATGGAAATTGGACTTAAAGGGGGGGGTTTAATTCGGCACGACTGGGGACGGTGCAAAGAGGAAGTCCGCCTCCACCGCCTTGTAAACAACTGAAAACAAAGACTAGATATCTAAGGCTTAGGAAATACCTTCTTTATTATAAAAGTTATTAATTTCATGATTGGATAATACAAGTATTTTTACTGGACGATAAGAACTGTTTTGAGAGCTCAAGTGCAACCCCCCGGGAACCCGGGAGCGATCCGCGAGAGAGCCTGTTGAAGAGATATAGAAGATTTTGACAGCTGTCAAATCAGCTGTCAAAGTGGGGGAATAAAAAGAGAACTTTGTTTCTGGTGCCTTTGCCGGCTAGATTTGTTACAATTTGGATATAAACTGTTGAAAATAAGGAAGAACAAATTATTCTGACTTTGGGGTTGGAATTGGAAGGATACTAAGTAACCATAATCCCTCTAGAGGGGGTTTGGGGACATTACAAGAATGGCTGCAAGTGGAAAAATACTCAGTGGGCTGAACAAGACCTTTTATCTCCTGGGAAAGCTTCAAGATGTAAGCAATATTTTGGCTACAAGGACGACTACATTGTATGAAACAGTAAATAATCTTACTGAAACTGGAAAGGACTTGACTCAAGTCATAGTCACTGAACAAAAGGTCCTTGGAGCAGGAAAAAAAGTTTTTGCAGCTGAGCAGGAAGAGAAATTTGAGGAACTGGAGAAAGTGAAACAAGAGATACATCTGGAGGGAAATGAAGGAGGAGCTAAGGGAAAATAAGAACTGGTGGATGGAAATTTGGTTTGAACTGGACAAGGAAGAATGGAGAGATCTCCTCATGTGGAGATCTGAAGACCTATGGATTACAAATTTGATCAAGATGGAAGTTGGAGCTTTTGGGACATTTGGACTTAAAAAGAGTAAGAAACAAGATTTGAGCTTCACTTTTAAAAGCAGAGGTCGGGCTGGAAGAAAAATGGACACTATTGAGACAGAGCTTCTCCGAGATTTGGTGTCTGATACAAAGGACTATCAAGAAAACTGGCAAAGGGGAATTGAGAGAGAATTGAGGGCCTCAGATG